>NW_027397078.1:30695065-30876248 GCF_003265705.2 Callorhinus ursinus
ATAGCAGAGAACTTCCCTAATGTGGGGAAGGAAACAGGCATCAAAATCCAGGAGGCACAGAGAACCCCTCTCAAAATCAATAAAAATAGGTCAACACCCCGACATCTAATAGTAAAACTTACGAATCTCAGAGACAAAGAGAAAATCCTGAAAGCAGCTCGGGAGAAGAGATATGTAACCTAAATGGTAGAAACATTAGACTGGCAACAGACCTATCCACAGAGACCTGGCAGGCCAGAAAGGACTGGCATGATATCTTCAGAGCACTAAACGAGAAAAATATGCTGCCAACAATACTATATCCAGCTAGGCTGTCGTTGAAAAGAGAAGGAGAGATAAACAGCTTCCAGCACAAACAAAAACTAAAAGAATTTGCAAACACGAAACCAGCCCTCCAAGAAATATTGAAAGGGGTCCTTAAGCAAAGAGAGAGCCTAAAAGCAGCATAGATCAGAAAGGAACACAGACAATATACAGTAACAGTCACCTTACAGGCAATACAATGGCACTAAATTCATACCTTTCAATAGTTACCCTGAATGTAAATGGGCTAAATGCCCCAATCAAAAGACACAGGCTATCAGATTGGATTAAAAAACAAGACCCATCGATATGCTGTCTGCAAGAGACTCATTTTAGACCCAAAGACACCCCCACATTGAAAGTGAGGGGGTGGAAAACCATTTGCCATGCTAATGGACACCAAAAGAAAGCTGGGGTGGCAATCCTTATATCAGACAAATTAGATTTTAAAACAAAGACTGTAATAAGAGATGAGGAAGGACACTATATCCTACTTAAAGGGTCTATCCCACAAGAAGATCTAACAATTGTAAATATCTATGCCCCTAACATGGGAGCAGCCAATTATATAAGGCAATTAATAACAAAAGCAAAGAAACACATTGACAACAATAAAGTAATAGGGGGGACTTTAACACCCCCCTGACTGAAATGGACAGAACATCTGAGCGAAAGATCAACAAGGAAATAAAGACTTTAAATGAAACACTGGACCAAATGGACTTTACAGACATATTCAGAACATTCCATCCCAAAGCAATGGAATACACACTCTTCTCTAGTGCCCATGGAACACTCTCCAGAATTGATCACATCCTAGGTCACAAATCAGGTCTCAACCGGTACCAAAAGATTGGGATCATTCCCTGCATATTTTCAGACCACAATGCTTTGAAACTAGAACTCAATCACAAGAGGAAAGTCAGAAAGAACTCAAATACATGGAGGCTAAAGAGCATCCTAGTAAAGAATGAATGGGTCAACCAGGAAATTAAAGAAGAATTAAAAAAATTCATGGAAACCAATGAAAATGAAAACACAACTGTTCAAAATCTTTGGGATACAGCAAAGGCAGTCCTGAGAGGAAAGTATATAGCAATACAACCCTTTCTCAAGAAACAGGAAAGGTCTCAAATACACAACCGAACCCTACACCTAAAGGAGCTGGAGAAAAAACAGCAAATAAAGCCTAAACCCAGCAGGAGAAGAGAAATAATAAAGATCAGAGCAGAAATCAATGAAATAGAAACCAAAAGAACAGTAGAACAGAGCAACGAAACTAGGAGCCGGTTCTTTGAAAGAATTAACAAGACTGATAAACCCCTGGCCAGACTTATCAAAAAGAAATGAGAAATGACCCAAATCAACCATTTCATGAATGAAAGAGGAGAGATCACAACCAACACCAAAGAAATACAAACAATGATAAGAACATATTATGAGCAACTCTATGCCAGCAAATGAGATAACCTGGAAGAAATGGATGCCTTCCTAGAGATGTATCAACTACCAAAACTGAACCAGGAAGAAATAGAAACCTGAACAGACCTATAACCACGAAGGAAATTGAAGCAGTCATCAAAAATCTCCCAACAAATAAGAGCCCAGGGCCAGATGGCTTCCCAGGGGAATTCTACCAAACATTTAAAGAATTAATACCTATTCTTTTGAAACTGTTCCAAAAAATAGAAATGGAAGGAAAACTTCCAAACTCGTTTTATGAGGCCACCATTACCTTGATCCCCAAACCAAAGACCCCATCAAAAAGGAGAATTACAGACCGATATCCTTGATGAACATGGATGCAAAAATTCTCACCAAAATCCTAGCCAATAGGATCCAACACTACATTAAAAGGATTATTCACCATGACCAAGTGGGATTTATCCCTGGGCTGCAAGGTTGGTTCAACATCCGCAAATCAATCAACGTGATATAACACATTAACAAAAGAAAGAACAAGAATCATATGATCCTCTCAATAGATGCAGAAAAAGCATTTGACAAAGTACAGCATCCTTTCTTGATCAAAACTCTTCAGAGGATAGGGATAGAGGGTACATACCTCAATATCATAAAAGCCATCTATGTAAAACCCACAGCGAATATCATTCTCAATGGAGAAAAGCTGAGAGCTTTTCCCCTAAGGTCAGGAACATGGCAGGGATGTCCACTATCACCACTGCTATTCTACATAGTATTAGAAGTCCTAACCACAGCAATCAGACAACAAAAAGAAATCAAAGGCATCCAAATCGGCAAAGAAGTCGTCAAACTCTCACTCTTTGCAGATGATATGATACTTTATGTGGAAAACCCAAAAGACTCCACCCCAAAACTGCTAGAACTCATACAGGAATTCAGTAAAGAGGCAAAGGATCTGTACTCAGAAAACTATAAAATACTCATGAAAGAAATTAAAGAAGACACAAAGAAATGGAAAAACGTTCCATGCTCATGGATTGGAAGAACAAATACTGTGAAGATGTCAATGCTACCTAGAGCAATCTACACATTCAGTGCAATCCCCATCAAAATACCATCAACTTCTTTCAAAGAAATGGAACAAATAATCCTAAAATTTGTATGGAAACAGAAAAGACCCCAAATAGCCTGAAGAATGTTGAAAAAGAAAAGCAAAGCTGGTGGCATCACAATTCCGGACTTCCAGCTCTATTGCAAAGCTGTCATCATCAAGACAGTATGGTACTGGCACAAAAACAGACACACAGATCAATGGAACAGAATCGAGAGCCCAGAAATGGACCCTCAACTCTATGGTCAACTCATCTTTGACAAAGCAGGAAAGAATGTCCAATGGCAAAAAGACAGTCTCTTCAACAAATGGTGTTGGGAAAATTGGACAGCCACATGCAGAAGAATGAAACTGGACCATTTCCTTACACCACACACAAAAATAGACTCCAAATGGTTGAAAGACCTAAATGTGAGACAGGAGTCCATCAAAATCCTAAAGGAGAACACAGGCGGCAACCTCTTTGACCTCAGCCACAGCAACTTCTTCCTAGAAACATCGCCGAAGGCAAGGGAAGCCAGGGCAAAATGAGCTATTGGGATTTCATCAAGATAAAAAGCTTTTGCACAGCAAAAGAAACAGTCCACAAAACCAAAAGACGACCGACAGAATGGGAGAAAATATTTGCAAATGACATATCAGATAAAGGGCTAGTATCCAAAATCTATAAAGAACTTATCAAACTCAACACCCAAAGAACAAAGAATCCAATCAAGAAATGGGCAGAAGACATGAACAGACATTTTTCCAAAGAAGACATCCAAACGGCCAACAGACACATGAAAAAGTGCTCAACATTGCTCGGCATCAGGGAAATCCAAATTAAAACCCCAATGAGATACCACCTCACACCCGTCAGAATGGCTAAAATTAACAAGTCAGGAAACGACAGACGTTGGCAGGGATGTGGAGAAAGAGGAACCCTCCTACACCATTGGTGGGAATGCAAGCTGGTGAAACCGCTCTGGAAAACAGTATGGAGGTTCCTCAAAAAGTTGAAAATAGAGCTACCCTACGATCCAGCAATTGCACTCCTGGGTATTTACCCCAGAGATACAAATGTAGGGATCCGAAGGGGTACGTGCACCCCGATGTTTATAGCAGCAATGTCCACAATAGCCAAACTGTGGAAAGAGCCAAGATGTCCACCAACAGATGAATGGATAAAGAAGATGTGGTATATATATACAATAGAATATTATGCAGCCATCAAAAGGAATGAGATCTTGCCATTTGCAACGACGTGGATGGAACTGGAGGGTGTTATGCTGAGTGAAATAAGTCAATCAGAGAAAGACATGTATCATATGACCTCACTGATAATGAGGAATTCTTAATCTCAAGAAACAAACTGAGGGTTGCTGGAGTGGGGGTGGGGTGGGAGGGATGGGGTGACTGCGTGGCAGACATTGGGGAGGGTATGTGCTATGGTGAGTGCTGTGAATTGTGCAAGACTGTTGAATCACAGATCTGTACCTCTGAAACAAATAATGCAATATATGTAAAGAAAAAAAAAGATAGCAGGAGGGGAAGAATGAAGGGGGGGAAATCGGAGGGGGAGACGAACCATGAGAGACGATGGACTCTGAAAAACAAACTGAGGGTTCTAGAGGGGGGGGGGTTGGGGGGATGGGTTAGCCTGGTGATGGGTATTAAAGAGGGCACGTTCTGCGTGGAGCACTGGGTGTTATACACAAACAATGAATCATGGAACACTACATGAAAAACAAATGATGTAATGTATGGTGATTAACATAACAATAAAAAATTTTAAAAAAACTCAAAAGCGCTCTGGGAAGGGAACACAGGCCCGTAACACTGAGAAAGGAATTCAAAATCCGACCATGGCAAAGGGGCCAATCACTGTGTTCCACGGACGTTCCAGATCACCCTGAGAAGGCAGAACACCTTACTCTCAAAGGTCTACTAAACACTTTTATGTGGTACAATCAGGAAACATTTCTCTATTCAGCTGTTATCCTTCTTTTCCACTATTTTCCATATAATCATTTTAATAGATGTCTAATATCCTATTAGGCAGATAGACAATACCTTAACCAGAGGCACCTTCTTGGACATCTGTATGTATTGTTTTTTATTTTTATTAATAATACTAAAATAAATGCCATCATAAAACTTTTCCTTTGTTGAAAAGGAATACATTTTAATAGCATTTGTTGATAGCTGGCAAAACTATGTATGCTCTTTTAAACAGCAGGGATTTATCCTTAATCTTCCCTCCACTAATACAATGCCAGTATTTCCTCACTATATCTCTGTCATCTCCCTGAACTTATCACTATGGCAGTTTCCTCTTACCTTTTTAATTTCTCATTCAATGCCAACTGTTTGAGAACAGCTTTCAAATTCCTTTAATAAATCCTTATGTGAGAGGACCTGTAGAACTCTCAAGATTCAATCAACAGAGGCTGGTCTAAACCACAATTGTCTTCATGTTACACCAACCTGGAGCTCTGATGATCAATGTGAGTCATCTGTGAACCAATCCTACAACTAGGGAACATACAGTAAAATGTACTGCCAAAATTAATACGGGGGAAAAAAAACGTTACACAAAACAGAATCATTCTACTGGAATATTCGACCTTGATAAATTCAAAACAATATTATCTATAGTGAGAGATAAATTTATCAGAATCTGAGTTTAGTTTAAAATAAAGCCTTTTAGGGGTGCCTGGGTAGCTCAGTCATTAAGCGTCTGGCTTCGGCTCAGGTCATGATCCCAGGGTCCTGGGATCGAGCCCCGCATCGGGCTCCCTGCTCTGTGGGAAGCCTGCTTCTTCCTCTCCCACTCTCCCTGCTTCTATTCCTTCTCTCACTGTCTCTCTCTCTCTCTTTCTCTCTCAAATAAAATCTTTAAAAAAAATAATAAAGCCTTTTATTTTTAAACAGAGGATACAAAAACCAATTTTGCTATTGTTTTCCTACTCTCTATATCATTTATCTCAACTCTACATCATTTCCTTCCTTCTGCTACCTTTGGGTTTAGCTTGCTCTTCTTTTTCTAATTTCTTATGGTATAAAGTTAGCTTACTGATTTTGGATCCCTTTTTAAATATAAGTGCTTATAGGTATAAATTTCCCCAGAGTACTGTTAGTACTGTTCCCTCATAGGTTTTGGTATGTTTTCTCTTTCATTCATCTCAAAGTTATTTTCCAATTTCACTTGTAACTTCCTTTTTGACCCACTAGTTTTTTTTTAAGAATATGTTGCCTAATTTCCACATGTTAGTGAATCTTCCTGTGTTATATCCATTACTGATTTCTAGTTTCATTCCACTTTGGTCACTCTTTATGATTTCAGTCTTTTTAAATTTATTGAGACTTGTTTTGTGACTAATAACTGGTCTATCCTGGGGAATGTTCCATGTGCCCAAGAGAAGAATGTGTCTTGTGCTATTGTTGGGTGAAGTGTTCTATAGATGTCGCTCAGGTCTAGGGGATTTAGAGTGCTGTTCACATCCTCTATTTCCTTATTGGTCTTCTGTCCAGTTGTCCTATCCATTACTAAAAGTGAGATTTTGTAGAACTGTCTGCTACTTCAATTCTATTGGGTTTTGCTTCATACATTTTGGGGCTCTGTTGTTAGGTATGTATATTTTTATAAATTTTTTACCATCTTAATGGAATGACCTTTTTATCAATATATAATGTCCTTCTATGTCCTATAACAATTTTTGTCTTTAAGTCTATTCAGTATAATGTGACTAAAGCCACCAGGCTCTCTTTTGGTTACTATTTGCATGAAATATGTGCTCTCTTTGGCAGCACATATATTTGCATGAAATATCTTTTTCCATTCTTCCATTTTCTTTTTTTTTTTACGATTTTATGTATTTATTTGACAGAGAGAGACACAGTGAGAGAGGGAACACAAGCAGGGGGAATGGGAGAGGGAGAAGCAAGCTTCCCGCTGAGCAGGGAGCCCGATGTGGGACTCGATCCCAGGACCCTGGGATCATGACCTGAGCCAAAGCCAGATGCTTAACGACTGAGCCACCGAGGCGCCCCACCATTCTTCCATATTCGACCTATTTTTAACATTGGATGGAAAGTGAGCCTCTTGTAGACAAGCATATAGTCGGATTACTTTTTTAAATCCATCTGTTTCTGCCAATTAATTGGAAATATTTATCCATTTAAAGTAATTACATATAAGGAAAGATTTACTTCTGCCATTTGCTGTTTGTTTTCTATGCCTTATACCTGTTTGGTTCCTCAGTAGTTCCATCACTTCCTTTTTTATGATTTTTTTTCTAGTACACCATTTTTGTTACCTTCTCATTGTCATATTTTTAATATTTTTTAGGTTTTTTTCTTTAGTAGTTACCCTAAGGATTGGTTAACATCTTAACTTTATAATAATCAAATCTGAATTAATACCAACTTAGTGCCAAGAGTATACAAAAACTCTACTCCTTTACAGCCCTGTTGCCCCTTATATTATTATTGTCACAAATCATATCCTTATATATGTGTGCTCATTAACACAGATTTGTGATTATTGTTTTAAGTATTTTTCTTTTAAATCATATAGAAAACAAGAGTTACAAATCAACACTACTGGCTTTGAGATTTACCAATGTGGCTACCTTTACCATTCTTCCTTTCTTGTTATGGCTTCGAGCTACTGTCCAGTGTCCTTTCATTTCAGTCTGGAGAACTCCCTTTAGCTTTCGTTATGGGGCAGGTCTACAAGTGACAAATTCCTTGGGTATTTGCTTATTGGGAAAGGTCTGTCTCTAGTGACACTGTCTGTCAGGGTATAAGGTGCCTCCCCAGGCCACCTGTTGCCATTAGATCAGGGTTAGGAGACCCCTTTGGTCTCTGCTAAAACCATGTTTGCCAGCTAGGAAAGTACCACCCCAAGTTGTCTGCTGCCACCAGGGGAGGGTCAAGAGACCAACTCCCAGATTGGTCTCTGATGACACCACAGAGAGGAACATCCATAGTGTCTGGCTGGGGTAGGGCAGGTGTTGTCAAAAAGGTTTCTATCTAGCTTGTCTACCCTTTTCCCAGTCCTTTGACTAGAGAGTAGACTTTTCTCAAGGCCTCTTTTTTTTGGTCTACATTTGTTGGCAGTCCCAGGTTGCAGGCTTCTCCAGTACTCAGTCCAGGATATACAGCAGACTTTTTTTACAACTCAGGGAGCTCACTGCCATGCCATTACTCAAGTCCTAAGGCCCTAGCCAGTCCACTTTCCTGTTTACATCTTTCAAAGTCCTCTTTCTGTTTATTACGTCCAGGGCTTTTAGCTGTACTGTGCAGTGGGGTAAAGCAGGGAGAAATTAGTCTAAATCATCTCGTCCTCAATTGTGTTTTATGATGTTTCAATTATATTTGCAACAAAATTTTTCTTGGACAGAGGAATACAACACAGAATCAGAGACCTTAGGCACTAAAAGGATCTATGTACCCTCATCTTCACATTGTATAGGAGAGGCAGTAGGTCTGTGAGACCCATCTGCGTACCCCCCACAAAGCGACAGAGTAGCAGAGCTAAGAACGAGAGCACAGACACACTCATGTTGTGTTCTGCAGCTTTCAGTATGTTCTTTCGTCATCACAGATGAACACAGATCCTGGGGCTACATCTTCTTTCCTGCATTACAAAGATACTCATCAACATACTGTGATTTTCAGCTAATCTACAGCGTGCACCATAAGAACAGGGTAACACTTGAAGAAAGCGAAGGTAGCATTCTAGGTGATAGGTTTGTAAACTCTCTTCAGAATAATTATGAAGTTTCAAATACATGAATACACAGAAAAATATCTTTCGACACATACTAAACTTACATACTGATGAGTGAAAATTAGGATGTTGAATATATCTTTGAAAGCTCACAAATATGCTTTATCTACATAGCCAATATATTAAGGTGATTCGATGACTAATGTACATTACATGAGATCATCTGCATATCTCATGACATCTGATGCATGCCCACTGAGTTTTAATGTGATCAGGAGAAAAGCCATAAAATGTTAGAAGTGGTGACATTTCCATATTGTTTATACTTAAAGAATGTTTTCCTATAGATATTTAAAGTTGCCAATGAGATAGTACTTCATTTTACTCTATTAAAAATTATTTAGTCTGTAGTTAAAATGGATTGAGTATGCATGTTAAACTTTAATCAAATTTACATTTTAAAAATCTATTAAATAACCCTGTGAGAAACTTACATTATCACCAGTAATGCCTGCCCCCCCCCCCCCGCCAAAGACAAAGAGAGAAAGAACAAGTGTGTATGGAGCTCTGAAATGCTTAATTTCTTCCAGGAGAATTTACTATTTTGTATCACCAACTATACATTAACTTACAGAAAGAATACTTGAAATGACAGGATATTAATTTATAAGGACATTTTCTAGAAAAGCATAGTGTCGGGGCGCCTGGGTGGCTCAGTCGTTAAGCGTCTGCCTTCAGCTCAGGTCATGATCCCAGGGTCCTGGGATCGAGCCCCGCATCGGGCTCCCTGCTTGACGGGAAGCCTGCTTCTCCCTCTCTACTCTCCCTGCTTGTGTTCCCTCTCTCACTGTCTCTCTCTCTCTGTCAAATAAATAAATAAAATCTTTAAAAAAAAAAAAAAAGAAAGAAAAGCATAGTGTCAAGTATTTTGGAAGTATTTTGGAAGTAGTTCAGGGCCTACAAACTGCCATTTGAGTTGAAGTGAGCTCGTCTTTCCTTTGAAATGACAAGAGGGTAGGATCTTACTTAAAAAGTTGTGTCTAAGAAATTTGGCTTTGAAATAGAACAGCAAGCCCAGCATACTCCTACTGGATTCAGTAGTGCCTTAGGGACCTCATTCTAGCCAGATGACAAAGTTAGATGAAAGACTCGCTACGTGGACTATGGTTTCCTCTCAAGGCCACCTGGGTTCACGGCTAGTCCTTCAAAATAGTACACACAGAACCTGAGGTGCGCAGTGGCTAGTCCTTCCAGCAAGACCATCCCATCAAGCCCTCTAACCCTGCTGGAGTCAGCCATCCCAAGAAGACAGACTCCCAAGGCCATCCATCAGGATCTGGGTTCTTGTCCCCACGGGGTATGGGTACATCCCCTAACCTGACCTTATGCCTCCCACCCTCCCCAACTCAAGAAAGACTTCCACTGTGCACTTAAAGAACTCAGGGCATGGGGCGCCTGGGTAGCTCAGTCATTAAGTGCCTGCCTGCCTTCAGCTCAGGTCATGATCTCAGGGTTCTGGGATCAAGCCCCTGCATCAGGCTCTCGGCTCAGTGGGGCATCTGCTTCTCCCTCTCCCTCTGCCCCTCCCCCTGCTTGTGCTCTGCCTCTCCTCTCTCTCAAATAAATAAAATCTTAAAAAAAAAGAGAGAGAACTCAGGGCATACCATTAACAAATCCCATAGATTCTCAGCTTCATCTCTGAACATTCCTTTTCTTGCCTTAATTCAGTGTCTCTCAATCCAGGCTACACTTCAGAATCATGTAGGGAGCCTCTTAAAACTCCCAAAGCCTGGGCCTCCCACCACACCAAAATCTCTGGGGGTGGGACTCAGACCTCAGTAGGTTTAAAGCTCTCCCCCAGATGATTCCTGTGTGCACAATGTGAGTACCACTGGGCTAATTGATACCCTGTGCTCTCCCATAGGGGCTGCTCCCCAGATAAAACTCTCTTGTCAGGGGGCCCTTCCTCTCCCAAAGCTCTGGCACCACTGGGCCTCAAGGGGCCTCAAGTGGGCAAGCCACCGGCTCTTCACTGCCACGTCCAAACACTAAATCTCTCTCCCCTAAAATCTAGCTTTCTAAATTTCAGACAGTTCCTTGAACACATGGGAATCTCTTGCATGCCTGCCTCCTTGCATTTGCTTTTTCTCTACAGTAATGCTCTGAACCCCTCAGCCATCTGAAAAGAAAAGTTCTCTTGTTTAAAACTCATTTCACTGGTCACCTTAGCCCTTCCATGAAGCCCTCTTGGTCTAAGCTTAAAAGTATTGATCAAATGCTTCCTCCATAGTACTTTCACCCTACAGTGCTATTTTAGTACTCATTGTATTGCCAGTGAGAAGCACTTGCCGTTATAAGGTAAGAAATTAGTGGTATCAACAGGAAAATTCCGAGCACATTAGTCTACAGGGAGCCCCAATTCATCAAATGTGGTGCTAATATAAAACTGAAAAGATGGGGCACCTGGGTGGCTCAGTCGGTTAGGCACCTGCCTTCGACTCAAGTCATGATCCCGGGGTCCTGGGATCAAGCCCCACCAGTATCGGGCTCCCTGCTCAGCGGGAAGTCTGCTTCTCCCTCTCCCACTCCCCCTGCTTGTGTTCCCTCTCTCGCTGTGTCTCTCTCTGTCAAATAAACAAAATCTTAAAAAAAAAAAAACTGAAAAGATTATCCTTTGTACCAAAAAAACTTTTTTAATAAAGATTACTGCCATAAGAAATTTGGCATGAGGGGCGCCTGGGTGGCTCAGTCGTTAAGCGTCTGCCTTCGGCTCAGGTCATGATCCCAGAGTCCTGGGATCGAGCCCCGCATCGGGCTCCCTGCTCTGCAGGCAACCCTGCTTCTCCCTCTCCCACTCCCTCTGCTTGTGTTCCCTCTCTCGCTGTGTCTCTCTCTGTCAAATAAATAAATAAAATCTTTAAAAAAAAAAAAATTTGGCATGAGATCAATACAATTAAAGAGATTTAATTACTGGAGTACCAAATAGGCCCTTAGCAGAGAACTGACCTACAGGACAAGCACCAACTCTGTAGATGGCATTTTACTCAGTTTATATGCATACAAACAGTGAGCTACTAAGTTTAGCTCTCATGTTAACTCTGCTCCATATGAAACAGTTAATTCTAACTGCTTTTTAATCATTTATATTATGAATCAGTCTTTTTAAAAAAATTAATAAATAAACATGTCACCTCTTCTGAGCTGAGCCAAAATACCATGCCCTGGTCTCTAGCTTGTCCTCAAGAAAACATGGAACACAAACCATCTGACTCTTTATATAGTCACTTGGTCCCTCTTTGATCTTACCTATAGTATGCAAAATAAAAAGATCTGTTTCTTTGAATTTATTCCTTTTCCTAACTCTAGGGCCCCATTTGTATAATTTACTTCAGATGTCCATATCATCATACTAGTGCTTAGTATTAACGGCCAGCTAAACTGCATTTTATGCTGAAAACCTATACTTCATCTCTCTTACTTGGTAAAAGTAGAGATATACTTCTAGCATATGTAGAAATGATCTCAATATACCTTTGTGTATATATATATGTATATATATATACATACACACACACACACACACACACACACACACACACACATCTGCAAATGTACAAATGGTTTTCTCTTACATACTTAAAACCTAGAAGGACATCACTGGCCACACAGTTTTTTAAATAGTTGTTCCTTTTTAGGGAACAGAATGTTTTCTTGTTTATTATAATGTAGTCTTAACCATTTATCATGTTAAGTAATATGAAAAATTTAAATCCAGGGGTGCCTGGGTGGCTCAGTCACTTAAGTATCTGCCTTCGGCTCAGGTCATGATCCCAGGATTCTGGGATTGAGTCCTGGGCTCCCTGCTCAGTGGGGAGTCTGCCTCTCCCTCTCCCTCTGTACTCGAGCTCACTCTCTCTCTCAAATAAACAAAAATCTTAAAAAAAAAAAAAAAGAAAAATTTAAATCCAAAACCTTTTTATTTTAATCTCTTCTCAGAGCTACTGATAAATTTAAGATTGAAATTATACCAAGCTTCCTTGTTTCTCCCCTAGGTACTACAGTTTAAGCCTCGTAAAAAAGTCTCTGAGGTTAGGTGTATATATTTTTTTCCACAATCAGGTCGATTGTCCATACATAAGAAGGAACACTCAAAAAAATGTTTAACAGAACAAAAGAAGAACTCAAAGTTTACTGTAATAAAGCTTGTGGTAAAAATGACCTCATGAGAGAGTAAGCCAGAAGGAAAAGAAAAGCAAATAAAAAAACACAACAAACTGAAAACATGACAACTAGAAATCTGAAGCTAACATGTGGTAAACTTTCTTTTTCAGTTTCAACTCTTCTAGGGAAAACTACTGGCCTAAGATATTAAGATATAAAAATTTAACTTTAATCATATAATATAGAGAGGAGGTGCCAGATGAAAGCGGTTTGGAAATGTCCTTACCAATATTTTAAAGCTGGGGAGAATAATGTTCCCTAACCACCAAGCCCTCAGGGAACTGTTAAGTCTTGTATAAAGAAAGAGGTGAATGGTCACACACACTATGAAATTGCAAGCTTTACCAAAATTGACCAGGTTTCTTTACTGTAGGACTTCAAACCCTTTAATGAGCCCATACGCACAATGATGAATGAATCTTCACAAGCGGGGACTGAGGCAGCAGCCTCCGTATTTGTCTTACCGCAGAGCCCTGTTAATATCTCCCAGAAGACCACTTTATCACAAGCAGTGTGGGAAAGACTAGAATATACAGGTGCCCCATCCACGTGGTTAGGTGAGCCTCTCCCAGGGCCACTGGGAATTTGACACTGCAAAATGACTAAATACAGTCACACGTTCAGCACCCAGGATTTCCTCTGTTCAATGTGTGTGTCCCACTTACAGTGGAGGAAAAGGGGAGAGTAGGCGGAGGGAAGTGGTGAAGGGCTTTTCTGCCTGCATTTCTTACACACCTGTTTCTGTAGTCTGAAATCTCCATAGTTAGGCAGCTGAGTTGGAGGCCTGGGCTGAGCACTGCACTCACTGTTTACATTGTGATGGGAAATCTGGTAGACAAAGAAGCAGTCTCATTCATTAACAGTGACTTGAGAATTCCCAGCCCCCCATCAGATCCTTGGTCACTAAGACCCCAAGCAGGCAGGAAGCCCACCTCAAGCAGGTCAAATGAGGACTGCAGATAGCAGCAACACATTTCACAACCAGGAAGTCATTCCTGTTACTTGTACAGCAGAAGGTAAGGAAGTTGATCACAAAAGCCCTTTCAGACAGGTCTTGCATGCATTCATCCGGGTGGCTCCCAAGCCCCAGTTTGAAACCAGTAGCTGGTAGATAACTGCCTCCCGAATGCCCACTATTTTGTTGTGACAAAGCCCAGGTTTGCTGTTGGTGCCAGTCAGGAGTTTGGTCTCATCTAGGTCTTCCACAGGGGGCACATAGTGAAAGCCTCACCCGCTAGAGCAACAGATCACTCTCTTACTGTATACATAGACGCTTCAGCTCCAATGATGGGGAGGGCAGGGACCTTTAGGAGACAGACCTCAGTTTGGGAGCTGGCTCTACCTATTTACTAGCTATGTCACCTTGGCTGACTTGCTTAACCCTGTATGCTTCAATTTCCTCATCTGTAAAAAAAAATTAAGGATATTAACACCTACTTCATAGGATTTTTGTGAAGATTAAATAATGGATTGAAAGCACTTAGCACAATACCTGGTCTACTACAGATTCTCAATAAACAGAGCTATTCATTTAAATGAGTAGAAATTATAACCAAGGAAAAGCTTAGGATGGAACTAAAGCTTGCCATTAGATATACAACAGGGACTTAAATACTTGTTGACTGATTAATCAACAACTTTTAAAGCCAATCCTGGAGTATTAGAAAGGGGGTTCTCACTCGTTTATATGTGAGTCAGGAAGAACAGGGCTTTTAATTACCCTTCAAACTGAGGAAGGAAAGCAGTACTCATTGTATTTGCACCTCAAGGTTGAGCAGATGCTAAAGATGATCTAATTCTCTAAAAGAAGGACAAGCAAATGTTCAAAGTGGTCTCAGTGACTCAGCAAGTCCTAAGATGTGCCATGTGGAAAGGTATGTTCTGAAGCATCTAGAGCAATAAGGCAGAAACTAGGACTGTTAATAGAGAAATTTCCCAACATTTTCTGCTGAAAGTTAGAGGGCCTTTAAAGACAGAAAGTCTCTTCAGCAGCAATTAATGAAAGGAAGGATCTGTAGTGCCCTTTACCACACTCTGCAGATTTGCTGCTTGCTTCTCATTTCCAACTCTACAAGGAGTGTTGATGAATAAGGCCACAGTAGCACATATAAATGAGGCAGAATTAATTCACAAGTGAAACGGACTTTGGTGACACACTCTCCCAAGTCCTGCTGTTTCAGCTTATTGTTCCAAAGGAAAATACCATCCTAACGATAAAGAAAGCACTGTAGGCCCAAACCACAGCACTAACACCCTGGTGATTGACCATTAATTATGAATTAACACAGCTCCTAAAATACTGATGAAAATATACACACTCAGACTGTACATACTATACAGAAAAACCATGTCCCCAACCCCCCAATTGGAGAGACACCCATTCTTCTACTTCTTTCTCTATCTGAAAATGACATGCAACCCTCTATGGCCAAAGGTAAACCAGTATGCATTTGTTTGGTTGCTTATCAAGGAAACTTTCCCTTTTCCACATGAGTCTGGAGGACTGGCTGGATAAGAAGAAATGCAACCACTTTCTGCTCTCTTTGTCCAGATGTCATCTTGGGAATGTGACCGGCCAGTTCTGTGGCAATCAACCCTTGCAAAGGAAGCACAGTGGTAGGACAATTTCACTATACCCAACAGTTCACAGAAATCAACTTCTGTTTCCTACCTGTGATGGGCAAGGTCTTGGAGGGAGCGCAGGTGGTGGAGGTAACAATCCTGACTTAGTAGCTGAAAAGAAAAACATATACTGTTAAGAATTACCAAAAACACATCGGGTGCTGCACTCAGGGTAGAGTCTGCTTGAGGTAGTCTCTCCCCCTCTCCCTGTGCCCCTCCCCCCCCAAATAAATAAATATAAAAAAAAAAGAATTACCAAAAGCAAAATACCCTTTCCACTTTTTAACTAGGAATACCAATTGCAGTTAACATGTTTAAGTTATTAAAATCCATCTGAAGGCTTAATTTTAAAAAAAGGAGTACATGCTATTTCTAACCCCTTTTTCATTTTCCTCCTCTCTACCCCAAGTCCAATTATTTATATAGGCTGTTTTGATTAAGACAGTATAAAACAGTAAGGAAAAGATACCCTTTGATCAAAGAACTGGAACCCAGCAAGGGAAAGGCAGTCAATCCCTCATTATTCTGATGTTACTTATTTAGTTCAAATAATCTAGGCCCTTTGGTTTCTCTAATATTTCTCCCTATTTCTTGGCCATTACACTACTCATTAGCTCAGCAACTGGGTTACAGAAACGAAGGGAGCCGGAGTCCCCATGGGCAGTTCTGCTGCCCTGTAAGCTAGTGGGTCTGACAACAGCAGGGAGGCTGAAAGAGATGGGACTAAATGATGTTGAGGAACCCTTCAAAGATCTCAATTTCCTTTTCTCTCCCTGATCCTTATTAGCAGAAATAATAAAATCTGTTTCTACAATAATCTGGCTCCATTTAAATAAAGGATGTTTTGAACAAAAGTCTTAGTCTAATTTTTTTTTAATTCTGTGAGATACAGAGAAAATTTGAGTTAAGCCAAGAATGTCTGAGTTGTAAACTAAATGAAATAAACATCTGCTAGTGAATTATAAATAAAGCTCATAATCACGCATAAGAAATAAGTTTATTATCACACACTGGCAAGTTAAATCATATTCTTTACAAACTCCTTTAAAAAGCATACCGTGCTCTATCTAACCATACCTAGTTTATTGGCAATTCTATAATATGTGTGCTAATATTTGGACAATTTTCTGTGACTTAAAAATAAATCATAGCAATGTGCCAAGAACATGAGGGTTTTTGAAAATCACTTTTGATCTGACCTAGCTAGATCAGACGAGCCAGAAGATGGAGTCTGGGGCTTTCCAGAAAGGTAACTTAAGAGTAATTTCATAGACATTTGCATTCTGAGCCAGTGCACGGATCTGGTACAACCATGTGGGCCCATCAATGATTTCTCTCAATCTGTCTTTCATTAAAATTTATGAAACACATCAGTGGGTCAAAACTCCAGGGGTGGTGAGACCTTGAACAGCCTTGGATAACAAAGCATGTAGGCAGCAGAAAAACAAAAGCCTCAGGAATTATCCATCTCAGAGCCACTCCTTACTCTAAAGGTCCTCAGGATTGGGCCTTTAAATTACCAGCTTCTTTAAAAAAACAAAATTTTAAAAATCTTACACATGCTTTTAAAGGAAAGGCCTTGCACTGGAACAAAGTGTGTGTTAAAATAACCCTTTATTAACAAAAGAGGACTAAGAATTGATAAGCCATTATCAAAGAGGACTAAGAATTGACAAACCATTAAACAAACTTCCCCTTCCAGCAAGAGGGAATAACAAAGACCAGATTCACTCTCCCATTTGAAACAGCCCAAAACAAACACGTTTTTTATATGAAATAAGTTTTAAGACATGAGAGGGAAATGTATAAAACAACAGTTGTCAAGACACTAGGAAATCCTGTAACAAAAGACAGTGATCCCTGAGAGACGGGAAACCAAACAGTTGAGTTGTAGGACTCACTGTCCCTGCTTAGTATACTCAGATATAGGACCTACATCCAGATGCATGTCCGATTCATTTCATTTTTACCATTTTTTAATTTTAAAAAATGCCTTATTTTTGTAAAAGATGATATGAGGATGTTTCTGAATATACTTTTGGATAAAATTCTACCACCTATGAATATTAACAGCAATTTGGTTTCTTCTTTTCAGTACCTTTATCTATTTTTTGTTTTTTATCTTACTTACCTGGCTAGAACATCTACTGTAAAGTTAACATAATAATCATATGGGCATTCTTCTCTTGATCTCAAAGAGAAGGCTTTCACTATTTCAACATTAAGTATGGTATTTGCTGTAGGTTTGTGTAGAAACCCTTTAACGGATCATGAAAATTCTCACCTATTACTTTGAGATTTTTGTGATAATCTGTTGATGCATTTTAACCAAAATTGCATGTGCACCCACTGAGATGATAGTATGATTTTACCCCTTATAAGTAGTTAATATGATAAGTTATATTATAAATTTTTAAATATTAAAACACCCTTGCCAACCTAGGATAATCCCAACTTGGTCAGGTTTTTATATCTGCTAGATTTAGCTGGCTAATATCCTGTTTTGGATTTTTGCCAACTATATTCATAAGTGAGACTGATAAGTGAGTTTCCTTGCTCACATGGTTATCTGTTAGGCTTCATTCAGCTGAAGAGTGTTCCCCATCTATACTCTGGAATAGGCTGTTGTTGCTGACCGGCAGGTAAAACTTGACAGCAGAAGCATCTGGGCCTGGAGTTTTGTTTGAAACAAGATTTTTAATGACTTCACTTCTTTAACTGTTACAGGATTATTTAGACTTTCTAATTCTTAAGTCAGTTTTGATAAATGATATTTTTCTAGACATTTATTGTCTAAAAGTCCATATTTATTGCCATAAAGACATTCCCATGCCCTCCTCTACTCATCTTAATCTCTGTGCACATAACTTTTGTTTTCTACTAATAGTGTTTGTATCATCACTCTAGTTTCCCTTCATTGAGCTCACCTGACATTTGTCCATTTTATTACTCTTCAAAAACCAACTTTCCTGAACCTCTGTATTGTCTGCTTGCTTTCTGTTTCATTAATGTCTGTTCATTTCCTTGCATTTTCTTTCTTTGGGCTTATCCTATCGTTCTTTTTCTAGCTCAAATTACTTGCTTAACTGATTGCGTTTCTTCTTTTCTAATATAAGCGTTCAGTGTTACAAATGTTCTTCCAAGTGTCACAGGTTTTGATATGTTCTCATTCAGTTTTTAAAGTTTTCCTAGTTTCCATTATAACATCTTTTATAATCTTACCTTTTGTCTGAAGTCTTTAGAATTTCCTTCATGGATAGTCTGTTGTAGCAAGCTTAGTCAGTTTGTGTGACTGAAGTCTTTATTTTACCTTCATTCTTCAAAAGATTATTTC
Organism: Callorhinus ursinus; assembly: GCF_003265705.2. Classification (NCBI taxonomy): domain Eukaryota; kingdom Metazoa; phylum Chordata; class Mammalia; order Carnivora; family Otariidae; genus Callorhinus; species Callorhinus ursinus. The sequence continues at coordinate 30,713,798 of NW_027397078.1, forward strand.
ACTGGGTATAGATTCTAGATGGACAGCTATTTTCACACAGCACATTAAAAATAAGATTTTGTGGTCTTCTGGCTTGCATTGTTGCTGTCAAGAAGTCAGGTGTCTATAGAATCATTGTTTTTTTGGTAAGTAGTCTGTCTTCTCCCTGGTTGCTTTTTAAATCTCTTTGAGGTACTCTGCAGTACAAAACTTGACACTGAGTCTGCCTATCTCTTCATCCTCTTTTTCTTTCATAACCTACTGATCTTCACTAGAATTTCTGAACCATGTGGCATCCTGTTCACTCTGGGAAATTCTGAGTGATTCTCCAAATATTGTCTTTCTGCCATTTGCTCTTAACTCTCCTTTTGGAGTTGTCTCAGCTGTGCTGTGTTCTGGATAATTTTCTAAGATCTACTGTTCCAGGAACTAATTCCCTTTTCAACTGTGCTTAATGTCCTGTTAATCCAATCTTTAAGTTTATTTCAATGACTGTTTCATTTCTGGTTCTATCTGATCTGTTTTCAAAATGGTTTTTCCATTTTTATAATTTCTTGGCTATGTGCTCATTTTCTCCATCTCCTTTTCTTTCAACTTATTGAATATATTTATGTAACAGTCTGTGTCTGATAATCCCACAATCTGAGGGCTTTGTATTTACTACCCTTTTGTTGCTCCTGCTAGCTCTCTCTGTGTTGCATTTCCTAGAGTGCTTGGCAACCTCTGACTCTGAATGCACATCCCTTGGAACTTTACCCGTAGGAATTGGGCCCTGTGTGGAAAGTGGGTTCCTCCTCTACTGTGTCTGCCAGAAACCTGGAGGTGCTTATCAAACTGGGATCACTTGAAACTAAAAGCTTGGCTTGATACTGTAGAGGATTCCTAGTTTCTGCTGTCCTGAATTTTAGTAAATGTCCTATAGTAAGACTTCTGAGTCTAGATAGTAGCTTGAATATCTGCAACTAATCTCAGTCTTATCTCATTAACATAATAGTGAAAAGAAACTGTTTAAATTTTCTTGTTTAAATTTGGAACTGGGAAAATAGATGAGTGGCTGATAGCTAAATGAGCAGCAGAGAAAGCAGACAATAATCAAGGTGTACCCCAGTTCTCAAGAACTGATGACATCAAATTCCTCTGGAAGTAGGGGTAAAATGAAGAAAGCAATAAAAAGTAAAGAAAATTAACTAATAGTCAATCTTATTTCCTACCCTTTAGAAGGGCATACCTTGACAATACCATTGAAGACTGGGTTCCAGCTACACCTCACGCAGGTTTTGGCTTCAGGATCCCTGCTCCTATGGTCCCCTCTGCCTGTAGTGTCCATGCCCTACCCCTACTCCACCTGGATAATTCAGGATATAGGAAGTGTCCAACAAATACTTGTTTGAACTAACGTAAGAACTACAGGACCATGATCCATCCCCATATTAAAAAAAAAAAAAAAGACTAATTGAAGCCCTTTAGGAGGAGTTAGATCCTGAGATTTTTCTCCCACATTCTGCATATTTTCATCATGTCTCCCACTCCAGCAAAAGGCTAGAAGTATCTTTCTTCTCCAGGGAGGTCATCAGGCCCAAATGAAGGCATGGGGCCATAGTGAAAACAGGGGGATCTAGTAAATGTATACATTCTGAATGCTGAGACTGCCAACGCTCTTCCTCTCTGCTCTCAGACTTTTGTATCCAGAGGTTAGAAGAAGTGCTCCAGGGAACTGGACCAGCCAAGAAGATTTAGATACCAACATCAAGAGATCTCCAACAAGATGACCAAATCAGATCATTCCACCGTGAAACCCACAGACAGCAAGTCCTATCCATTTATCCATATATTCCAATCAGCTTTTTACTCCCTTTCTTAAATAGAAACAGATGATGAAGTATTATCAGATATCTGCATAAAAATTTCTAAGAGCAATAGAAATAAAAAAGGTTAATCTCAAAGATACAGATTAGATCTATAATAGGAGAAAAATTTAATGTATATTAGTATCACCATAATGATGCTTCAGTTTATTCCAGAATTACTTAAACATTTACTATGTATAAGGCATTGTCTGAGGTGCTGTGAAAATACCAATGGAAAAAAAACAGGAAAAAAAGCTCTACCCTCATGAAGCTTTATTTTACTGAGAAGACAGCGAATGGGGTGGGAGTAAGGAGTGACATTTCTCAAAGTTATCAGGGAAATCCTCAGTAAGAGATAAGAGATGTTACGTGCAAAGATGAAATACTCAAAATGCTACTGAAAAAAAGAACAGTCAAATAATTAAAAAGAGCACCTGGAAATTAAAAACATGATGGCAGGAAAGGAAAGCTTAATAGAAAGGTTCAAAGATAATCGAAGGAGATCTTTTTTTAAGGATTTATTTATCTGAGAGCAAGAGAGAGAGCTCGCACACGTGACTGCAGAGGGGAGAGGCAGAGGGAAAAAGAGAGAGAGCCCCAAGCGGACTCCACGCTGAGCACAGAGCCCAACGTGGGGCTCGATCCCACAACCCTGAGATCACGACCTGAGCCAAAACCAGAAGTGGGACACTTAACTGACTGTGCCACCCAGGCACCCCAATCTAAGGAGATCTTTAAAAATGTAGAATGATATCCAAATAAAAGTTCCACAAGAAGACAGAAAATAGCAGAGAAAAAAATCACATAGTCCAAGAAAACTACCCAGAAATGAAGAACAGGACTTTCTAAATTAAAAGAGCCTACTGAGTACCCAGAACAATGGAAGAAAACAGACCCGTGGCAAGGCACATCAATACGAAATTTCGAAATACTGGAGTTTGAAGATTCTACAAGTTTCCAGCAGGGGGTGGAAGAGGAGGGCAGGCCACATCCAAAGGATCAAGAATCCGAATAGTTTTAGATTTTTAATATACCACTGAAAGCTAGAATTCACTGGAGCAATGTCATGAAAATTCTGAAGAAAACTGACTTCCAACCGATGGTTTAATATACAAATGAGCAGCCTGCATGATGGTTCAATTAAAGGTATTCTTAGACATTCAGGGGTTTGTACTGAGCTCTATGAACCCTTTCCAAAAAAGCTACTCAAGGATGTGTTCTACCAAAGCAAGAGATTAAACCAAGAAAGAACAAGGCATAGGATAAAGGAGCTCCAACATGGAAGAAGAAGAGAATCGTTGGATGACAGAGAAGGGAGATGCCATGATGAAAACTATGTACCAGGCACAGAAGACAATCACTCTACATTTCTTCAAACAGATGAAACTAATACCTGTGTCAGAATTTCATAAGAGGAACTTTAGAAAATTGAGGGCGTCTACAGTTGCTTCAGGGGCAAGTACACTGAAAAGAAATAAGCTGATTACGCACTCCAAGGCCAACAAAAATCTGCACAAGTAAGAAAAGTAAATCATTTACTATGTGGCTTACACAGCCATAAGAATAATGTAAACACTAAATACTGATCTAACCAAAATTCTACTCTAACTGTACTGAGAGGGTGAAAGAGGAGAAAAGTTGCTAGAAGGGGAAGGCAGCAGATGATGACTAAAACTGAAAAGACAACAAGAAGTTATACAAATACGTTATTTTGAAATGTGAATACCAAAAGGATATAAACAATTCTGTAGCAGAGTGTATTCTCTCAAGTCCTGAGGTATATCAATGGTCTTGGAGGTACTTCCCAAACTTCAGTTTATTCGCTCAGTTCAGCATGGAGCCCTGGGCCTTCCCCGCCACCGTATCAGGGCATCACGTGTGATTATTCACTTTTCCAGCTTTTTCCCTCTCTTTCCAGAAGTCATGTCCACTGACCCTCAGTCAAGAGAAGGTAAAACTAAGAGTACCCACTCACTTCACTTCACTCCAGATTGGAGTTTGAGTAAGAAACCTACTCTCACACATGGCTTCTAGAAGGAGGCAGGCAGAGTCAAGCCTCGGGTTTTCCCTTAGCTGCTACTCTCTCTCAAAAAAAAAAAAAAAAAGGCATTAGCTCATGCATCTTTCCTTATTTGGTTCCTGCTGAAAAATCTCTTCTATATGTTCATGACCCCACGTTCATTTCCTTTAACAGTAGGTGATACTAATCTAGCTTCATTCTACCAAGTTTATGTCTGATTCACCTTTTTATCTCCCAGAGCACCTAAACACACCGCCATGTGTGTATTAAGTATTCACATGGTGGGTGAATAACTGGAACTGAATTTAGTAAAATATCTCCTCTTATAATAGTTTCAGTCCATTCATGATCTTAAATTGGATTCAAATATTTTATCTGGCATGCTTTTATCAATTTAAAAAAGAGAAAGGGGCGCCTGGGTGGCTCAGTCAGTGAAGCGTCTGCCCTTTGGCTCAGGTCATGATCTCAGGGTCCTGGGACTGAGCCCCACATTGGGCTCCCTGCTCAGTGGGGAGTCTGCTTCTCCCTCTCCCTGCCACTCCTCCTGCTTGTACTTACTCTGTCAAAGAAATAAAGAAAATCTATAAAAAATAAAAATTAAAAAGAGAGAAAAAGTACACCTTCATGCAAAGTGAAACTGAAAAAATACTTTGGCTGAGTAATCTAGCATACACATGCAAAAGATGACAACATACCTGTTAATAGTAACACCTGCTTTCCCAGAAGGGAAGAGAAGGAGAGAAGAGGGGAGGAGAACACTTTTGATGCATATATTGAAAGCTATACCATACATGTGAAGCAACTGTAGGTTTATTCGTGAAGTCTCACAGTTAACAAGGTGGAATACCAGGTATCAGCAAGGTTTTGTCAAATCAGAAAATTTTATAAGTGTAATCAGGGAAAAAATAATAGATACCCAAATCCTGAAAGCCAAATTTAAAAGTTAATGAAAGAAACTGCCATTTAATCCTAAACTCAGAAAACACAGTAATAATTACTAATGTTTATTAAATTTATTGAAAGATGTGCATTTTCTAGCACTGATCTACTGAATCTCAGGTTCCTGGTATCTTCATCCAAAACCTTAACCTCTAAATTTTTTTATCCTTTTATTTTATTATGCTTAGAAATTTCCAGACAAAATATTACCCATATATGTTACTATTTACTAATTTCCCTCAGATTTTTACAAAGCCCCAAATCAATGATTTAATGAAAACATGTTCCAAATTACTAAGTAGAAATAAAGCAGCAAATGTGGCAATTGAAAGCTGCAAGGAACAGAAAGCCAATTCTTCAGGGGAGAGACACTTGGAATAACTTCAGCTGTGAAAAGGTCTCCCATTCCCCCCAAACTAGGAATATTTTATGAAGAAAATAAAACCATTCAAATGCCAAAGGAAAAAAAAACACTTAAAGGATGGAAAATGTTGAAAGGAGCCTGCCAATGGGACCTGCACTTTTAAGCATCAATCAAGTAGAGAGTTAGCCATATGCAAAGCTTCAAGGATTTCATCAGTGAGGACCATTCTTCTTCTTGGCAAGTTCATTAAAATGGCTATTTCTTTGTAATAGAAAATGTACTTTCTTTCCTTACTAATCACAAAAGCATGTGTGAGCCTATGCCTATCTCCTAATCACCCAGTTACACACAGTGATGGGTTCATATGTCATATACACCTACGAATATGACAAAATGTTTGCCAGGAGTACTTTTCCAACAAGAGCTGCTTTGATCCCCTGATAATGCCCCACATCCCCCAAACATACAAGCTCGTTCAATTCTCTGTTAAACACAACAATTATTTTTCACCAGTTAAAAGATAGGAACTTAACACATGACTTGGAATTGTTCACCAGAGAAAATATTAATGACTGAGTTTGGAAAAGTAATGAGATCAAATTCAATTCTTCCACTTCGCAGATGAGAAAATTAAGTCCTGGAGAAGTAAAATGACATAACCAAAGCTACTATGAGGCAGCAGTCGGTATCACATTTTGAACCTACAGGACAGGTAATGGAAAAGGGCACTGAGATAGGGGATAAATAGCTGGACAGGTGTTATTGTATGTCCAGGGAATAAGCATGTCAGAAGGTTGAAAGTAAAGAAAACTATGCAGCTTCAAGGCACTAAAATGATGCTTCTGAATATGCTACATGCCACATACTCAAATAAATAGGATGCTAGACACTATCTTAAAATGTGCCACTGTAGCAAATATTTAGCCTTCTAAGTCATGTGATTACCTTTTCGCAAGACTACACATGACTCCCTTGCTTTAAAAAATATTCAGTGTAGGGGCGCCTGGGTGGCTCAGTTGGTTAAGCAACTGCCTTCAGCTCAGGTCATGATCCTGGAGTCCCAGGATCGAGTTCTGCATCGGGCTTCCTGTTCAGTGGGGAGCCTGCTTCTCCCTCTGACCCTCCCCCCTCTCATGTTCTCTCTCTCTCTCATTCTCTCTCTCAAATAAATAAAATCTTTTAAAAAAAATTCAGTGTGGTACTGCCATAAGGACACATAGATCAACAAACAGAACAGAGAGTCCGGAAACAAACCCTTATATTTATAGTCAAGTGATTTTCAACAAAGGTGCCATGGCAACTCAATAGGGAAAAGAGTATTTTTCAACAAGTAGTGCTGAAACAACTGGATATCCACATACAAAGAAATGAATTTAGACCCTTAGCTCACACTACAGACAAAAATTAAATCAAAATGGATTAGAGATATGAATATAAGTATATTGTAGTATTTTTAGAAATAAATAATAGAAAAACTTCAAGACATTAGGTTAGGCAAAGATTCCTTAGATATGACACCAAAAGCACAATCTAAACAGGAAAGAATTTATAAACTGTACTTCATTGAAATGCAAAACTTTTTTGCTTCAAAATACTCCATTAAGAAAATGGAAAGACAAGTCACAGAATGGGAAGAAAATATTTGCGAATCACACATCTGATAAAGGCCTTACATCCAGAATATACAAAGAACTCCAGAATATATAACTCAACAATAAAAAGACAAACACCCAATTTAAATATGGGCAAATGATTTCAGTAGACATTTCACCAAAGAAGACATAGGAATCATTAATAAGCACATGAAAAGATGTTCAATATCATTTGTCATCAGGGAAACAAATCAAAACCACAATGAAATACCACATCACACCCAGCAGGACAGCTATAATTAAAAAAAAAAATAGTAAGCATTGGTAAAAATGGGAAGAAACAGTAACCCTTACACATTGCTGCTGGAAATGCGAGATAGTATGGACACTTTAGAAAACAGTTCGGCAGTTTTTTAAACTACCATACACCCTGTAATTCCACTCGTAGGTCCTGTGCCAAGAGAAATGAAAACATACGTCCCACAAAGACTTGTATGCAAGTGTTCATGGTAGCATTATTCCTAACAGGCAAAAAGTATAAAAAAACTCAGATGTCCATGAAACTGAAGAATGGAGAGACAAAATGTGGTACATCCATACAATGGAACACTACTCCACAATAAAAAAAAATGAAATACTGATACATGCTAAATTTAGATGAACCTCGAAAACATCAAAGTATAGAAAAACCAGGCACAAAAGACCCATACTTTGTATGATTTCATTTATATGAAATGTCCAGAAAAGGCAAATCTAGAGAAACAGGAAGAAGACAGATTACTGGTTATCTGGGGCTGGGCGTGGGGACTGACTAAACAGGCATGAGGCATACTATTGGGGTGCTGAAAAGGTTCTGAAACTGGATTATGGTGACAGCACAATTTGATAAATTTACTGGAAATCACTGAGTTGTTCACTTAAAATGGATGAACTTTATGGTCTAAAAATTATACCTCAATAGTTTTTTTTCAAGCTAAGGGTAGGGGAAAAAAGTATGATTAGTCATATGGGAGAAGGAACACAAATAAAACAAAATGGGCCATAGTTGATCATTGTTGAGGCCAGGGATTCAGTATACTGTTCCTTTCCTTTTTTTATATATACTTAACATAACAATCTGATAATAACAATTTATATTAATAACAATTTTTGATCATCAAAAAAAGAATTCCTAAGATCTCCAGCTATCTATGAAGACAAAACTTTCTTTCCTGTCTCCCTAAAGAACCTCGGGGAAATTGGCCCAACACTGTAAATCACATAAAAGAAAACACAGGAGGGGCACCTGGGTGGCTCAGTCGTTGAGCATCTGCCTTCGGCTCGGGTCATGATCCCAGGGTCCTGGGATAGAGCCCCGCATCGGGCTCCCTGCTCAGCAGGAGGCCTTCTTCTCCCTCTCCCAGTCCCCCTGCTTGTGTTCCCTCTCTCACTGTGTCTCTGTCAAATAAATAAATAAATCTTTAAAAAAAAAAAAGAAAGAAGAAAGAAAACACTATTACTTTCTTGCATATTGGGCACCATATCTATTTTTTAATATATCTGTGAACTTTAGATGAATTATTACCCACAGAAAAACAGTAAGGTGTGCTCCCCAAATTAAATTAATATAGATTGCCTTCTCCAACACCAAATCTCTTGCAACAAAAACTTGAACAAAGAGGGCGCCTGGGTGGCTCAGGTGGTTGAGCAACTGCCTTCAGCTCAGGTCATGATCCCAGGGTCCTGGGATCGAGTCCCGCATCCTGCAGAGCAAGGAGCCCGCTTCTCCCTCTCCCTCTGCCTGCTATTCCACCTGCTTGTGCTCTCTGTCAAATAAATAAATAAAATCGTTAAAAAAAAAAACCTGAGCAAAGAGGATTCTCATGGAGAACAAAGCAATTACATTTTCTGGATCTCAGTCTTATCACCTGTAATATGTGAGAGGTGGCCAAGATGACATGTAAGTTGTCTTTTAGCACTGACACTCTATGATTCTAGAATTGATTTGCCAGTTTTTTCCAGTAACTCCTTCTTCTTGCACCACAGGTTAACGAGGTCCCAGACAGAGATACGGGCAGTTAAGCAACAAAAACGCATGAGAATTAACCTTGGTAAAGGTCAAGTTTCATTTCTCATATTACTTTTACATGAATGCATTTGTCCTAATCTATGAAACTCCTTAGGTTGGTTAAAAACGTGTATGTGTGTGTGTCTTGGACGGAAGGCAGGCAGGCAACTTGGCAAAAGATTCTATTATCATGGTAGGGTCTCTTTTCCACCATGACATACAGTCAAACCAACATCTAAGTCCAAAACACTTCCCAATGAGTTTGTGATGACAACTCCACATCCAAGTTTCTCAGTCACCCCACCTTTTGCAATCTGGACTAACCCTACCACTCCAATGAACTGTTCTAAGACTTCCTAGGAACACAGTTTGCAAACTCCTTCTCCCCTAGGCCCCATTCTTATTGTTGATCAGTAGCAAACCTAAAGACTTCTGGTCTCTACTTCTTCCTGAAATATACTCCTCCCTGAGCATTCCAGGCCATGGTGCTTGTCTCTTACCGAATTCATGTGTTCTCATGGCTTTAGGTCTAGCTGTTATGGCAATTTGGTGTTTACATAGAAAGACCTGAGAAGTTTTAAATAAGGAAGTAACATCATGGCTGAACTTAAGACAATTAATCCTGCTGCACTATGAAGGAAAAGAACGCAGCAAGCAAACCAGACTGGAGATTACTATAGAAGTCTCCAAGGCAACTGGTAATAAGAAGTGAACCAAGGCAGATATCAAAGAAAAATCAGCAGAATTTGGCTCCAAAAATTATATCCATCCTTCAAAGGCTAGCTCAACAGCCTGTACAACCACTCCAACATATCTACAGATCATCCTAGTTAGAAACCACCCAGACTCAGCACCCTTCTCACATGTAACTATAATACTGACTGGCAGAATGTGGGGCCATATCCATATTCCTCTTACAATTCTCCACAGTACCTAGTACACAGTAAGTGTTCAATAAATATTGATTAAACGATAAGACACTTTTGCTGGTCACCATTACTGAAGTCTATTTCAGTTTTCATATAACTCTCTAAACCCAAATGCATACACTGAGAATTGTATTGCTTTTTTTCCCTTTTTTTATTATGTTATGTTAGAGAATTGTATTGCTTTGTTGTTGGTTTTTTTCTTTTTTGAGAGAGAGAGAGAGAGAGAGAGCGAGCATATGCAAGTGGGCGGGGGGCAGAAGGAGAAGGAGAGACAGAATCTTAAACTGGGCATGGAGCCCAACACAAGGCTTGATCTCACGATCCTGAGATTATGACCTGAGCCGAAATCATGAATCATGGAACACTACATCAAAAACTAATGATGTAATGTATGGTGATTAACATAACATAAAAAAAAAGAATCAGATGCTTAACCAACTGAGCCACCCAGGCACCCCAAGAATTGTAGTGTTTTATGGTATTCTTCAGCTCACAAGTTTTGTAACAGTCATAAGCAAAATTTCTAACAATAGATAAATGGTTAAATAAACTAAGACCCAAATTAATAAAGATAAAAGAAATGAGAGTATCACCATTTTGCAACTACCAATTGAACAATGGATCTAAGCAGTAGTTTGCTGAGAACAGCTCATACCAGCTTATGAGAGCCAACTGTATACATAAGTTCCAACCCCACATTTTGTAAGACATGAGTAAGAATAAAATTGGCTGTGGCAGGAATGTTTATACCATAAAAATTGGTAAATAGCCAGTTAAACATTTATCAACACACCACTGGATGTAGGCAATGAGGATCAATACCTGATAAGATGATTATCTGAAAGGCTGTTGGGGATCTCTATAATAATGGATGAATCAAGCTAATACTTCATGAACCCATCGATAAATCAAACATCACAAAAATGGAGTCATTAGACATCAGAGACCTCCTAGTGTGATGCAGTAGAAAATACACAGCATCACTAGGAACTACTCTTGCTAAAAAATAGAATGTGATGGGGTGCCTGGGTGGCTCTGTCGGTTAAGCAGCTGCCGAGCCCCACGTCGGGCTCCCTGCTCAGTGGAGAGTCTCTTTCTCCTTCTCCCTCTGCCTGCCTCTCTGCCTACTTGTGCTCTCTGTCAAATAAATAAATAAAATTTTAAAAAAATAGAATGTGATTCGGGGCACCTGGGTGGCTCAGTTGTTAAGCGTCTGCCTTCGGCTCAGGTCATGATCCCAGGGTCCTGGGATCAAGCCCCGCATCGGGCTCCCTGCTCAGCAGGAAGCCTGCTTCTCCCTCTCCCACTCCCCCTGCTTGTGTTCCTGCTCTCGCTATCTCTCTCTGTGTCAAATAAATAAATTATTATAAAAAAATAAAATGTGATTCTAATCAAACCTATCTACCTACCAGTTTGTAAGAAATACGAAAGAAAAGGCTTAGTGATTAAGTTATTTTAGAAAGTCCTTACCTATTAGAGATACATATAATGTATGTATGAAATTATATAATATCTGGCATTTGATCTGGGGATGGAGATTTTCTACTTTTACATAAATTTGAAGTTTTCCATAATATAGTTTTTAACAAAGTAGCCAGTATATAAAATGTATATAAAAGAATGACAAAATTATTAGTACTGACATGGATAGATCTCCAAGAAATAACAAATTGTGAAAAAGCACAGGGGAAACATGTACAATATGATGCCAATTATTTTAAAGACAAAAAACATGAAATTGATGTTATAAATGGACTAGAAAATGTCAGGATACCTTCCCTGGGGAGGATACTGGGCTTGGTGGAAATGAGGTTAAGGGACAGATTTGTAATGTTTGAATTTTACACAGAAGAAAGTATTTGTCTATTACTCAAATGAGTTTTTTTTTTTTTATTTTAGAGAGAGCAAAGAGAGAGAGAGAGTGGGGGGGCGGCAGGTAGAGGGGCAGAAGGAGAACTCAGACAGACTCCATGCTGAGCATGGAGCCCAATGCAGGGCTCAGTCTCATGACCCTGAGATCATGACCTGAACCAAAACCAAGAGTCAGACACTTAACCAACTGTGCTACCCAGGCGCCCCTACTCAAATGAGTTTTATAAGCATTTTGAAAAATAAAGATTATACCAACATTTCCCACCGCATCCTCCTGAGATTCTAGTCCTATTCTTTCCCACAATCCCTTGTTCAAGCACTCAGCCAGCCAGGGAAAGCTATAAAGCCAGAGAGTGGCTAGAAAAGAGAATACACCCTGTCTAATAGCAGGACTAGCTGTACCCTCGCCTTGGCAAGCCTTTGTAAACCTTCTAGTGGCACAAATCATAGCACTATGCTAGTATAGAAACTTTCACGTAACTATTAGAAAAGAAAAAACCCTATAAATAGAAAAAGGAACAGGAAACAGCAAAAAGAAGCCAAGGACAGACAGCACACTGTAAGCACAGCTCCCAAAGATGGAGACTGGCACATATCTAGATGAACACACTGAGTACTGGCACAGACAAGTTTGGAAATACCAGCACTGTATTTTCACCTCTGAAAATGTTCATCTAGCCCAACAGCTCAAATATACTTCTCCAGGTTTAAATGAACTTCTAGATTTCAAATCTCATGACCGAGTGACACTTGCAGGCAACACCTTTTAGCTGTCAACTACTGAGAAGCTCAGAAGGAAACCTCAGTGCTCTGTCACTACAAATTCTGAATGTGTTACTTCTAATTATAGACCCCTACCACAAATAAGATCAGGCCTGAAAGCAAGGATTCAGATGGAGAAAGCTAGAAAGAATTCCTTGGCCCTTCAAAGACAAATGACTGTCGTGACAGCCAACTGCCCAGGTGTGGAGATGAATCTCAGTCCTCAGCTGGCTAGTGAAGGAGGATAAGGGCCACAACCAACAGAAATAACAGCACTGTGTGCTTCTTAAGAATTCAACATCCAGGGGCACCTGGGTGGCTCAGTTGGTTAAGCGTCTGACTCTATCTCAAACTCAGGTCTTGATCTCAGGGTTGTGAGTTCAAGCCATACACTGGGCTCCATGCTGGGTGTGGAGCCTACTTAATTAAGAAAAAAAAAAAAAAGAATTCAGCGTCCAGCATAGGCAGCTGAACAGAGACATGACTACCAAATATCTGGCCAAATGGACAAGTTGGGAGACTCAAGTGGGGTCGAGAGAAGAGAAATACTTGTCCCTTCTTAAGGCAGTGGAGTGTAGGCAAGCCCAGGACCACCATCTACTAGCTCCACGACCTTAGCCAAATTAACTTCTGCACCTCAATTTCTGTATCTCTAAAGTGGGGATACAACAGCATCTACACCTCATTAGGGTTATTCTAAGGATAAGAGATAATGCATGGAAACTGCTTTAAATGTGTCCTCTGTACAAAGTAAGCCTCAAATTCAAATCGGCCATCATCACTATGTATCTAGTGCTAGGTGTTAATATAAGAGCCTAAAAACAACTCTAACAAATAGGGAAACTTGGCTTGGGACAGAGTGGTCACTGCATACTTACAGGTAAAGAATACACTACTCAGGTGACCTGGGTGGCTCAGTCAGTTAAGCATCTGTCTTCAGCTCAGGTCATGATCTCCAGGTCCTGGGATCAAGACCTTCATCGAGCTCCCTGCTCAGCAGAGAGCCTGCTTCTCACTCTCTCTCCCCCTCCCCATCATGCATTCTCTCTCACTTTCTCTCACATAAATAAATAAAATCTTTTTTAAAAAAAGAATATACTACTTATAAAGGAACTAGATCAACTAGTTTCACATATGAGAGAAAAAGTATAGCTGGATGCTAGCAGTCAGTAATGATTCTTTAAATGTTCTCCAAACACTAAAAGGGATTCCCTCCATGATTTGTGGTAGCTGCATGATTAGTTAAGCAGTTAGAAATCCAATAATGAGTATGCTGCCAAACTCATTATTTAAGTTAAGGATAAGATGTGTCCAGACAACAAACAGACAAGTTCAACAAGGTTACAAGATAGATCAATACATAAAAACCAGTTATACTTGTATACACCAGCAATGAAGACTGCAAAAATGAAATTAAGAAAACAATTCCCTTTAGGCTAACATCAAAATAAACAAAACACTTAAGAATAAATTTTTACAAGTGTAAAACTTTTTTGTGAAAACTACAAAATATTGTTGAAAGAAATTAAAGACTTAAATAAATGGAAATACATCCTGTGTTCATGGATTGGAAGATTTAATATTGTTAAGATGGAAAACATCACGTTGTACACCATAAATATGTACAATTTTTATTTGTCCATTAGCATCATTATAAAGTTTGGGAAAAAAGACTGTTGAGACGGCAATACTAACCAACCTGATTTACAGAGTCAACGCAATCCCTACCAAACTCCCAGTTGCCTTTTTTTAAAAAAACAGAAATGGACAACCTGATCCTAAATTTCATATGGAAATGCGAGGGACCCAGAATAACCAAAACAATCTTGAAAAAGAAGAAAGGCATCTGGGTGGCTCAGTAAGTTATGCGTCTGACCCTTGATTTCGGCTCAGGTCATGATCTCAGGGTCTTGAGATCAAGCCCCACGTTACGCTCCATGCTCACTGGGGAGTCTGCTTGAGATTCTCTCTGTCCCTCTCCCTCTGCCCCTCCCCATCCTGTGCACTTGCTCGCGCCCTCTCTCTCAAATAACTAAATCTTTAAAAAAAAAAGTAAAGAAGAAGAAAGTGAGCAGACTCACACCTCCCAACTGCAAAATGTATTACAATTCTGCAACAATCACAACAGTATGGTGCTAGCACAAGGATAGATATATTAATATCAATGGAATAAAACTGAGAATCCAGAAATAAGCCTTTATGTTTATGGTCACTTGATTTTTAACAAGGGTGCCAGGAAAATTAAAAAGGGAATAATATTTTCTCAACAAATGGTACTGGGACAACTGGATAGCCACATGCAAAAAAAAAAAAATTTTGAACCCCTGCCACACACCACATACAAAAAAATCAACTCAAAATGGATCACACACCTAAATGTAAGAGCTAAAAATATAAATATCTTAGAAGAAAAGAGGAGTACGTGTTTGTGGCTTTGAGTTAGGCAATGATTTCTTAGATATGACACCAAAAGCACAAAATTAAAAGCTTCTGCACTTCAAAGGATACCATTAAAAATGTTGAAAGGACAATCCACAAAATGAGAGAAAATATTTTTAAATCATGTATGTGAAAAGGGACTTGTATCCAGAATATATAAAGAACCCTTACAACTCAACAATAAGAGACAAATAGCACAATTTTAAAATGGGCAAAGATTCTGAACAGACATTTCTCCAAAAATGACATAAATATGGCCAATAAGCACATGAAAAGATGTTCAACATCATTAGTCACTAGAAAATGCAAATCAAGGGGTGTCTGGCTAGCTCAGGTGGAAGAGCATTTGACTCTTGATCTCAAGGTCATAGGTTTGAGCCCCACATTGGGTACAGAGATTACTTTAAAATAATTTAAAAAAAGAAAATGCAAATCAAAACCATGATAAGATACCATTTCATACCTACTAGGATGACTAAAATAAAAAGGATGGGCAATAACAAGTGCTTCAAGAGTGAGAAACTGCAGTCCTCACACACTGGATGGTAAACTGGTGCAGCCACTTTGGTAGTTCCTCAAGATGTCCAACTTAGAGTTACCATACAACCCAGATGTTCCACACCCATGTATATCCATGAAGTGATAAATGGATAAATAAAATGGGTCATAGTCCTACAATGTAATATTATTCGTCTATAAAAGGAATGAAGTACTCCTACATGCTACAACATGCATACACCTTGCAAACATTATACTAATGAAATAAGCCAGTTACAAAAGACCATATATTGTGGGATGCCATTAATATGGAATGTCCAGAACAGGCAAATTCACGGAAACTGAAAGGAGGCTAGAGGTTGCCAACAGCTGGTGGGAGAGGACAGGGGAATGAAGAAGGACTTCTAATGAGTATGGGGTTTCTTTTTGGGGTAAGGAAAATGTCCTAACATTGGATAATGCTAGTGGTTGCACAACAGCATGAATATACTACAAGCCTCTGAACTATATACTTTAAAAGGGCGAATTTTACAGTGTGTGGATTTTACCTCAATAAAGCTTTCATTTGAAAAAAAACAAAACTGTCCAGACTGCCAAACTGAACCCTTAGCTGACTGTGTACTGTGGACCCAAAAGTTTGGGGGTGGAGCAGGAATCCCATAATCCTACTGGATTTTAAAAGGGAACAATTAGCACTCACAGGAATGATACAATAAGGAAATCTATAAGGTCGAAGCCGTTTGTGTAAGCAAATTCATCCTTTAGAGAACTTGAAAGGTTAAATTTGGTAAGAGATGTTGTATCTCTTATTCCCAAAAGGTTTATGTATTTCTCAAGTTGCAGAAAGAAATATCAATTTGTAGAAAAACGCGGACAGACTCTTCTCAGCTGGCCAACTAAAAAATACAACCCCCTTCCAAATTAAGACAGAGCCCTTATCACACTTTGCCCTTATCACACAGTAGGTAAATCTGAGACAGGTAAACTGGGACAAGGAAGGACATTTCTGGTACTCTCAGGTACTATCTGGTCACTGTGGCTATAGAGTGAAAAGCAAAATTTTTATAATATCTGTACTTGAGGCAAAATTAAAAAGATACAAGTGGGTATTCAATAAGAAGTAAGGTTCTCTCTCACTCCTGTCCCCAGTCATCCTATTCTCTTCCCCAGAGGCAACCACTATTACCACTTTCCTAAGTATCCTTCCAAAATCTGCCTATACATTTAAGAACACGCATATTCTGCACCGTGCCTCTTTCACTTAATTTATGTCAGATGGCTTTCCACTGAGTACACATACCTTACGCTTTTTAACTGCTACTTAAGTTTCCATAACATGGATGTACCATCATTTCTTAACCCTGGAATGAATTATTATCATCAGTATGTCTAAAGCAGAAATAAAACATTAGCTATCCATGGGTAGATGCTACCCATGGATGTGTTTTGTTCAGCCATCACAATGGTTTTAACATGTGGATCTGCATGTATTTGGCCACATGCGATGTGGTAAAAAGAGCTCCCCACCAACATTCACTCTCCCCTTTTACAGGAAGAGGGATGTCAATGGGAAATGGCTACCCTGCCAGGAACTACATTTCCCAGCTGCCCAGCAGCTAGCTATATTCCTGGGACTAGGGTTCCCCAGTTAGAGCTGAGTGGAAGTGATGAAGGTTTCTGGTCTGCAGCTTTAAAGGAATGGCTACGTTTCCTCCACACAACCTCTGCCCCTTCTGCCAGGTAGATGCTCAATGACTGGCACAGGGCTATTTTGGCAGAGGCAGCACTGAAGGGGTTGACCATCACCGTGGCAACCTCCAGCTTCAAGCTTTAGACATGGCTCTGGAAGGGGCAAGTCACTGTTGAGAGTGGAAGGAGGGGAGTTCCCACCCCACAAGGTGGAACAAAAGAAACCCCTGTTTTATGAAAACAACTGTTTCAATGAGGAAAAGGAAGTTAGTATCTAAAAAGTACTGCCTTCACAATTTGATTTTTCTTACAGGAATTTCAGTAACATAATATGTTTTATAAAACAAAATAATAATAAAATATGTTTTCTGGCGGTAAGCATAGAGCTATAAAATCTAAACATTCCAGGTCTGACTGCATCTAGATTTTGTACACTTGCATCATCATTGACTGAGACTTTCTTGCATATTTTTGACTTCTCTCAAATGCAGCAGCTGTTTGGGCCTTGACAGGATGGCTCCCTGACCTGGATCAGCTATTACAAAGGTGATCTCCCATGGGGCGCCTGGGTGGCTCAGTCGGTTAAGCATCTGCTTTCAGCTCAGGTCATGATTCCAGGACCCTAGGATCGAGTCCCGCATCAGGCTTCCTGCTCAATGGGAGCCGGCCTCTCCCTCTCCTGCTCCCCCCTGCTTGTGTGCTCTCTCTTTCTTTCTGTCAAATAAATAAATAAATAAAATCTTTTAAAAGACAACCACAACAAAGGTGGTCTCCCTTTTACACACAGCAATCATGTCATGTCAACTTCTCCCTATGAAAACATACACTTAGGTGTAATACCAGTACCTACCTATCTAGAGCCCTGGGATTATCCAGACTCCCGTAAATTTAAATTCATACTGCTTTTACAGATATCAAAGGTAAAGCCAATTGTCCCATACTGCCAAAGTGGCTCGTTCACTTTTACAGATTTACATTCGAAATCAGCCCTTTGTTATTCTTCCCCATATCATCTTACCGACCTCCCTAAATTTGAAGGCATTAATGCCATCCTCTTCTAAGTTCTTCCCTTAAATCCCACCAAATCGGGGCGGAGCAAGATGGCGGAGGAGTAGGAGACCTGGGTTTTGTCTGGTCTCAGGAATTCAGCTGGATAGGGATCAAACCATTCTGAACACCTATGAACTCAACAGGAGATCGAAGAGAAGAATAGCAACAACTCTCTGAACAGAGAAGCGACCACTTACTGGAAGGTAGGACGTGCGGAGAAGTGAAACCGAGGCGATATCCGGGAGGATAGACGGCGGGGGAGGGGGCCTCCGTCGGCCGCTTCTGGCAAGTGCTAGAGCCGCGGAGCACAAAATCGGACCTTTTAGAAGTCGGCTCCGCTGAGGGATGTCACTCCAGTGGCTAAGCGAGGGTGGGGGGGGTGGGGGAGGTGGAACCCTCACGGGACATTGTGCTCTCAGGACCCTTGGGGTCACAGAAAGACCGGGGGTGCCTGGGTGCAGCAGAGCTCCCAGGTATCGGAGCGGGAAAGCCGGCTGCAGAGACGGAGCCGAGGCGCGGGCTCTCAGCTCGGGGTGGCCATTAACTGTGATCCACGGCCCAGTCAGGCCACGGCTCCTCCAGCAGGGACCCAACAAGTGGCAGAGCCAGGGTGACTCCCCTTCCTTCCCCGGGGGGGGAGCGGCGCAAGAGCGCACCGCAGAGAATCTGATGGGTTTGGAGACTCCACACGGGGTCGGGTGCCAGGGATAGAAACACTCGGTCACAGGCCGGGTGAGCACGGATTGCGGCCGGAGACCGGGGAGACGGGAGTGACTGCTTTTCTCTGGGGGTGCACTGAGGAGCGGGGGCCCGAGTTCTCAGCTCCTTCGGGCAGAGATTGGGAGGCCACCATTTTCACTCTGGTCCTCCAAAGCTGTACCGAGAGCTTGGAGGGAACAAAAGCACCGGAGAGCAAACCCAAGCAGATTGCTTAGCCCGGACCGACAAGGGCGGGTCAATTCTGCCTCCGGCAAAGACATTTGGGAACCACGGCAACAGGCCCCTCCCCCAGAAGATCAGCACGAACGGCCAGCAAGCCAAGACCAAGTTTACCGATCAAGGGGAACGGGAGAATGCCAGCGCTAGGGGAATACTGCACATGGAATTCATGGCTTTTTTACCATAATTCATTAGTTTTTCAAAGTTGATTTTTTAACTGTTTTTTTTCTTTTTTTGAATTTTTCTTTTTCCCTTTTTCAACCAACATCTTATCAATCCCTTTTTTAAAAAAAAATTTTTTTTTTCATTTTTTAGAGTCATATTTTATCCCTTCATACTAGTTATCCTTCTTTTGGGCATATATATATGTTGTTCTCTCTTTAACATTTTGAGATACAGTTTCTTCTAACAGATCAAAATATACCCTAAATCACTAGTGTATGGCTTTGTTCTAGTCTCCTGCCTGATCACATTCTCTCCCTTTTCTTTTTTCTTTTTCTTCTTTGTTTTTTAATCTTCTTTCTTTTTTCAAACAACTTCTTATCAATTCCTTTTATAAAATCTTTTATACTTTTCATCTTTACAGTCATCTTCCATCCCTTCAATGTATCAACCCTTATTTTGTACATATATAAGTCTTTCTTCCTTTAAATATTAGGAGGCACTTTCTTCTAACAGACCAAACTATGCCCAAAATCTAGTATGTGGCACTGATCTATACACAAGTCTGATCATATTTGATCATATTCTGGTTTTTTTATTGTTTTGTTCTGTTTTTGTTTGTTTTTATCTTTTTCTTTTTTCTTTTTTTTCCTCTTTTTTCTTTCTTTCCCTTTCTTTTCCCCTGGTTACAGGTCTTTTCTGATTTCTATAGAGTATATTTGCTGGGGACGTTGTTAACCTGTTAGCATTTTGTTCTCTCATTCATCGAGTCTCCTCTGGACAAAATGACAAGATTAAAAAAATCACCTCAGCAAAAAGAACAAGAGGTATTACCATCTGCCAGGGACCTACTCAATACGGACATTAGTACGATGTCAGACCTAGAGTTCAGAATCATCACTTTAAAGATACTAGCTAGGCTTGAAAAAAGCGTGGAAATTATTAGAGACACCCTTTCTGGAGAAATAAAAGAACTAAAATCTAACCAAGTCAAAATCAAAAAGGCTATTAATGAGGTGCAATCAAAATGGGGGCACTAACTGCTAGGATAAATGAGGCAGAAGAGAGAATTAGTGATATAGAAGACCAAATGATGGAAAATAAAGAGGCTGAGAAAAAGAGAAACAACTACAGGATCACGAGGGCAGAATTCGAGAGATAAGTGATACGATAAGATGAAACACCATTAGAATAACTGGGATCCCAGAAGAAGAAGAAAGAGAGAGAGGGGTAGAAGGTATATTGGAGCAAATTATAGCAGAGAACTTCCCTAATGTGGGGAAGGAAACAGGCATCAAAATCCAGGAGGCACAGAGAACCCCTCTCAAAATCAATAAAAATAGGTCAACACCCCGACATCTAATAGTAAAACTTACGAATCTCAGAGACAAAGAGAAAATCCTGAAAGCAGCTCGGGAGAAGAGATATGTAACCTACAATGGTAGAAACATTAGATTGGCAACAGACCTATCCACAGAGACCTGGCAGGCCAGAAAGGACTGGCATGATATCTTCAGAGCACTAAACGAGAAAAATATGCTGCCAACAATACTATATCCAGCTAGGCTGTCATTGAAAAGAGAAGGAGAGATAAAAAGCTTCCAGCACAAACAAAAACTAAAGGAATTTGCAAACACGAAACCAGCCCTCCAAGAAATCTTGAAAGGGGTCCTCTAAGCAAAGAGAGAACCTAAAGGCAGCATAGATCAGAAAGGAACACAGACGATATACAGTAACAGTCACCTTACAGGCAATACAATGGCACTAAATTCATACCTTTCAATAGTTACCCTGAATGTAAATGGGCTAAATGCCCCAATCAAAAGACACAGGCTATCAGATTGGATTAAAAAACAAGACCCATCGATATGCTGTCTGCAAGAGACTCATTTTAGACCCAAAGACACCCCCACATTGAAAGTGAGGGGGTGGAAAACCATTTGCCATGCTAATGGACACCAAAAGAAAGCTGGGGTGGCAATCCTTCTATCAGACAAATTAGATTTTAAAACAAAGACTGTAATAAGAGATGAGGAAGGACACTATATCCTACTTAAAGGGTCTATCCCACAAGAAGATCTAACAATTGTAAATATCTATGCCCCTAACATGGGAGCAGCCAATTATATAAGGCAATTAATAACAAAAGCAAAGAAACACATTGACAACAATAAAGTAATAGGGGGGACTTTAACACCCCCCTCATGAAATGGACAGATCATCTAAGCAAAAAATCAACAAGGAAATAAAGACTAAATGAAACACTGGACCAAATGGACTTCACAGACATATTCAGAACACTCCATCCGAAAGCAACGGAATACACATTCTTCTCTAGTGCCCATGGAACATTCTCCAGAATTGATCACATCCTAGGTCACAAATCAGGTCTCAACCGGTACCAAAAGACTGGGATCATTCCCTGCATATTTTCAGACCACAATGCTTTGAAACTAGAACTCAATTACAAGAGGAAAGTCAGAAAGAACTCAAATACATGGAGGCTAAAGAGCATCCTAGTAAAGAATGAATGGGTCAACCAGGAAATTAAAGAAGAATTAAAAAAATTCATGGAAACCAATGAAAATGAAAACACAACTGTTCAAAATCTTTGGGATAGAGCAAAGGCAGTCCTGAGAGGAAAGTATATAGCAATACAACCCTTTCTCAAGAAACAGGAAAGGTCTCAAATACACAACCGAACCCTACACCTAAAGGAGCTGGAGAAAAAACAGCAAATAAAGCCTAAACCCAGCAGGAGAAGAGAAATAATAAAGATCAGAGCAGAAATCAATGAAATAGAAACCAAAAGAACAATAGAACAGAGCAACGAAACTAGGAGCCGGTTCTTTGAAAGAATTAACAAGACTGATAAACCCCTGGCCAGACTTATCAAACAGAAAAATGACCCAAATCAACAAAATCATGAATGAAAGAGGAGAGATCACAACCAACACCAAAGAAATACAAACAATGATAAGAACATATTATGAGCAACTCTATGCCAGCAAATTAGATAACCTGGAAGAAATGGGTGCATTCCTAGAGATGTATCAACTACAAAATTGAACCAGGAAGAAACAGAAAACCTGAACAGACCTATAACCACGAAGGAAATGGAAGCAGTCATCAGAAATCTCCCAACAAACAGAAGCCCAGGGCCAGATGGCTTCCCAGGGGAATTCTACCATACATTTAAAGAAGAATTAACACCTATTCTCCTGAAATTGTTCCAAAAAATAGAAATGGAAGGAAAACTTCCAAACTCATTTTATGAGGCCACCATTACCTTGATCCCAAAACCAGACAAAGACTCCATCAAAAAGGAGAATTACAGACCGATATCCTTGATGAACATGGATGCAAAAATTCTCACCAAAATCCTAGCCAATAGGATCCAACACTACATTAAAAGGATTATTCACCATGACCAAGTGGGATTTACCCCTGGGCTGCAAGGTTGGTTCAACATCCGCAAATCAATCAACGTGATACAACACATTAACAAAAGAAAGAACAAGAATCATATGATCCTCTCAATGGATGCAGAAAAAGCATTTGACAAAGTACAGCATCCTTTCTTGATCAAAACTCTTCAGAGTATAGGGATAGAGGGTACATACCTCAATATCATAAAAGCCATCTATGTAAAACCCACAGCGAATATCATTCTCAATGGAGAAAAGCTGAGAGCTTTTCCCCTAAGGTCAGGAACATGGCAGGGATGTCCACTATCACCACTGCTATTCAACATAGTATTAGAAGTCCTAACCACAGCAATCAGACAACAAAAAGAAATCAAAGGCATCCAAATCGGCAAAGAAGTCGTCAAACTCTCACTCTTTGCAGATGATATGATACTTTATGTGGAAAACCCAAAAGACTCCACCCCAAAACTGCTAGAACTCATACAAGAATTCAGTAAAGTAGCAGGATATAAAAT
This sequence comes from Callorhinus ursinus, assembly GCF_003265705.2. NCBI lineage: Eukaryota > Metazoa > Chordata > Mammalia > Carnivora > Otariidae > Callorhinus > Callorhinus ursinus. Next base: position 30,736,869 of record NW_027397078.1, read on the forward strand.
CAATACACAGAAATCAGTGGCATTCCTATACACCACCACCAAGACAGAAGAGAGACAAATCAAGGAGTCGATCCCATTTACAATTGCACCCAAGACCATAAGATACCTAGGAATAAATTTAACCAAAGAGGCAAAGGATCTGTACTCAGAAAACTATAAAATACTCATGAAAGAAATTGAAGAAGACACAAAGAAATGGAAAAACCTTCCATGCTCATGGATTGGAAGAATAAACATTGTGAAGATGTCAATGCTACCTAGAGCAATCTACACATTCAATGCAATCCCCATCAAAATACCATCCACTTTTTTCAAAGAAATGGAACGAATAATCCTAAAATTTGTATGGAACCAAAAGAGACCCCGAATAGCCAGAGGAATATTGAAAAAGAAAAGCAAAGCTGACGGCATCACAATTCCGGACTTCCAGCTCTATTACAAAGCTGTCATCAAGACAGTATGGTACTGGCACAAAAACAGACACACAGAAATGGACCCTCAACTCTATGATCAACTCATCTTTGACAAAGCAGAAAAGAATGTCCAATGGCAAAAAGACAGTCTCTTCAACAAATGGTGTTGGGAAAATTGGACAGCCACATGCAGAAGAATGAAACTGGACCATTTCCTTACACCACACACAAAAATAGACTCCAAATGGTTGAAAGACCTAAACGTGAGACAGGAGTCCATCAAAATCCTAAAGGAGAACACAGGCAACAACCTCTTCGACCTCAGCCACAGCAACTTCTTCCTAGAAACATCCCCAAAGGCAAGGGAAGCAAGGGCAAAAATGATCTATTGGGATTTCATCAAGATAAAAAGCTTTTGCACAGCAAAAGAAACAGTCCACAAAACCAAAAGACAACCGACAGAATGGGAGAAGATATTTGCAAATGACATATCAGATAAAGGGCTAGTATCCAAAATCTATAAAGAACTTATCAAACTCAACACCCAAAGAACAAAGAATCCAGTCAAGAAATGGGCAGAAGACATGAAGAGACATTTTTCCAAAGAAGACATCCAAACGGCCAACAGACACATGAAAAAGTGCTCAACATCGCTCGGCATCAGGGAAATCCAAATCAAAACCTCCATGAGATACCACCTCACACCTGTCAGAATGGCTAAAATTAACAAGTCAGGAAACGACAGATGTTGGCAGGGATGCGGAGAAAGGGGAACCCTCCTACACTGTTGGTGGGAATGCAAGCTGGTGAAACCGCTCTGGAAAACAGTATGGAGGTTCCTCAAACAGTTGAAATTAGAGCTACCGTACGATCCAGCAATTGCACTCCTGGGTATTTACCCCAGAGATACAAATGTAGGGATCCGAAGGGGTACGTGCACCCCAATGTTTATAGCAGCAATGTCCACAATAGCCAAACTGTGGGAAGAGCCAAGATGTCCACCGACAGATGAATGGATAAAGAAGATGTGGTATATATACACAATGGAATGTTATGCAGCCATCAAAAGGAATGAGATCTTGCCATTTGCAACGACGTGGATGGAACTGGAGGGTGTATGCTGAGTGAAATAAGTCAATCAGAGAAAGACATGTATCATATGACCTCACTGATATGAGGAATTCTTAATCTCAGGAAACAAACGGAGGGTGCTGGAGTGGTGGTGGGTGGGAGGGATGGGGTGGCTGGGTGATAGACATTGGGGAGGGTATGTGCTATGGTGAGCGCTGTGAATTGTGCAAGACTATTGAATCACAGATCTGTACTTCTGAAACAAATAATGCAATATATGTTAAAAAAAGAAGAAGAAGAAGAAGACAGCAGGAGGGGAAGAATGAAGGGGAGTAAGTCGGAGGGGGAGACGGACCATTAGAGACGATGGACTCTGAAAAACAAACTGAGGGTTCTAGGGGGAGGGCGGTGGGGGGATGGGTTAGCCTGGTGATGGGTATTAAAGAGGGCACATTCTGCGTGGAGCACTGGGTGTTATGCACAAACAGTGATTCATGGAACACTACATCAAAAACTAATGATGTAATGTATGGTGATTAACATAGTAATAAAAAAAATGAAAAAAAAAAATCCCACCAAATCCTTCACCAAGTCTGTAGGAAGGGCTCTCTGTGTGCTCTCCTCCCCTTGGTCATCACAGTCTTCTATTTCCTTCTCCTCCCTTTATATAAACATCATCATTCCTATGTAACAACCATCTCATCATTTTCTGCACTTCCCTCTTTCATTCTTGCTTCTTTGCATCTTCTCTCCATCCTATTTCTTCTCTACATAATCAGTCCACCATAGGCCACTCTGTGACTCAGCAACCTAGCCTCACTTACTCTGTTTTTCACAGTCCTTTGCTTGTAATACAGCAGGCAACTGGGGCTCGGTCCCTCTGTGAGCCCACCAAGGAACTGTAGGGAAGGGATCACAGACCTGAACCACTAAAGATCAAGGGCGGGGCAAAGGACTCTATCTTCTCACTCCCTTTCCTCAATGATTTCTGAGCAAATGAGTGCCTATGGGTCAAACATGTTGCTATTAGGATTATGTTTATTATCTCGCCAAAACCCTATAGCTCCATGGACTGTTGGCCCTATTTTAGAGATTAAAAATCTGAAATGCAGAAAGATTAAGCCACTTGCTGAAAATCAAACAGTTAATAAGCAGCAGAGCTGGACTCCAAATCCAGTCTTGTCTCTTCCAGCATACGATGCAATGTCATAAAAGCCAGAGCACATCCATTCCCCAGCACTGCTGGCACTCCTCGCGGGCTTGCACGGCCAGACAGATGCTTGCACGCTTGCAGCCTCTCCTTGCAAGGAAAACGTATTAAGATAGCTGCCCAGATTGTTTTAATCTTTTTGCATGCATAGAAAAATCTTCTGGGTCATAATCCGCCAGCCACGTGAAATTTTTATAGCATCATCATCCATGTCTACTCCCACCTCAAATACCAGTTACTATGAAATTATGCCAGAATTTGGATCAAAGTATGGGGGGAAATGCAAGGCAAATTTTTATCTGATGAACTCATGGCAGAGAATCAAATTTCATAGAGAGTTCCAGACTCTAGTATATTAAAAAACAATCTGTAACTTTACTGTGAGGAGACTACTTTATTAGAACAACTAAAACATGCTGAGCTCTGCTGAGACACAGAGGTCATGCTAATGTGTGAGCCAAGGAGAGTCTTTTCTTGCTTTTGTAGAAAAGATAATAATCTGCAAATCACTAGCATCTGAGGCTGGCTTGATTTAAAATGCACACAGATAGAGAAAAAGTTCCAGGAAATCACTGTATTTATAGCTTGCCTACATTAGTCAGTGGAAAGGCCCTTGCTGCTCCCAAAATAACACTTGGGAAGGTGCTGCATCCTAGCACCTTTGCTAAGCAAAGGCATGCATGGTTCTCATCTGCTGTTCTGTAGGGTCCCTAGGAGGACATCTCCCACTTCACAGGGAGACAGGGCCCTCCAACCTCCCCCACCTCCAGCCCAGCTGTGCAGCAGCTGGCTCAAGGAAGTCCCAGTCCCAGAAGCCCTCAGCAGGCCACCTGGAGGAGCCCTTGCCCTAGTTCCCTCCACCAACCACCTAACCATCAGTCAGATTTAGAAAGCAAGCCCCCTTAGCATTAAACCCGCCAAGACACAGCATCTTCACCACAAGGATAAGATGCAGGGGAAGAATCTGGCCAGGTGTCGATCGCCAAGGTCTTTCACAAAAGAATTGCATAAGCGTCTCAGGAAATGACAGACAATATACAAATTATATACAAACTACTTATATACAAATTACCACGATACAGAGAACAAGACCCCAGTCATGCACTCAGTGGGCTGTCTGGGGTTAAAGTATTTTAATCCTCTTGGTACAGAATTTCATAATTCTTGGTCCATACGAGTGTGGGCAAGGCTCCAGACACATGGGATATCTATCAGTTTAGAACTGCTTTCCCTCCCAAGAATACCATAGCAACTCGAAGGCCTTCCTGGGACGGGAAACAGCCAGATCTGCTTGTTCTGTGGACTCACAAAGGCCTCTGTGGCAGACACACATCCAGTGACTCCAACAGGAAAGGGAAAGACTGGGGTGCAGAGGAGCACTTCACCTGGCACACTGGGCTGGAAGACTTTATTCAGATCCAAGGAGGAGGCTCTGGAATGGGTTTTCTGTGGCCGCGGTGGCGGGGTAGGAGGGTCCTCGCCCCTTTTCATGGCCTCTTCTATGGAGGTGCTAGAGTAAGATCTGCAGCAAAATAAGGAAAGGTCAGAAGGGAGACAGCAAAGCTTTAGTCTCTGAAGTAGGGCTGAAATGGAAATACCCACAAAAGTCAAAGTCACTACAAAGGACTGACCAGGGCCCATCTCAAAGCAACCACAAATTCAACTGACCCTTGGGTGCCACTACCTGCAATAACTGTCCAAACCCAAACCATGAATCAGAACCTTTTTTAACCTCTCTGTTCATATTATATCTTAGACCTAAACTTACACAAAGGAAAAGATAGAAAGTAAATTCAAATCTGTTTCTATGGGTATTGTTAATAAGAATAACACATAAGCCTTCTGCTCAGGCACTTCCATATTGTAACAGAAGGGCTTCATGGTCTTAACAGACTGCAGCACTTTTCTCCTGTTTACATGTGAACACGATGACAGGCACATATGGAAGTGGGGCAGACAACCTGAGAGTAAGAATCAGAGACTCAAGGGAATACGCCACAAATGAAATTCAGGAAAGGGAAACACACATCTATCATATGGAGGGGTCTAGGCTGTCTTACCATGAGAAATACCAGTTTGGGGAAATTTTCAAAGCAGAAGCTTCCTCTTAACCTTCTCCCTCAATCTGTAACAAGGCAGTGGCTAACTAGACAACTTCTGAGATTGTAACTCTAATAATTACATTCAAAGAAACAGAAAATAAATAACCTGCCAAAAGTAACATAGCTAGAAAGTTACATTGGTTCAGTTCAAACTCCAATCTGTTTCTAAATTCCATTTTTAAAATATTCTGATACTGCCTATGAGTCAGGAAAGAAATCTTTTGGCAGTAGTGGCTAAACTACTTATTAGAGACTTAATTATTTTCTAAATTAATTCAACTCAGTACATTATCGCTTAGAAACAGGTTTGTAAATGAGTTCCCAATATGATTTTCTAAGAAGTGGATCTGTACATCCGTTCTACTCAGCCTCTCAGCTACGCTCATGTCAAAGAACAAAATGACCTTTGAGTCGGAGATGTGTTCTAGAGACAAATTAACATCAGAAAACTATTATTAGTATTTAGCTATTAGAGTGCCATTTACGAAATCAGAATCTATCGATTACTATTCAGCAACTTCAGTTCTTGGTAAAGCTGGTTGTGACATAGCAAGTTTTTACTTTCCCGAATCATTCCCTCAAGGTTTCTTTGTGGTAGCTGAAGAGTTTTGTTTGTCATGCAGGGTTGCAATCTTTCATAAAGCTGCCATAATGGCATGGAACATGCTCCGGGGTGGTCCCTGTAAAACAACTGGCAAGACAGGCAAGGCAAAGGCATGCAGGAACTGGCAGGAATAATGGTCTGATACTTTCAATCAGAGTGAAAGGAAATTGATAGGAAAGGACAACAAAGTTTTCAAATGGGAACTCTTGATTTAAAAAGGAAACCAGAGACTCTAGCTAGAAATTAAAAGAACTTTTTATGCCAGAAAGAGCTTTAGTGACAGTTTTCAGTCAAGAAAGAAAATATGGTGTGTGTGTGTGTGTGTGTGTGTGTGTATCGACACACATACAGTTAGGCATACCATCCCATACCACATATCTCGTTCCATTCTATTCCCATATATAACCTGCGTACTGGTATTTTCATATGGAAAGCTAACTGAATATTAAACAAGTGATATTGTAAAACTGTGACTGCAACCAATTTAAATACAAATGTGCAGGGAATCAACAAAATAATGAATATAAGTGGTGTTAGATCAGTGATTTTCCCTCTCCCTCACATTTCTACAAAGTTTTATTATTCTAAAAAGGAAGATAAAGGATAATCTGATTCTCTCAGTCTCAGTAAAGACCCAGCTGGGGAGTAGTGAAAATAAAAACATCCAAATTAGACCAGGAGACCAATCCCTAAAAGAATAATATATAAAAGTTGGGGGGTGCCTGGGTGGCTCAGTCGTTAAGCATCTGCCTTCGGCTGAGGTCATGATCCCAGGGTCCTGGGATCGAGCCCCGCAGCGGGCTCCCTCCTCAGTGGGAAGCCTGCTTCTCCCTCTCCTACTCCACCTGCTTGTGTTCCCTCTCTCACTCTCTCTCTGTCAAATAAACAAATAAAATCTTAAAAAAAAAAAAGTTGGCCAGAGATATTAATAATAGAACAGGTAACCATGAAATTTTGTACTTTCATTCACTTGGAGAAAGAGAGGAAGTCAAGAGAAGAAAACTGTGAGGTTTAATTTACAGTTAACACAGCACACATAAACAGATTTCTGGAATTCAAAGGTTTTTCATAATGAGGGCAGATAAATGTTACTATTCCTACATCCTAAAGCCAGTACTTTTAAGCCAGTACAGTAAAAGATCCATTCATCCTTAAAAAAAAAAAAAAAAGAGATGAGTAAATGTGGTAGCCACAGACAGAAATAGTGACTATACCTTTTTTCCTGCCAAAAAGATTACTGTATCTATTGTTTCAAAAAATGTGAATACAGATATCTGTATCTTCTATAAACAAGGAAACAAAACCCCAATTTAGAAACTCCAGACATAAAAGATAAACTAAGGGGTAACTCTCAGACTTACAAAAAGACGAGGTTTCCTCAATTATCAATATTTCAAGCATATAAAATATGATCAGATTTAAATTCACTTTTTCAGGAATGTGTCTCAGTAGCCAAAGGAAGAAAAAAGTCACTGAGAGCCAAAGCAAACACATATGTACTGTCCTGTCTTACACTGCTGTCTACCACTGAAGAGTGGTCCCAACACCATTTCCCCTCTCTGATGTTCTATTAATGATTCCGTATTTCTCCTCAATCCTCCACTCTGATGTCTGATGTCAACTGCAGCTCTGCCTTACTCGCTCTCCCTCTTCTACTAGCTTCTACTGATCTAAAACCCGTGAAGTTTGGGGCGCCTGGGTGGCTCAGTCATTAAGCATCTGCCTTTGGCTCAGGTCGTGATCTTGGGGTCCTGGGATAGAGCCCCACATCGGGCTCCCTGCTCGGTGGGAAGCCTGCTTCTCCCTCTCCCACTCCCCCTGCTTGTGTTCCCTCTCTCGCTGTCTCTCCGTCAAGTAACAAAATCTATTAAAAAAAAACAACAACAACAAACAAACCGTGAAGCCAAAAAGCAGCTCTAAGACAGGATAAAACAGACCATAAGCACTGCTTACCTAAAGCCTCAAGCCTCATTAAAATCACTGTGAGTGCTTTCTTTTCCTACTCTAGATTTCATCCCTCAGGCATCTTACTTTTTGGTGTCCACCTTGTCATGATAGTAAATTTCAGTGTTACCTTTGAACCACATTTCCTTCTCTCCAAAACTACTGCCCTCTACTCCTTATCATCTTGCAACAACTGGGCCATATCCACACAAACCACTTCTTGTCAGGCGACCAGCCGGAAGCAGCCACCGTCTTCCAGCGCTAATAAACACAAAAACTGAGAGTCTCCCAGCCGCACTGCATGCTCCAAGCAGGCCCTTCATGACAAGTGAATTCACCCCTATTCTAAGCTTCAAATCTGAAGGAAAAGGAAATTGTGGGTTGGGCTTCAGGTTGTGGGATTTTATTTCTAGTCAGGGACAGGACAGAAGGGGCATTAAAGCAGAAATTAAACAAACACTACCTGGATCTTGGTCTTGCTTTGAGACTGTTGGAATCCTTAGAAGTGGCTGAAACAAAGATTAGTTGTTGTTTACTTGGCTTTCATTTTTGCAGTTGAACAGGTTTATAAGCAATACCTGGGCTAGTACAGAACAAACATTATCAACAGGTAAATGTGAGGTACAGGTGTCCCTGTGGAGAACTTGACCGCCTCCACATTTTCATTATTTTGTAATTTTATTTCTAAAGCTAAAGGCACAATTTAAAGGAAGGAGAAACCAATATTTTTTTTCCTTTTGTTAGAGTACTAAGGAGCTATTTTCAAATCTACGTTGACGAATAAAGAAATTCCAGTCTAAAAAGAAAACCCTCTCAAGGGGTTATCTACTTGTATAATAGTGGGTTCAGACCTGTGGTTTTCTTGGTCTATCATGATAGCCTAGTAATTGATTTTGAACCAGCTTCCCCTGAAGGCTAGGAAGAAATCTATCAGGTTACATATTTCAAGATTTTCTTAAAATACACTACCAGAGCAGTATGACCACAAGAAATCAAAGCTCCCACAAGTTGAAATAAGCTACACAGATTTTCCTATAAGAAAATATTCTTGTGTCCTATGTCTCTGTGACCAAATCATACAGAGGATATTACGGAGTGAAATCATTAAAATATTTTATCAACCATAAGACTTTTCCTTATCAAATGTAAATCATGAACTAACTTGCTCAGTATCGACACCCATGAAGCCTACTTTCCCATCACAGGTTCCTGGGAGTAATTAGAAACATTTACAAAAAGATTAATCCTTTTTTATGTTTTCAATACCCTACAGAAGACAACTTTAGAAACCATTAGTTATGCTAAGGTTTTGCAAACACTGCAAATTTTTCATCATAAAATGTCATAAAAATCCATAGAAAAAGTGCTACTAACTAGGAACAAGGAGAATATAGTTTGTATACTGCTTGCACAAATTCTTCCAAACATTTTCTTATGTCTCAGTGAATTATCCCACCCTTTTTTACATTGCTCCTAAAGATAAAAACCCTCCTTGGGATGAAGCAGCCTGGATTGATGAGGGTCATTAAAATCCATGGGTTAGATAAGCAGGAGAGGAAAGGGGAGCTAAAAATGCTAACAAGCACAAAGCAAACTAGCAATATATTCCCTTAGATATGGTCAGCTGCCGAAAAGATGCATTTATCCCAAAATAAGCATTCTGGTTTGGTGTACTGAGAACACAGGCATCTTTCAACTTCAATCCATCAAAATGCTGCCAGAGCCCTGAAAAGCATGGGAGGCCTGAGGAGTTTGAGCCCTGTCCTGCCCATTCTCATGCACCTACATCTGCAGGGATATGTGGCTACCCCGCCACCCCTGACCCCACAAACTCCAGGCAGCGAAGGAAAGGGGCCTAAGGGGAGCCCATCCTGCCGTGGGGCTGAGTGAACAGTGTGACCAGACTCACCACAAAGCTGGGGGCCACCCTCTGGGCAGGCTGCCCACAGCTGACTCTGAACCCCTCTTCTCCCTCAGGCCACACTGCTTTCCAGAAATATGTGGGTCAGGAAAGTCTCGGCCACATTAAAATAAAAGTCTGGTTCCCCAAACCAGACCACGGGGGTGACCGTTAATTCCTTTGTCAACTGCCATTATCTCTTTTTGCTGGGGTGAGAATGGGTGTGGAAGGAGTGGTAAACCCTGGAGGTGAGAGATAAGACATACAGACAGATGGGGTGTGGGGGTATGGATAAGCGGTGGAGACCCAGACAGGAGTCCTGAGGCCTACATGTCCCTCCTGGCCACAACTGTAACTATTATGTTTCTGAGCCTCAGTTTCTTCATCTACAGAATGAAGATAATAAAAATGTGACCCCTTTCTCACGGGGAGAGAGAAGATGAAAGTACTTTGAAAACTAACTGTATTTTAGAATTGCAAAATATTACTGTTGGAGAGTGTTCCTAATCTTTCAAGCTTAGAAACCTGGATTCTAAATTTAGTTCCCATTAGGACAGCAAAGGAGGTACAGGTGGGAGCAGGTAATGGAAGCAGAAAACTGTTCTACCCTGTAAAGACCCTGGGGTGACAGCTGGCAACGGGGCAGCTGCTAGAATCACCAACGGTGTCTGAAGACTAGTGTGAGGGTCAACAGGCCTAATCCCCTCAGCATGACTTACAGACATCAAGAAAAAGATCACCATTGTGCAGTGTGCCCTGTTGAATTCGGCTGGAATATGATGTTAGCTAAGGAATCTATTAGACTCCACTAATATGTACACTTTCAGCAATTAAAAGGGTAAAGGCATATTAAAAAATATGTGACAAGGAATTACCCCCATTCCCTGACAACAGTCCCACCCCCACATCATCTTCATCACCGTTACTATTACCATTATTATCATCACTATTACCACCCATTGTGGAAGAGCAGGGCAGGGAGATATTTCTCCTGCCATCTGCAAAGATATATCCCAGGCAGATCTTGACAAGTCCCCACAGGTTTCGGATCACAAAAAGCTAGATAACACTATTCCAGTTAAGTTTCCATCAGCCTCCAAGCCCCTGAAAGTCAGACTCAGCATTTGGGGCATGTGAGTATCTGCAAAAATGGCCAGGGCTTGTTGTATTGGAATCCAGGCAGAAGCCAGTGGGGAGATCACAGCTTCTCATTTAGCTGGGAAGAGGGAAGAAGAATGACAACTTCCTAGAACATCCCAGGCATGTCACCTTTGCAGCAAACTGAAATAGGATAAAAAGGCAAGCCTGAAGTTTAATTCTCTAAAAGGCAGCACTCAACTGAGGTGAAATGTCCTTGTGGCATGGACAGACATTTGGAGTTAGAAACCACCACATTGAAACTCTACAGTGTCTCGCACAAGAAATCCAAACATGCCCCAAGAAAGGGGGTATTAAATAGGTTTTCAGATGACAGATTCCCTCATATCCACTCCAGAAAGGGGCAGCAGTAGGAAAAATAAATCAGAAGCCACAGAGCATGTTCCCAGGCAGAATGAAACAAATGCAGATGTGCTTTGCACACCGTAGCACACCCTCGTAGCATTTGTCTGGTGACCCCATCCCCCTGTCAGTGAAGGAATCTTAAAAATGAAGCTCATGCTCCAGAGAACACATGATGCTCATGGAAAAAACAGCAAGTTATTAGCCTAAAAGGCTGCTGGAAAAGCACCAATTTAACTCTCTAAGTTCAACTAGCTTTTATTAACACCGTTAACATGAAGTTTACAAAAACGGAGGTGCATCCACTTTAGCTCCAGAAATTAGAGGTGGAAAGAACTGACCTCAGGCATTTGTTCTGCCATGGAATAAGAGGGCAAGCCTAAAGTCTAATTCTCTAACAAGCCAGCAATCCATTTGTCTTTACATAAACTGAGCATTTCTCCCTATGATGAAGGAACCCAAACTAGGCTTGAGAATTCCCACCACTTTTGGAGGCATGGTTAATCTACAGTCTCAATTTTCTAGTTCTTAACCTCATCTCCTAAAGGCAGGGGTTCCCCAAATAGGCCACACATCAGAATCACCTGGGGTGCTGCCTAAACACATAGAATCTTCAACCTCATCACCGAAATCAATCATATATTCTCATTCATATTCATGCGCGCTCTCTCGCTCGCTCTCTCTCTCTCTCTCTCTCTCTCTCCCCCCTCCTCCTTCTATCTTCCCCTGCCCCTCTCTCTCTTTTAAACCTTGAATGAACTTAGTGTTTGGGAAATACTGTACTATAGCATAAGACTCAATGTTATACTGATTCCTTTGTTCCAACTTTAAACAAATAAGCCTGGGATGATAGCTAGCTAACCAAAACAAACATGATTCACTTATTAAATATTATGAAAGATAACAATGAGGGAATGTAGCAACCTCTTTCACATCCTCACAACTGGAGATCCAAAGAGTAATGCCCTCCCTAGCCAGTTTGTTTTCAGCTAGGTTCAGCTTGGTTCAGTGATGGCTCCCATCAAGAGAGCTGAGGACACAGGCCTGGCCCTCTCCACAGTTCACAGACACAGTTCCAACTCTCTAAGAACATGGACAAACACAACTTTTCTTTTTCTCCTTGGAATCCACTCCATGTATAAGCACATTTACTTGCCTTCCTGGTGGTGAAGTTTAATGAAAACATTTGAGATTTTTGCTCTGGAAATGGAAAAGTTCAACTGTGGGCCTCCAGTTGATCTACCCATGGGCCTCCAGTTGATCTACCCATCAGCTCCTTACTTTACACAGAAACCACAATGGCTTACTGAAATCTCAACTCCAAGCCTTCCCAATTTCACAGTAAAAGTAATAATGAGACTCTAACTTCAAACTGCGTGATCCTATCAGTGAAACCTAAATTCAGAACTCAAAAATAAAAAACACCCTCTTCTCATACCTGAAAAGAGGGAAGCGGTAAAAAGCAACCAAAAGATTTCCTTAGAATAAAACAAAAGGCGCCCAGCGTGAGGCCCGGAAGACACCCCAGTCCGTCGTGAGCTAGGGTTACTACGGAAAAGAAGCCACTGTACCCCACAGCCACGTGGGGTGGGTGTGGGGCGGGGTTCGTTGGTCCAGGAGAAGGACACTATAGACCCCCGAGGGCCAGCCCCCCAGCCTTTCCAGCGGCCTGAGAAACCTGGTTGTGTCCGCTGTCAGAAGACCAGGCGGGAGTGCAATGAGGCCCTGATGGGCAGCTGCCGGCCACTGACCCGTCAGGATCCTCCTGTGACCAGTCAGGATCCCTCTGTGGCCCCTACTGCTCCCAAGTTTGTGGTCATAACCCAGGGCCGGCTGAGCCAGGAGCACTGGGGTCTCTTTAACCATGAGGTGAAATCTCTTGATGTGGCACAGCTGCTAGGCTGTGAGTCCCTGGAGCCAGGCACCCCTTCACTCCCCACCAAACCCTCCCCGAGCCCAAGGTGGGCCCAAGAACAGGCCCCGCAGTCAAGGGGCAAGGAGAACCAGGTGCCCAGAGGCTCTGGCCCAGGCCCACCCAGTCCCCCAGAGCTCCCTGGCTTGGGGCAGCTGCTGGAGGAGCTGCAGTGCCAGCTGATTCTGCCACAGGCCTTCCCCAGGAGGAACCTAGTGCAAGAAGCCAGGGATGCCACTGTGGGCACCTTACAGGCCTGCCATGGCTGTGTGCCCGACCTCACTGTGGTGCTCCGTAGCTGCCAGCCACTCTTACCAGGGACCAAGCCTGGGGGCCCTGAAAGCCAAAGGATGACACCCTCCTGGATCAACAGCCCTGAGCCGGCCCCAGGGGAGGGGAGGCAGAGGAGACAACAGAGGACAAAGAAGCTCACCTTTGCCACGCCTCACACCTGCAGCACTCCCATGGTGCACAGGGTGAACCTGGCACCGCCAAAAGGTCCCTGGCCACCCCCCTTGCCCTTGTTGCCTTCGCCATCCGGGGCAGCCTGGGGCTCCCCAACAGCCTTTGACCTGCTGAAAAGCATCTGGCTGGTAGCCACACCGCCCCCTCTGCAGCCCTGGGGGGTCGGGCCCCAACAGCCCATGCCTCAGCCACCATCACCCTTGTTGCCTGGAACCTCTGCCCTGGACTGGAGCCCCAGGCCCCTGTCCCACTGCCCAGCCTCTCCTAGGTGGTGGCCCAGAGCAACCCACAGGCCTGGTCCTTTCCACCCATGGGACTGTACTGAGGGGGATGAGCCTGGGCTGGGGGCACTCCTAATCACCTCAATAAAGTACCTTCTACATGGTCAAAAAAAAAAAAAAGAATAAAACAAGGCAAATATTTAGAGAGAAACTTATACTACCACCAATTTTCTACTCACTGAAACTACTGGGTTCTTTAAATTAGAAATAATGACATAAAAATACATTAAAATGGTTTTCTCCTACCTGGATCCTCAGACATATCCTTTGGTAAGGCTTCATCCGCAGTACTTTTCAAAGCTAGACGTATTTTGTTTTGTTCTAGACGTGTTTTGTTTTGTTCTTAACAAGAGAAAGAAAGGAGGAAAAAAAACGGTAAAATTTTATGTCTGAGGCACATGACATTAAAACAAAGAATCCCTAGTCATCACTTATGAAAATGGTGTTATAAACCTCTATAGGTTGGTACAGCACTTAGTAAAACAATAAAGACCCCCTAAAGTATGGAAACAGGTTCTCATCCCACAAGGAACAAAGCAGTACTTCCAACTTTCAACAGAGCACCTCTAGTGGCTATGAGGAGTATTACCAGAAAATATGAGAAATTTCTCCCTTTCATTCCTGACACCCAGACCAAGGACATCAGAATCTCTCTGGGAGTGAGATGCAGCCTTCAGTATTTTTAGACCTCACCCGGTTATTCCAATGTGCAATCAAGGCTTAGACCCACTAGTAAAGACAGTGATCAGAGTACACACTGCTGCAAAGAATGTCTAGTTCTGCCTGCCTCTCCTGAGCAAATATTTAAAGAGAGCAAGCAATTATTGTTTCCTAATGGAAAACTTATTTTTCATGTTTAATTCCCATACAAAGCAGCAACAATGGCAGATCTTGACAATAAAACCTGAAATACCTTCACTGATTTTTAGTCCCTTCAGATAAGCCTCTCATTCATGGGTAGTAAATCAGTATCAAATAATAAAAAGAATACTGGCTTGAGACTTAGAAAATCTTTGTTCTTATCCCCATTCTTTTTATTATTAAACAAGTGATTCACACTGCCTGCACTTCGGTTTACTCATCTCTGCGTTTTAGGTGATAAAACATACTAGCCTCCATTCAGTTTTGTGAGAACCAAGTAAGACAATGAATGAGGAAAGACCTGGTAGATTATAAAGAATTATATGGAGTGGTGTTGGTGGAGGGGGCAGAGGGGTAGACATCCAACTGTTCTTCTAAATATTCCTAGGCCAACTCATCTCTGTGCTTCATGGTAGCTCTAACATGGAAAACTGTGCTGTACTGCTTCTCACTTGCCCAGTAAGACAGACAAATGGTTGCTGGCTCCACGACACAGCTTCGCATCCACAAAGTCACAAGATAAATCCCAGGGACAGAAACTCTCTCCAGAAGATAACTTCCTCAAGGATTAGACCTGTGCACAAATATGCATTTATACTGATGTTCTGGGATCACATCTGCCAACCCAAGATGTTAAGCTCTCAATTCTTCCAGCTTCCAGTCATTTCCTAATTAGTGCAACCAAATCCCAATGTAAAGTGTCAGAGTAGTCTGAGGGTCAGCAGTGAGTAAGGGGCCAATGAGTTAGGGGGCTTTGGAAGCTCCTGTTACCACTTCAGAAACTACAGTTTTCTGACAACTATTTGAACTACTTAATCCATCCAAATGTGTTCATATACTGAACACCGTCCTCATATGCTCCAGAAGCCAGCCATTCCAAGAGAAGTAGATGAAGAAACAAGGGTAGAATGTCCCTAAAGGAATAAAACTCATTCTTTTCATACCTTGTTTGTCATCACTAGTCACATCTTGGGCTGGGACAGGAAAGTCAGCCATGTCTTTAATAGATAGCTTCTTGGAAAAGAAAAGTAAATAAATTTATACAGGTTGAAGTGTAAATTAAGTTACATGTACATATGATGAAAATGCTTTAAAAACAACACAGTCTGCCAATATTCCTGTCTTCAGTAAACTCTGACATTTAATACTACTTTATTTTTTTAGATTCCTAGTGAGGTATAAGTTAACTTGTGTTGAAAATTTACATATGGGGCACCTGGCTGGCTCAGTCAGTAGAGTGCGTGACTCTTGATCTCAGGGTCCTGAGTTTGAGTCCCACATTAGGTGTAAAGATTACTTTAAAAAATTTTTAAATTTTTAAAAAAAAAGAAAATTTACATGTGCAGAGAAAAAAAATGACGATTCAGATTTAAGCATATGTATAAGACTGCACATTAAATCTGAATCTGGTGTGGGATTCAGCCAGAGAACTGTGAACATTTGCCCATTCTGCCAAAAACAAACCTGCACTTTATGTACTTTTTCACAAGCAGAGAAAGGTTCTGACAAGTGGCCCCATAATGTAGATATTTGCCAAAATCTGTTATGCAGAGAGTGTTCAAATCTGATTCAAACAGCCCCTTGTCAAGGAATAAGAAAAATGAGCAGAACAAAATTTTCTCCTAACTCAGTTAGGGGAAGTCTTCACTAATACTAATAAGAAAGAATACCCAAATTGATCACATATTGATCAGTTAAAATTCTATTTAAGGGGGGCCTGGGTGGCTCAGTCGTTAAGCGTCTGCCTTCGGCTCGGGTCATGATCCCAGGGTCCTGGGATCGAGCCCCGCATCGGGCTCCCTGCTCAGCAGGAAGCCTGCTTCTCCCTCTCCCACTCCCCCTGCTTGTGTTCCCTCTCTGGCTGTCTCTCTCTGTCAAATAAATCCTTAAAAATAATAATAATAATAATAATAATAATAATAATAAAATCCTATTTAAAATCTACTTACTATAAATTTATTTCTTATAAAGTCTCAATTAATACGCATTCTAAGACCTCTGATAAAAGTATATTAATATTTACTATATATATAAATTCTGGAAAGATACATAAAAATTGAAGGGTGACTGGGTAGATGGGGGAAGGATGGGAGGAGGACTTGTCACTATATGCCTTTTGATATTCTTTTAATTTTAAACATATTCAGAAAATCAAATAAACCTTAAAGGAAATAAGGTAAATCCTGGAGCCATCTAGTGCTCCAGAAGGTTAACTGGTTTGCCTCTCAGAATCTGAACAACCCCAGTGAGATAAGCAATACTTCTGTTTTTCAACTGTTTCAAAGATTGGAATTCAGTACTGCTTGGTGGTAACCTGATCTAGGATTTAACAATCCTCAGGCAGGTGATTCTTGGCATTACCATGAAGCCTCCAGATACAATTTCCTATTCAAAGTCTACTATCTCCAACAGAACAGAGAATATATCTTAACAGTGCCTTTCTTTCATTTGCTTCTCCCACCTGGACTATAACTAGATCCCTAGTAAAAGAAAATGATTTAGGAGTAGAAAATATAAATAAAAAGTCATCCCCAGAAAAGCACCTTTGAAAGAAATTTTTAAAACCTAAATAAATACAAAGGCATCCCATGCTCATGGGTCAGTAGACTCAATATTGTTAAGGTGGCAATACTCCCCCAAATTCATCTACAGATTCAGTGCAATCCTTCTTCACTTTTTTGCAGAATTTGAACAGCTTGTCCTAAATTTCATAAAGAAATGCAAAGGACCCAGAATAGTGAAAATATTTTTTAAAAAGAACAACAAAAAAACAAAGCTGAAGGACTCAGACTTTCCAATTTCAAACCTCACCACAAAGTTATAGTCATCAAGACAGGGTGGTACTAGCATTATGACAGACATCCAGATCAATGGAATAGAATTGAGAATCCATAAATAAGCCCTTACATTTATAGTCAACTTATTTTCAACAAAGGTGCAAGACAATTCAATGGGTGAAAATTGTCTTTCTTTTTTTTTTTTTAAAGATTTTTTATTTATTTATTTGAGAGAAAGAATGAGAGAGAGAAAGCACATGAGAGGGGGGAGGGTCAGAGGGAGAAGCAGACTCCCCGCCGAGCAGGGAGCCCGATGCGGGACTCGATCCCGGGACTCCAGGATCATGACCTGAGCCGTAGGCAGTGGCTTAACCAACTGAGCCACCCAGGCGCCCGAAAATTGTCTTTCAATAAATGATTCTGAAATAACCGGATATCCATATACAAAGGAATGAAGGTGGGGGTGCCTGGGTGGCACAATCTGTTAAGCATCCGACTCTTGGTTTTGGCTCATATCATGATCTCAGGGTCATGAGATCAAGCCCTCCATCAGGCTCCACACTCAGCACAGAATCTGCTTAAGACACTCTCTCTCCCTCTTCCTCCCTGCCCCCCCCGCTCTCTTTCTCTCTCTCTAAAATAAATAAATATATCTTTGACATAAAAAAAAAGGATGGGGGCGCCTGGGTGGCTCAGTCGTTAAGCGTCTGCCTTTGGCTCAGGTCATGATCCCAGGGTCCTGGGATCGAGCCCTGCATCAGGCTCCCTGCTCCACAGGAAGCCTGCTTCTCCCTCTCCCACTTCCCCTGCTTGTGTTCCCTCTCTCACTGTCTCTCCCTCTGTCAAAAAATTAAGAAAAAAAAAAAAAAGGATGAGGGTGGACCTCTTCCTCATGGCATACATGATAATTTACTCAAACTGGATCACAGACCTAAATATAAGATCTAAAACTATACAACTCTTAGAAGACCACATAGGAGTAAATCTTCATGATCTTCTGTTAGGCAATGGTTTCTTAGATATGACACCAAAAGCACAAGCAACAAAAGAAGAAAAGAGACATAGACCTTGTTAAAATAAAAGACATTTGTGTTACAGAGGTCACTATCAAGAAAGGAAAAAGAGGGGATGCCTGGGTGGCTCAGTCAGTTGGGTGTCTGCCTTCAGCTCGGTCATGGTCCCAGGGTCCTGGGATCAAGTCCCACATCGGGCTCCTTGCTCAGCGGGGAGCATGCTTCTCCCTCTGCCTGCCACTCCCCCTGCTTGTGCTCTCTCTCTCTGATAAATAAATAAGTAAAATCTTTAAAAAAATAATAATAAGGAATTGAATTTAAAAAAAAGAAGAAGAAGAAAGGAAAAAGAGGGGTGCCTGAGTGGCTCAGTCGGTTGGGCACCTGCCTTCGGCTTGGGTCATGATCCCGGGGTCCTGGGATCAAGCCCCACATCGGGCTCCCTGCTCAGCAGGGAGTCTGCTTCTCCCTCTCCCTCTGCTGCTCCCCTGTTCTTTCTCTCTCTCTCTCTCTCTGTGTCAAATAAATAAAATCTTAAAAAAAAAGGAAAAAGAAAAACCAAAGAAAGAAAATACTTGCAAATTATATATTGAATAAGGGACTTATATTCAGAATATATAAAGAATATTTACAACTCAATAATAACCCAATTTATAAAAGGACAAAAGATTTGAATAGACATCTCACCAAAGAAGATATACAAATAGCAAATAAGCACAAGAAAAGATGCTCAACATCAGTAGTCATTAGGAAACTTAAATCAAAACCACAATGAGATACCAACCACTTCACTCCCACTAGGACGGCTAAAATAAAAACCACAACAATAACAAGTATTTTTTTAAAGGATTTTACTTATTTATTTGAGAGAGAGAGAGAGACAGAGAGAGGAGAGAGACAAGCAGACTTGCGCTAAGCATGGAGCCCCACGCAGGGCTCAATCCCAGGACCCTGAGATCATGACCTGAGCCAAAACCAGGAGTCGGCTGCTTAACTGACTGACCCACCCGGGTGCCCCAAAAACAAGTGTTAATAAGGATGTGGAACAATTGGACCCCTCATACATTACTGGTAGAGGAATGTAAAATGCTGCAGGTGCTTAGGAAAGCAGTTTGGCAGTACCTCAAAAAGTTAAGCACAAGTTACAATATGACACACAACTCCACCCCAGGTAAACACCCAAGAGAATTGAAAACATTGTGCTCACAAAAAAATTACTACATGAATGTTCACAGCAGCATTTTTTCCCTCACAACTCCAAAGTGGGAACAAGCCAAATGTCCATCAACTGAAGAACAGACAAACAAAATGTGGCAGATCCACACAATGGAACACTACTCAGCAAAACTAATGAAGCACTGATACATACTAGAACATGAACAAACTTTGAAACATTATACTAGGGGCACCCAGCTGGCTCAGTCCCTTAAGCATCTGCCTTCGGCTCAGGTCATGATCCTGGAGTTCCAGGATCGAGCCCCACATCAGGCTCCCTGTTCAGCAGGGAGTCTGCTTCTCCCTCTGACATTTACCCTGCTTGTGCTCACTTGCTCTCTCTCTCAAATAAATTTTTTTTAAAATGAAACATTATATTAAACAAAAGAAAGCAGTCACCAAAAAAAACCCCATATAGTCTATGATTCTATACAAAATATCCACAATAGGCAAATTCGGAGACAGAAAATAGATTACTGATCACCAGAGGCTGGGGGGAAGGGAGGACAGTCAGTGAGTGCTAATGAGTACAGGCTTTCTTTTCTGGAGTGATGAAAAACGTTCTAAAATAAGACTATACTGATGGTTGCACAACTCTGTTAATACACTAAAAACCACCGGATTGTATACTTTAGTTGAGTATGTGAATTATATTTTAGTAAAGCTGTTTACAAAAGAAAGAAATCTAGTAATCTAAGAAGCACTGCTAAAGAGGACTTTACCTGAAATTATAATCTTTAATTCTTGAAGGAAACAAGTACATGGTTACAGCTCTGCTGTCTAGAGATCTGATCTGTACTGCTGAGCAAAGTTCTCATGACCTGAATCAGCTACAGCTTCATTCACAGCACAAACACCTATATGGAGCCATCCCTCACAGGACTAGTAACAAGATCTATTTAAATCCCATGTATGCATTCATGAGAGATTAAAAGATTGGTAGAAAGAATAATGAATAAAATAGAAGAAAATGAAATATTTAATCATTAGCTACTAAAATTTGACCTACACTTCCAGAATGGCCAAAGCCTCAATTAACCTCATTACTTCGTCCTTGAATTCTGTATATTATTACATGACTATGTAAAAGCACCTCACCCTAGAATATAACAACTTTGTGGGGAAAGAGTCATTGTTGTGGTTGTTGTGGTGGTGGTGGTGGTGGGTGTTGTTTTGCTTTCTTGTTTGGACAGGGCAAAGCAAAGAATTTTAACTACCACCAACCCCCATCAAAAGAGCCAGTTTAAAGTATACAAAAGTATCTAACATAAAACTAGCTGCACATCACGTCCATAAAGGTGAATATCCATAATGTCATCAAGGACATCAGAGTGTGCATGTGTCTAAAAGTATCTCCGTTTACAGACTTCACAGCCAACTGTATTGGCTCCTTTCCTTTTAGACAGATGATAAATGACTACATGGGAGAAAGCAACACAGGCCAGTAATTAATTTCTCTAAAACACAGCATTATTTGTTTCTGTTAGAAGGGCAAAGGCCACCTGATACCGTGGCAAGTTGAAACATAACATTTATTGAGAAAGAATAAGAATTTATGACATTTTTCAATAAATCAACCTCATAATTTTACACAAGCAAAGGGACCCACAGCAAACAAACAAACAAAAACAGGGCAACTGCCTAAGTCTCCAGACATTGCCAGCAGCCCCAGAGTATACAGAGGGTCGGGAAAAGTGGCTAATTATTGTTATCTGTTTCTCCGTCATACACATTCTTAAAAAAAAGAAATTTAAAAACCTAAAACGCTTCAAATGCACATTTATCACTCTTCCTGATGTCACTTTATACCTATTTCCCATGAGTAGAAATCTGTTAAGGAAAGTAACAGAGGCTCTGACTCAAAGAAAGAGTAGGAGAGAGGCCAAGAGAGGTGTTATCAGAGGGAACATTGCAGAAGCAGGCTGATTCCATCACAGCGGAACAGAGGATGTCACTGCAACACAGACTATATGCATGAGAGCCCCGTGGAAAAAAATAAATAATCACACACAGTTGCAAGAAATCAAAGAAATGGCCCTGTATCCTGCATCTGACTTCCATCATCTTGCAACAGTTTTAACCAGGGTCAGGGGACTATAATAGCAGCCTATGAATAAACCTCCATTTATTACACATTTCCAGACTTTTTTTTAGGATGGGAACAGCAGCTATCATAAGGTGTCATCACAGCAATCGTAACAGTGATGATGATGATGAAGAGTGTGCTGACATTAACAATAACCATAATGACTCCTATTTATTGATGCATACCTAAGCATGTGGCTAGGACCTTACATCAATGGCCCAACACTGTAGGAATTCTACAGATTTCTCTTGGGGATAATCCAAATCAGTCTTCATTTGGTCCCAACACTAAAAACCCTGAGGGAGAAGGCAGCTTTGATTGTATTTTGGGATCCTCTTACACAGTTCTCAAACTTCCTCTTAAAACTATTCTGGGTCCATTAAACCTTGTTCATACTCAGTTACTAAAAATACTTTCCTACATTTACTTCAAAATTAAAGCTTGGTTAAAATAAACAACTTGCCTAGCATTTTTCTGGCTTACTTTGTCTACACCTACATTTCACCCCTAGAAGGTCAAGAGACTACTTTGCTTATTTCACTAAATCTAGTTCTAGGAAGAAAAGGAAAAAAGTAATTATAGATATATCTGGTGTCTAGATTTGAAAGGCTGAGCCTCAACATAAGGACTTGGCATGAAGAGAAAATGTTATGAAAGTGGATTTTCTAGAGTTTGTAAAGAACACAGGCTAATGGATTTTAATTCCACACACATCCTTATTTATTAGCATATGAAGATCTTTTACCTCCATCCGATTCAAGTCACGGGGTTGTTGGTTCGCAGGCATTGACTCAGAATAAGAATCAAACAGCGTGCACTCCCGCTTGGGCTTAGGAAAGGCTAAGAAGAAACAAAAATACATAAGAATATATACTATATTCACAGCAGGCATTGTTTCCTATCAGCTCTTCTGTGCTTAGGAAATATAACAACAAAATCTGCCAGCACCAATACACTACTTATGGCAGTAATCATGCCGAGGTATTGTTTTAAGTTCTTCACATACACAACCTACTATTTCTATCATCCCCATTTTACATATGATGAAACTAAGGAGCAGGGAAGTTAAGCAACTTACTCAAGGTCATATAGCTGGTAAGTGCAAGACCAGGGACTTGAACTGTCAGCATTTACGTTGTAACATAGTAGTAACCTTCACTATCACAATACTTTACATTTTAACTATGCTACCAGCATTAATTTTTAAATGGCAGTAGCTGGTGATAGTTTTAATGCTATAAACATTAACTAAGGAAATACTTCATTTTAGCTATTATTGTTTGAAATAGACATGATCTTTTAATGATAGGGGACCAAGAAGACTTTATAAAATACTCTTTTCTTTTGGTTATTAGAAATAACAAAAACAAGAGCACAAGTTCTTGCTGATTTACAACAAGGAGAGAAGAATCACATTTTGGGTTTCTTCTAACATAGAACAGTGACAGAAGCTGCTATGTTAGCTGGGTAGCCGAGTGGATTATGCTACTTGGTAAACTAATACTCAACACACCATTTCTGAGAAGCAGATTCTGTTTCACCACTTTGTCACAAAGTAATTAAGAAAGAAATGTCTCAACAACCAGGAAATTGGTCAATATCTCAAGGAGGAAAAAGCAGATCATGGTAGACAATAACCAGAAGCTACAAATTTGTCAAGACCAGATATTAAGAAATCAAAATTTTAATGCCACATTTAAACAATTTTTTTAATCAAATGTTAAAAATGGACTGGCATTATTTTTAATCCTTTCTCACCCTCCCACCCCCACCAGAGTTTGAAATGCCACCTTCCCTCTGCAGTAAAGTACTGGCCACTAACAGCTACCACATGCAGTTTAGTACAAGCACCTTAAATTGTTCGTTTGCTTACTTTGGTCTGAATTTCACTGATATTGAGTAAGGAGAGGGTTAAGGTATAGGCAGGGAGAGATAGGGGGCCCTTGACTAGGCTCTGAAAGAGTGAACAAGAGATAAGGGAGTAGACCAGACCATCTGGCCCCGGATGTGAGACAATATTTTTCTTTGGCAGCTACAGTGTAATCACAGAAATTGACCAAACCTCAAAGAAGTCAGTCATTAAGGGTGTTATCAATAGTCCCTGCTCAGACCAAGATGGCCCAAGAATCTCAAGGCCACAAGCTCCCTGGGTCAAGTTTTCAATAAAAGACCGGCCTAAAAGCCCTCAGTGGCAACCCATTCAGGACCCCTCTCATTCTAGAGAGCTTTTTCTTTCCTTTCTGTTCTCACCTTACTTAATAAACTTTCACTTCACTCCTTTGTGTCTGAGAGGTCATTCTTCGACTCTATGAGACAAGAACCCTGCGATCCTGCAACAATATCAAGTAGGGCAAATCTCGGGCGCTGGCGATTTTTTCTGACTATACCACTTAGTCTCATTTCCCTGGTAAAAACTCAGCAAAACACCTTTCCAAGTACCATTCCACAATCCGGCCACACGAGCAGGTTTAAGATTTCTGCTTCTACTTTACCAATCAGTTGATTTGACTAGAATTACATGACTTAAGCTTTATCATGAGAGGGTCTTGCTACAGAGAAACCTAACACTTTCCAAACCTACAAATGCCATTGTTAACTGCTAAATTTCTCTCTAGCCTGTCCCCATCTCTCCAACTCCACTGTCACCTCCCTAGTGCCAGCCCCCTGTGGATCTGACTGGACTGCTGCCATAACCTGGTCTTTGAGTTTGCACCCCTGCTCCTCAAAACCTGCTCTCCAATCAGCAACCAGCATAATCCTTTCCGACAGCAACTCTGTGGCACTTCCCTGCTTAAAACCCATCAACGTCATTGCCCATGGTTTGTTCCGTACCTTCCTCTTCATCCTCATCCCCAGCCCCTCCAGCTCTAGCTCCTAGCACTCCAGCTGCTGTGACCTGCACTTTCCATGCCTCCTGTGCTCCAAGTCCCCTCTGAGGGCCTCTGCAGCATACCCGCTGCCCCCTCTGCCCAGAGCCTACTCTTGCCCCCTTCTTCACCTACATAGCCCTTAGCCCATCCTTCACATCCTAGCTCAAGTATTTAAGGAAGTCTTCCCCAAGGTCATACACCCTCTTGCTGCAGCTGTGCTTCTCCACAGCACCTATCACTGCCTCCAATTACAAGTACATGAGTTTATTGAACATCGATCCTCTAACTGCCAGCAAGTTCCATGACGGTAAGAATGCTCTTCTATACAGCATTTTGACCAGCGAGAGTAACACAGTGCTCAATTATTTTTAACAAACTCTACAGTAAAAATCTATACCACAATCCACGCAGTCACCTAGACAGGAAAATATCAAAGGCCCATGGGTAAGCTACCAAGTAATCCAACTTTTCCTTCCAACTGTGTCCATTAATTTCCACTATTAGAGAAAAAAATCAGATACAACAATTTGTTTATTTTATTGAAAACAAGCTTGTATAATTGTAAATGCATGATGGTATCAACCAAATTTATACTCTTCACCAATCTTATTGAAAACTGGATTAGATTTTTCTAAGACTGAATGTAGATCAGAAAAAAAATTGCAACAAAAGGTAAGCTTTTAAAAAAGCCAAGTGGGATACCATAAAAATGAACCCCCAAAATGAACAGAATCACTCATATATGCAAAGTCTAAAAGTACAGAGAAAACCTAGACAGTTCTGGCCATTTTCTTGAGCTATATACAAAAATAAACATGAGCGATAAACATTAAAAAGTTAACTGTTAAACCCGCAGGGTTTGCCTAAAATATACCATCACTGAGTTTGATGGGAGTTTTATGAGGTCTCTCATGGTTTTTGTTAGAACTGTATAATTATTATTTAAGATGAATCCCACAAGCTCTGGAAACGACGTGCAGTTTTGTTTAATTGAAGGGTATGTGATGAATTCTTCAGTTGTTTCTGTCTAGATGCATGCTGACAGCCTCCACAAAAGATCAGGAACACACACGGGGCTTCATTCCAAATGAAAGGAAGATGCCTCTTGACTGGCATTCTGTTTTACAGACTCCCCGCTACTGCATAAGCAAGGCAAAAGCAGCCATTTGCAGCAGTGAAGGAATCAAAGGAAGCTACTTGTCTTCTGTTAACACACTTTTTGCACAGGGCTTTCAGATTTTTTTTAAATTTTATCAGTAGCTTTTGAAACAATCCATGAAATACTTGGATACCTACAAAGTGACTCCTCAAACAAGGAGTCATGACACCTGGCAGAGGTTCCATGGCCATAGGGCATCAGAACAGTACAACAGCATTCATCAAGACCCAAAAACAGAAAGCTAAGTGTGGGTTGGGGAAATAAGGTTACCCAGGACTCTGCCCAGGGCTCGCAATAGGAAACAGTGACAGTATTAAATGTAACTAAATAGCCTGGGAGCAGACCTTTGCCCTCTGGTCAGCTGTTCATCCCCATGAAAGAGAGACAAAGCTCCATGTGGCCCTGCTCCCAGGAGAAGGGGCTCCTGGATGACCTGATACTGACTTGGTTATGAAAGCTACACCCTTGCCAAGATAGCCCCAAGGATGTTAGCTCTTCTTTGCCTCAATCCAGGAGGAACAGAGAGAAAAAAGATGGTGAGATAGTCACCAAAGTAGAAATAGAGCTGTTTGCCATGCTGCCCAATTGCAAACTGGTTCCTGGGGACCCATGAGGGTCGCCCCCAGCCTGGAAGGAAGGGTAGCAGGCTGGAGTTACATCCTGCTGCAGTCAGAAAGCAGCTGCTATTTGCAAAGTCTAAGCTCTGAAATTAGTAGTAGCCTCTACTGCCTGAACTTTCCCCTTCATACATTTTATGGAGGCATTTGGGGAAGATCCCAGAATGGGTCACTCTTCCCCCCAACATGTTTACCTGCCACTGGCACTGGCCACACACTTGGTCTCTTCCCTTTGGTTGAGCTTTGGCCCACTCACTACCAAATACAGAAAATGACAGACTTTTTATTTAAGAGTCAGAGACCCCAAGACTGACTTAGATAAGTCACTGGCCACTTTAAATCTAGTGTTGTTATAAGGGACAAGACATGAGAAACTAGGGCCTTTTTCAAATCTAAACACGAAATGTGTACTCTGTTAAAGACTATTCAGTTTCTTTAGACATTGCTCCTCCTTGCCAATAATCATCCATAACTAGAGGTCTCATGTTTTTAAGAGGCCTTCCCTAAAAATTGAGAAAGCTTATTGACAGCACCAACTGTTTCTGGACCCTTTCAATGGAAGCTATATTTCTCTGAGTAACAGAAATCGTTTTCAGTGCCCATTGCCTTTGAAAAGGGCAAGAGACACTTAATCTTCCAAAAGAATTGATATAAATGTTAGACTCACGATGACTCTTTCTTATTGAAAGGGTCTGGGGGTAATAGCTTTATTAAGGAGAAAGACAAAGAGTTCTAGTCCAACCTTGTGGTGTGCCAAATGTTCTATATCTCTATCTGATTGCAGTTACATAGATGTATACAGATGTAAAAATTTTTCAAGGGTACATTACGATCTCAGCGCTTTGTACATTTCCTGGCATGTAATTTTTTAACTTCATTAGGTATAAGAGTTCCATTCCATTCCTTTGCCCCAGGCCACTTGGGGACACTAGGATGTACCTAAAAATGCCAAGTCAGCACTTGGCTCTACAGGAAGATCTTTCTCTTCATTTTATATCAGCTAGGAAGTTCAGTACTTGCCTACTCCACAATTTTCATGAAAGGGTAAGTGACTGGTTCAAATCCATCCAGAGAACAATAGAATGGGAATAACAGATGACTCACACTTACCCACATCATCCCTATTACTTATATCGTAAGATGTGAAAGGCTAATATCGGTTAAAGAACTTTAGACACAAAAGACTCCGCAAAGTGCCTGGATACCACCTTAAGGCACAAAAAGTGCTTATAATAAGGCCTGGATGGAAAATGTCAAAGGTTTAGGACTTTGATGAGGCCTTACCTGCTTGCAGGTACTCTGGCTGCAGAGTCGGAGGCAGGCCCTCAGGTAGTGGGTAACCGTTTTTCCGAGCCACAATGAGATGAAACGCAGCACAGAACTCAGGCAGGGTCAGGGCTCCATCGCAGTCAGCATCACTAAGTTCCCTAAATATAACATGTCACAAGCACCTAACATGGGGCTTAGAGGAAAAGATACTCAGCCTCAAATATGCAAACATGAGGCACCTGGGTGGCGCAGTCCGTTAAGCATCCGACTCTTGGTTTCAGCTCAGGTCATGATCTCAGGGTCCTGAGATGGAGACCCATGTCCAGCTCTGTGCTCAGTGCAGAGTCTGCTTAAGACTCCCTCTCCCTCTCCCTTTGCCCCTGCCCCTTCCCCACCCCACTTGCATCTCTGCCCCTTCCCCACCTCAAATTAAAAAAATAAATAAATAAATCTTAAAAAAAAAATATGCAAACACAACTCCCAGGCTCTCTGGTGGTGGCCCTGCAAAGTCTCCAAACTCCTATGAAATCTCAGGGAGCACTTGGAGGACGATGGCTGATCAACAGCACTGGTACCAGCACCACTTTATAAACAAAACTTTACACTCTTCAGGTTCTCTGGCAGGTCTGTTTTACAACACTGAGCACACAAGACAAGAAACTATAGCACAAAAAGGAAAATAAGGCTCAGAATTCATTAGTCGACAGTCATTCAGTAAATGGGTGGTGTGAAGAGCTCCAGACCTGGCACTCACAATAGTCAGAGGAAGGGCTGGCCTCAACCTTTTTACAGTTGTCCCAGCCATTATACAGTTACCCAAGCTCAGAAATGAGCACTTAATTTTTCAGCTTTAAGGAAGAACCCTGAACTTTTTAAGTCACATAAATGTTGTATCAAAAATTTGCTTGATAGGGCGCCTGGGTGGCTCAGTCGTTAAGCGTCTGCCTTCGGCTCAGGTCATGATCCCAGGGTCCTGGGATGGAGTCCTGCATCGGGCTCCCTGCTCTGCAGGGAGTCTGCTTCTCCCTCTCCCACTCCCCCTGCTTGTGTTCCCTCTCTCGCGCTCTCTCTCTCTGCCAAATAAATAAATAAAATCTTTACAAAAATAATAATAGTAATAATAAATACTGGTTGAATTATGTTTTCAGATAAAACCAGCAACTTGGGAAGGCTGGAACCAGATAAGACAGAAAGGAAAAAAGGAAGAGTCTTGAAAAGGCTTATCTTTGCTTCAGTCAGTGTTTCCCACTGAAAGGCACAGACCTGTTTACTCAGCACAAAAGAAACCTATTTGCCAAAGTAACTAAGATCAACCAGTCTCTTAGGTGTATAAGACATAGATATAAAACCGTGCTGGAAAGGTATCACTATTTCAAAGAAGAAATACAGAAGGTAAGCTCCCTAACTTTCCTCTGGACCATTCACATTCTCCTCCCCTTCAATATTTAGAATACACCAGCCCTGAAAGCAGCTCCCCAGGGTGAGAAGTCAGGGAACGGTTTCAAACGCTGGGTGGAGAGAATACCATTCAGCTTTCATGGGTATGTCTCAACAAAAAGATAGGAAGCCTCATGCCAATAATGTTAAGACTGGGAATTCTGCCAAAACAGAGTGTCTTCTTTTCAAAATGATAATTCCTTCCCCCCCCCCAGCTTTAAAATCTAATATAAGGCTTGTTGTTAAAAAAAAAAAAAAAGAATTATGCTAGAATATATTGCTAAAGAAGCTAAATCCAGCTCAGAATCCCAGATACACTGGCACGCACAAGTGTTACTGGAATAGTTTTCCAATAAAATGCACAAAACATGACAAGCAATTTTAAATCCTGCCATAATTTTTGTAAATCCTCGTGAAAAAAGTCTTACATAAATATTCCAATGTTTTAATTATATATTTATATCAGCGTGGTCTCCCCTCCCTAGGCTTGAGGAAGAAGAGCCCACACACAGCCGGGAGTTTACAGAGACACCGAGCGTTCTCATAAACGCAAATCAGCCATCTGGACTGTCCCGGTACAGCCCTTCTGGAGCATGGGCTGCAGCCGGCACAGCAGCAAGATGCAATGCGCACCACAGCTGCAAGCCTGAACTAGGGCCCAGCTGATAAACACCAGCCAAACTGATGAAGCTCAGAGGCAGCTAGAATAGTCAAATTTGACTTAATTCCAAAACATTTGTGGACCTTCTGTTCACCTGGCCTCATAAAATATTTTAAAGAAGAGTTTTTCAAGATCCTCTGGTTACTTGCATCCTATCAAGTAGAAATATCTGAAAATAAAATTCCCAAGATGGGAATGCTCATATGCCCACACAATTGTTTAGACAGGAAAGGGATCTAGAGGAGGATAATAATTGTGAAATTAATTTTTAAGTAACAGCTAACAGATACAGTGCACCACACACTGAACATTGTGCTTTTCATATAACTTATAACTTATATATAATAACTTCTTTCATATAACGTATATATAATATAATAATATATATAATATAGTTATAATAACTTCAGAGCAACAAAAATCTTAAGTTCTATTCACTCTCTTAGTTTGTTAAAAAAACATTCAAGGGGCCCCCGGGGGGCACAGTCAGTTAAGTGTCTGACTCTTGATTTCAGCTCAGGTCATGATCTCAGGGTCGTGAGATTGAGCCCGTGTCAGGCTCCACACTCAGTGGGGAGTCGCTTGAGATTCTTTCCCTCTTTTGCCCCTCCCCGTTTGTGCTTTCTAAAATAAATAAATAAATCCTTTTTAAAAAAACATTCAAGGGGAGCCTGGGTGGCTCAGTTGGTTAAGCATCTGCTTTCGGCTCAGGTCATGATCCCAGGGTCCTGGGATCGAGCCCCGCATCGGGCTCCCTGCTCAGCGGGGAGCCTGCTTCTCCCTCTCCCTCTGCCTGCAGCTCCCCCTGCTTGTGCTCTCTCTCTGTCAAATAAATAAATAAAATCTTAAAAGAGAAAACATTCAAAAGATAAGACTTTCAAAATGCAAAAGTAGGAGCTAAGGAATGGGTATGTAATGACACTATAATACTAATATGGCATTAATTATACTTACCATATGTAGGAGAGTTCTGGAATGGAAAGCTTTGATTTGGTGAAGAAGTTCTTGGCCACCGAACCTGCCAAGAGAGCCAATGTTTAAATAAATCATTAATTACTTATCTAGAGCAGCTTTTATATTTATATATAAATGAATTGCCATTTTTTCATTCAGAATCCCTACCATATAACAACAAATGTAACATGTATTCATCAAAGCAAGTATAAATCCTATGGCTAAAAACAACATATGAACAGCTTTTAAAAGAATATATAGGAATGAAAGCTCCTCAAGATGGCGGAGGCTGGGGCTGAGGTGCGGAGGATATGGAGTATTATCTTGTAAAATGGAAAGGATGGCCAGATTCTACAAATACTTGGGAACCTTTGTAAAATCTCAAGTGCCCATTACTACTTCAACAGTTCTCTAATGACAAGCATAATTATTTATCTCTGGTAAACAAAGGCAAAGCAATATCTCTAAAAGACAATAACAAAGCTTTGAAACCTGCTGTTGCCAAATACATTGTAAAGAAGGCCAAACAAAGGGGAGCTCTGCAGAGATGGCAAGATGAACTCAAGAGAAGAAAGAATCATAAAGGAATGATTTTTGTTGAAAATACTGTTGACTTAGAGGGCCTACCTTCAGACTTCTACTACATTAATGAATACAAACCAGCTCCTGGAATCAGCTTAGTCAATGAAGCTATCTTTGGTTGTTCAGGTACAGACTGCTTCTTTGAGAAATATCCTGCTGAAGCTGGAGTTCTTTTGGCTTATAATAAAAACCAGCAAATTAAAATCCCATCTGGTACCCCCATTTATGAATGCAACTCAAGGTGTCAATGTGGACCCGACTGTCCCAATAGGATTGTACAAAAAGGCACCCAGTATTCTCTTTGCATCTTTCGAACTAGCAATGGCTGTGGCTGGGGTGTAAAAACCCTTGTGAAGATTAAAAGAATGAGTTTTGTCATGGAATATGTTGGAGAGGTAATCACAAGTGAAGAAGCTGAAAGACGGGGGCAGTTATATGACAACAAGGGAATCACATATCTCTTTGATCTGGATTATGAATCTGATGAATTCACAGTGGATGCAGCCCGATATGGAAATGTCTCTCATTTTGTGAATCACAGTTGTGACCCAAATCTTCAGGTGTTCAATGTTTTTATTGACAACCTTGACACCCGTCTTCCCCAAATAGCATTATTTTCCACAAGAACCATAAATGCTGGAGAAGAGCTCACCTCTGATTATCAAATGAAAGGTTCTGGAGATATATCTTCAGATTCTGTTGACCACAGCCCAGCCAAAAAGAGAGTCAGAACTGTGTGCAAGTGTGGAGCTGTGACTTGCAGAGGTTACCTCAACTGAATTTTCAGGAAATAGAGCTGATGATTGTAGTTTTGTTTTTTTCTAATGTTAACATTTCAAAAAAGTATTTGGGACTCTTTTCATATTATCAAGATTATATGCTATGTTAATTTACAGTTCATATTTCAAACTATTGGCCAAATGTATTACTGATGCTTCTGAAGAGAAGAACACAGGGTCACACAGACTAATTTGAAATACACATATTTAGTAATTAGATACCAAACATGAAAACTATTTACAGATGAGCATATACATACATAAAAAGGCTGTGTGAATAAAGAAATGCCTCCTTCAGTGTTTAAGCATTGAACTGATAGCGTAACAGTCACTAAGATCAAATATTCAACCTGCGTACACCTTGAATTTAGAGAAAGTTAATTCAGTTTGGGCAAATATATACAAGTGCTATTCTGTTATGTTGTCATTCCCATTATTACTCACTGTACTTGTATTTGAGACAAACAGATGATACTATATACTATTTTCCTACTTTCATTAAAATATTGGGTCTTACTCATACATAAATTTAAGGTTTAAAATTAAACATAAAAAATTTAATTACAGCTTAATTCATATTTTGAAGCAATCTAGACTGTTATGAGGCATGTATGTCTGAACCAGTAATTCTTAAAGACTTATTCCCTTAAAAGAATAATTTCCAAAAAGCTCTACAATTCTAGAATGGCTGGCCATTATGCTGCTTCAAAAGGCTGGGGCAATAGGACCACAAGAGGGTTTTTGGAGTGCTGGGCAGAGGGAAGGGAGCACTTGAAGGGCCCCTCTTAGTAACATGAATTAAGAGATCCATGTTGAGTTCCTCTGGTCTAAACATAAACAGCAAAACAAACTATCCCTGAGTGCAGTTGCTCCTAACAATAATGTTTCATACAATACATTAATATTACAT
Organism: Callorhinus ursinus; assembly: GCF_003265705.2. Taxonomy (NCBI): domain Eukaryota; kingdom Metazoa; phylum Chordata; class Mammalia; order Carnivora; family Otariidae; genus Callorhinus; species Callorhinus ursinus. The sequence continues at coordinate 30,769,458 of NW_027397078.1, forward strand.
TTTCTGAATTTCAGGCAGTTTTAACATTTCCACCAAATTTAATTATTTCTCTATTTCCTGCAGGCTCTTAAAATAATCTATATTTTGGACTGATACTTATTTTTTATACATGAATTTTTTAAATGTGATAAAGCTAAACTTGGCTTGGCCAAAGTGTGTACCTGAATAATGAGAACTTTTTTTACTTGAACCATGAAGACTGAAATGGACTATATTCCTTGGTTTTTGTTTTCCTGCATAGTAAAACCCCAATCGGGAAAATAAATAAATAAATAAATAAATAAATAAAAATTATTATGATATGTGAATCACATAAATTCCTTCTTCATTTTTCCAAAAATCTGCAAAAGTTTATTCAAAATTCAAAAGACAAATTTCAAAATTATTAAAGTAAAAATCTGTCAAGCACTTTTAATGAAAGGATGAGAAAGTAATATACAATCATGGCAGAAAACAGCAAAAAGAAAATTAATACCATTAATCTTATCACACAAAGACATGGTAAAGAGTTTGGTGAAATTTAAGGTCTCCTAGTGGCTCTTTGAGAAACTTATCCAGGAACCTCTTGCTACTTTCTTTATCTATCACAAATTTACCAGTATCAATTGAAATCAAGTAATCATTCCATTTTACACGTTATATAGCTCCAAGTCCCAACTGCACTTAAAATGTTAGACCGATCCTTACCAAGATTGAAATTTTTTATGGTTTCAGCTCTAAGACCAATTTCAAAATTCAAAGGCCTCAATTCTAACACAAAGTACAGTCAAATCCAAGCCTCAAGCTCTAAACTGATTAAGTCAAAAGTCTTTCCTTGGCAATCACAAGTCTTCTAACTGGCCTTAAAACAAGGGATTATAATGGACCCTAGAACAGATGTATTGTCCTTTGATTAAATTATTAAGGATCAAAGGCAAAATGCCCTATTAACCAATGAGCTTTCTCTCAAAAGCATCCTGGGAAATAATGCTGTCACAGGACTGCTGGCCATCAATGCAGCCACCTTGTCAAACATTTATCAGAGATGTCTTAAGAGCCTATTTATCAGCTCTTTTACAGATATAAAGACATTCTCCCCTCAACTCATTCTTCTTTTTCTCCCTTGATATCCTTTCTTCAAATCACACTAGGCCCAAAGCCAAGCCAGAGACCCAGCCTGGCCTTCAGAGAGTAGAGAGAGACTGTTCTGGCATGGTGTCCCAAAGAGATTAGGTAGGGCCCATCCGGAAGCCAACAGCTAACAAATTCAGTCGTGCCCTGGCTGTCGCCTGCCAGAGAAGGAAGCTGATGAGAAAACCCAAGTGCTCCCTCCTTTGGTGCTGACAGATATTTAATCAGTGAAGGGGAACCCTCACCCCAGCCCTAATCCCAGCCAACTGAGAAATCCCAACCCAGCCTCCTTTCCTTGCTCTCTCCAGCCATTTTCAGACCTGCTGGGAAGCTTTATATGGGGCAAAAGAGGGAGAGGTGAGGTTTAAAAAAGTTGTCAGCAATCAAACATCAAAATGTGGATTCAAACTTTTTATTACAAGGAGTCTCTCAGCCCAGTAAAAAACAGCTATACATAGCATTGATGATTCAGTGATAAATGTTAACACAATGAATAGATAAAATCTTTTAAAAATAAAGACCAGTAACACAATATAAAAATGGGTAGAGCTATGACAGTTCACAGAAATAGATGCAACTGGCCCCCCTTTTTTTTTTTAAGTAAATTCTATCCCCAACAAGGGACTCGAACTCATGACCCCAAAATCAAGAGTCTCATACTCTTACCAACTAAGCCAGCCAGGTGCCCAATTGACTCTTAATCATTTATATATATAAAAAAAACCTCAACCTTCTTTGTAAGAGATCCATAAAATAGAGCCACACAAAGACATGATTTCTTGCCTATCAAATGGGGGAAGAATACAAAAGTCAGTGAACATGTAGTGATAGTAAGACTGTGGGAAAAATGGGCATTTCCTACAATACTGGTGAAATGACAGCACGGCACAACCCCACTAAAGGAGTGTTTTGCAACATCTAGCAAAATCGGATTATCCAAAGATACACTGACAAAGATATAAAAAGAAGTGCAGAGGGTTATTCACAACAAAAATATGTGTAAAAGCAAAAGACTAGAAATAATCAAATAAATAAATAAAATCTTTAAAAAAAAAAAAAAAGAAAGAATCCCGAAAGGAGACTAGCTAAATAAATGACTGCATATCACACAATCTAGTAGTACACAACTTATAAAAGCGAATGGGAAATATGTCTACATGCAATATGGAGTAAACACCAGGACATAATGTTAATTGGAACAAGCAAGGTGGAGAGAAGTATAAATTGTATGCTACCATTTATCTCTCAAAAGATGGGAGATAAGAATATACACACACAGAGATCTATTCACACATACATGAATTTGCTTTTACTTTTAAAAACAGACAACCCATAAAAAAGGGGGCAAGGAAGGAAAGGGCAGAGGGGATAGGAATAGAAGCTAGACTTCTTTGTAAATTGTTTTGTAGACTCAAATTCAGAATTGTGAAAATATTTTATATATGTATAAAACTAAATTTCAAAAACCACAATCCCTAAAAATTGAAATCAAAACAATTAAAGAACAAAGCTGGAGAACTCCCACTTCCTAATTTCAAAACCTACAATACTCAAGACAGTGTGGTATTGGCATTAGACTAAACAGTGAAAATCAGTGCGAAAAAATTAACATCCAGAAATAAACCCTCACATTCATAGTAAACTGAATTTTGACAAGGACGCTAAAACAATTAAATCATGGAAAGAATCATTTTTTCAAAAAAATGGCGCTAGGACAACTGGAGATGCACATATGAAAGAAGTAATTTTTTTTAAAGATTTTATTTATTTATTTATTTGACAGAGAGAGAGAGAGAGACAGTGAGAGAGGGAACACAAGCAAGGAGAGTGGGAAAGGGAGAGCTGGCTTCCCGTCAAGCAGAGAGCCCGATGTGGGGCTCGATTCCCAGGACCCTGGGATCATGACCTGAGCCAAAGGCAGATGCTTAATGACTGAGCCACCCAGGCGCCCCTGAAAGAATCAATTTGAACACCTACCTGATAATTACACACAAAAATTAACTCAAAATGGATCAAAGACCTAAATATAAGAGATAAAACTGTCATATATGTACCTTCTTAGAGGAAAATATACACATAAATTTTCATGACCTTGGTTTAGGCAATGATCTTTATGGCACCAAAAGCACAATCAACAAGAAAAAGATAAACTGGACACCATCAAAACTATAAACTTATGTGCTCCAAAAGACACTGTTAAAAAAATAAAAAAAAACAAGCCACCCATTGAGAAAAAAATATTTCCAAATCCAATATGTGATAAGGAACATGTATCTAGAATACAGGCATACCTCATTTTATTATGCTTCACTTTTCTGCACTTGGCAAATGTTGTTTTTTTTTTTTTACAAATTGAAGGTCTGTGGCATCCCTGTGTTGAGCAAGCCTATTGGTACCATTTTTCCAAAAGCACTTGTTCACTTCGTGTCTGTGTATCACATTTTGGTAATTCTTGCAATATCTCAAACTTTTCCATTATTATTATATTTGTTATAGTGATCTGTGATCAGTGATTACAACTCACTGAAAGCTCACATGATGGTTTGTATATTTTAGCAATAAATTATTTTTTAATCAAAACATATACAGTGCTTTTTTTAAGATACAATGCTATTATACCCTTAACAGACTATAGTATAGTGTAAATATAATTTTTATATGCACTGGGAAATCAAAAAATTTATTTGACATGCTTTATTGCAATATCCATTTTATTGCCATCATTTGGAACTAAACCTTCAATATATCCAAGTTATGCCTGTATATAAGGAACTCTTACCATTCAGTATTTATTTAAAATGGCAAAGGATTTGAAGAGACATTTCTCTAAAGAAGATAAACAAATGGTCGATAAGAACATGAAAGGATGTTCAATTTCATTTTTCATCTGGGAAATGCTAATCATAACCACAAAGAGATACTACTTCACATTCACTAGTGAGGTAGGAAGGACGGGGAAACTCAGGAGACGAGCTGATCAAAGTAAAGCCATTCTGGTTTTAGACTGACCCTTAACCTAAAAGTCAGCAGGTAGTAGACAGAGTCACAAGATTCGACTCATGGAAGACCACAACACCCCACCCCCTCTGGCAGTAAAAGCCACAAAGGCCGGACATTCTTAAAATTGCTCCCTGTGGGTAATTTCACAACCCTAAGACAATGGCAAAACTAACTACCCAATGTAAATGATAAACCCAAAGTTAAGGAGTAAGCCCCTCCCTACAGAGTTAGCTAATTTTAAAACTTATAAAACCCTTTCTTAGAAGCAAAGGGGGGGTCCTCTTCCTCACCTGGGAGAAGAGATCACTATTTTATCTGTGACGTAACTCCTTTCTCACTTCTAAATAAATTTTTGTCCGTTTTTCTAAACAGCTTGCTCTCGAATTCTTTCTCACACAAAGCCAAGAACACTCAAAGCAAGAGGCCTGAGGCCCTCCCTCTCAGGACCTCGGCCCATCTGGCATCACTAGGATGGCTAAAAGCAAAAGACAGATAATAAGTGTTGGTGAGTAACTGGAACCTTCATACGCTGCTGGTGGCAATGTAAAATGATGCAGCCACCATGCAAAACAGTCTGACTGGTCCTCAAATGATTGAACACAGAGTTACGATTTGACCCAGCAATTCCACTCCTAGGTACATATTTAAGAGAAATAAAAACATCCATCCATACAAAAACGTGCACACAAATGTTCTGAGTAGCAATTTTCTTTTTTTTTTTAAGATCTTTTTATTTATTTGAGAGAGAGAGTGAGAGAGTGAGGACGAGAGTGGGGTGAGGAGCAGAAGGAGAAGCAGACTCCCCACTGAACAGAGAGCCCGATGCGGGGCTCGATCCTGGGACTCCAGGATCATGACCTGCGCCGAAGGCAGCCACTCAACTGACTGAGCCACCCAGGCACCCCTGAGCAGCATTATTCTTAAGAGCCAAAAAGTGGAAACAACACAAATCAAGTGCCCATCAACTGATGAATAAATAAAAAGTAGTATATCTATACAATGGAAATTATTCAGCCATAAAAAAGCAATGAAGTTCTAGTACATAGTACAACCTGGATAAACCTTAAAAATATTATGCTAAGTGAAAGAAGTCAGACACAAAAAAAGACCACACATTATATGGTTTCATTTATAGGAAAAGCCCAAAATAGGTGAATCTTTAGAGAGAAAAAGTAGTTTAGTCATTATGTAGGGCTGGGAGGTGGGGAGAGCAGGAATGGGGAATAATTACTAATAAGTAGGTGTTTGTTAGGGGGTAATGAAAGTGTTCTAAATTCAGATTATGAATATACTCTGTAAATACACGAAAACCACTAAACTGTACACTCTACAGGGGTGAATTTTATGGTATGTTACTATCTCAAAAAAGATGTTTTTTTAAAAGAGACATCACCTAATTGCAATATATGAACCCCTCTTGACCTTAAACAAACTAAACTGTTTTTAAAAGGCATTTGTGAGACAATCAGGGAAATCTGAACAAAGACTTGATAACATTAAGGAAATGTGTTTTGTATTTTTTTTCATGTGTGCCAATGAATTGCGGTTATGTTTTTAAAAGAAGTCTTTCTTATCATTCGAGATATGACCTCAAATATTTTCAAATGAAATGATCTGATAACTGCTTCAAAATCATCTGGGCCGAGAGAGGATACAGACAGAACAAAATCACTGGTGCTGTGTAATAGGTTACAGAGGGGTTTGTTATACTAGCCACTCTAGTTGTATCCGTATTTGAAATTCTGCAAAATAAAAAAGTTAAAATAAAAACACTCTTAACAGGGGCGCCCGGGTGGCTCAGTTGGTTAAGCGACTGCCTCCGGCTCAGGTCATGATCCTGGAGTCCCGGGATCGAGTCCCACATCAGGCTCCCTGCTCAGCAGGGAGCCTGCTTCTCCCTCTGACCCTCTTCCCTCTCTGTCTCTCATTCTCTCTCTCTCTCAGATAAATAAATAAAATCTTAAAAAAAAAAAAAACACTCCTAACAGCTACCCATTTGTATTTGTCTACTTATACACATATATTATGAAGAAACTCACTTAAGGGGTGGCTGGATGGCCCAGTCGGTTAAGCGTCTGCCTTCAAACTCAGGTCCAGGGTCCTGGGATCGAGCCCCACGTGGAGCCCCATGTCTCCCTCTCCCCCTCGGACCCCCTCCAGCTTGTGCTCTGTCTCTAATAAATAAATAAAATCTTTAAAAAAATTTAAAAACTCACTTAAGCAGTGGGTAAGGTTAGCAAATGGTCAATCCGGGTTTATGCTTATTTTAAGTCCTGTTGTCAACATGAATTTGTTGTATCTACAATGTTCTCCTTTGAATAAAGGTATTGCATCAATTAGAAAAATTATGTCTGAATTTATACAAGTATATTTCAATTACACACCTTATTTCTCAAGAGAAAATTAGTCCACATTCAGTATGTCAGGTTACAGTTATTGAGGGCATATTGTTATTCTTCAAAATTGAAGTACAAAAGGAAAGTTTTATGAATTTTTCTTCCAGACTCTACTATTTCACTGTTTAGTCTTCAGTCCAGGAAAATGCACATAGGAATTAAATCAATTTGTCTCAGTTTGAATTTTACATGAGAACTCAACAGGAATACATATTTAGAAGACAACCCAGAAGAACAGACATGTGGACATAAAACTGCTGGCCCATTTTCCTCCCATATTTTAATTTCTCTCAGAAAATCCAGAGGAGAAAGACTTGAGCCAAAGAAAACGAGCATGAATTTGGACTTCTAAAGCATACATAACAGTAAGAGACTTGTGACACTAAATCTTTAGAAGGCTACACTACATCTTTGCTCTAATATGAATAAGCAATTAAAGAGGTCGTCGTGGTGCCACAGTCTACCATTTCAAGAACTGCTCCAACTAATAAGGCACAGGTCTAAACCAGGTTCCCCCAAATTCCCATTTAAACCTTTGAAACTGAAATATAATTTTCCAAATGTCATTGCCAAGTATTTTTCTGCATGGTTTATAGCTGATAAGAAATTCGATCTTAGGGGCACCTGGGTGGCTCAGTCAAGTGGCTGCCTTCGCCTCAGGTCATGGTCCCAGGGTCCTGGGATCGAGCCCCACATCGGGCTCCCTGCTTTGCGGGGAGCCTGCTTCTCCCTCTCCCACACCCCCCTTGTATTCCCTCTCTCGCTGTCTCTCTCTCTCTCAAATAAATTCTTTTAAAAAAAAAATTCAACCTTAGAGGAAAACAAATCAAAATCACAGAGGTTGTCACATTGATTTTGTGTGAACTATATCTCAAGATGTGTACTGTTACCTATCTGAGACAATGATCTGGGACCCATGTCTTCACCCATCAGACTTAGTTACCTGAAATGAAGGAACTCGGGTCAGGCTGAAGGGATCGGAACTGATTGACATAGTACTCTCGCTGTTCTTCTGTTATCCGCCAGGGTTCATCTGGGTAATTACTGTTGTTATCATGTGGTTCTCTCTCCACGGAAAAGGACTTTTAAAAATAAATAAGCAAATGCTCAGAGGTAAAAATATAAAACATCAGTAAAAGTTATCATGCATTATACTTATTTTTTTCCTCAAGAAAATACATTTAAACACCTTGTAACTAGAACATAATTAGAACATAAAGTTCTACAGGGCAGATATCATACATTATATTTTTTTTGTATACCTCAAAGTTGTTAACAGGACTGAGCTTGAAATACTGAACACTTGATGAATGATGAAAGTTTTTCCAATGTGATGAAGAAAGAGGAAAAAGGACAATCATTCTTTTTAAACATTTTATTTATTTATTTAGAGAGCGGGTGTGAGGGGTGGAGGGATTGAGAGAGAGGGAGTGAGAGAATCTTAAGCAGTCTCCACATCCGGCGTGGAGCCAGACTCGGGACTCAATCTCACAACCCTGAGATCAGGACCTGAGTGAAATCAAGAGTTGGGATGCTTAACCAACTGAGCCAACCAGGTGCCCCAAAAGGACAATCATTCTTATCTTCAAATATTCACATTTTTATCCTTTTAGATTAGTTGAGTAGGCAGCAAAATAATCTAGATTTCTTTTAAACCATTTTTTTTAAATCTACAAAAGCTATAACCACGTCATCTTTTTTCTGAGGCATTCCCATTGTATAAATCTGGGAATCAAAAGTTCCAATTCCCAATTCCACTTCCCCAGGTCCTACTCGAGCGGCAAGTCAGGATCACAGAATCTCTTGTTCCGCATTTGTGAACTATGGATAATACTTGGTAATAGAACTGGGTGGGGAGAACTGCTCATGGGACCCCACCAGGGTAACATAACAAGGGGTGCATCAGACCTGCCACTAGGGGGCATGCAAGGCAAATGTGAGGATTTAAGGATACAGAGAACCAGAAAAATAGTTCAGGTAAAAGACTATACTAGGCATTGAGGAAAGAAGCAAAACTGGTGATTCTGGAAGGAGTAGCCTAGGGCTTTGTTCCATCCCTCCCATCTACCCAAAGGCTAAGGTGCTACTTGCCAAGGGCCACCTTCACGGAACCAAGAGGTAAACACAAGCAGCATGATCCTTTAGGACAAAAGGAAACTAGGAAAGAAAAGGAGAGGTTATGACTGCTAATAAGCCACCAAGTTGCCTGCTTCTGCACACACTATCAAGAAATTAATCATTAGGGGCGCCTGGGTGGCTCAGTTGTTAAGCGTCAGCCTTGGGCTCAGGTCGTGATCTCAGGGTCCTGGGATCGAGCCCTCCATCAGGCTCCCTGCTCCTCGGGAAGCCTGCCTCTCCCTCTCCCACTCCCCCTGCTTGTGTTCCCTCTCTCTCCCTCTCTCTCTCTCTCTCTCTGTCAAATAAATAAATAAAAACATCTTTAAAAAAAAAAGAAATTAATCATTAGGAGGGCATTCTACTCGCTATCCCTAGAAAAGACAGCCGACCACCTCTGCACCCTTCCTCCCACCCCAACACACACACACACCCATTTCCAGCAAGTAATTCTTTTCAGGAACACCCAGCTCCCTCCTCTGTGGACTTTCAAAGATGAAATATGACTATAAAATGTTGAGCTGTGATATAACCTTGAGATTCCATTTTGAAAGTTTTCATACTAGGTGAGTTTCCACTAAACGTAGATCAAACCATTTTTAAATGCCCCAGAAGCCACTAATCATTAGTTAATATCTTAAATTCATAGAATGCTTTCAAATTTACAAAGCACTACACACACCTATCTCATCTGAGTATCTCAAAACCTTTGAAAGGTAGACATAGCAGGGATTATTATCCTTTTCCCAGATGAGGAAATGAAGGCTCATACAACTTAAGAGATGAGTCCATATCCTTCATTATTTGCAATCAGCATTACTGCATTATTGCAGTCAGCAAGTAATTACCCCCTCTGTTTTATCTGTTGTTCAAAGTCAGCCTACTCCGTATCAGGCCTTTTTTAAATTGAGTTGCATCAGGGACCTTGAGAACATGATGCTAAGTGAAATAAGTCTGACATAGAAAGACAAATACTGTATGATTTATATGTGGAACCAAAAAAAAAAAAATCAAACTCACAGATACAGAGAACAGATCGGTGGCTGTCAGACGAGGGGGGTGGGCAAAATGGGTAAAAGTGGTCAAAAGGTACAAACTCCTGGTTATAAGATAAATAATCCTAGGGCTGTAATGTAAAGCATGGTGACTACAGTTAATGATACTGTGTTATATGTATTTAAAAGTTGCTAACAAAGTAAATCTTGAAAGTTGTCATCACAAGAAAAAAATCTGTAACTATGTATGATGATGGATGTTAACTAGACTTAGTGTAGTAATCATTTTGCATTATATACATATATCAAATAATTACACTGCACACCTAACTAATACAATGTTATACATCAATTTATCTCAATTTAAAAAATAAATTTTTAAAAACTGAGTTGCATCCAAGTTGTTTAACTGTTATCGTTCTGGTAATAAACAAGATAAATAAAGCAAGCAAGGCTACAAGTCAGTCTAAGCACCCGATGGACCACACAATTTTCCAAAACACTCGAGCCAAATTCAAAGGCTCCACACTAGCACTCTCTGAACAAGCCCAAATGTCTGACCAGGTTGCAGGGGCAAAATCCAGGACAGAGGGCATCAGTATGCAATGGATTGGGTTCCTGGCCAAATTATAATGTGTAGAGCTCCCAGGAACATTGTCCTTCTGGTTGGCACTGAATGAAACAGCTGCAGTAAAGGTATCTAAAAAGCTGGGCAAGGACAAGACACAAGAATGGATGTTTACGACTAATCGATAAAGCGGACAGAGACAGTTCACAAACCCGGCAGGACACTTGTGAAAAGCTGTGTCCCACTGGCCACCCTGCGAATGAAGGCACGAAAATCTCTGTGCTGGGTGTTGGCTACTGCATTCCTGGTTCTGATACAGAAGCTACTAGTCCCCTAGAATACACTCCTTTCCACCTGGACCTGAAGCTGCCATATCCAGTTGTTGTTGTTATGTCAGCCCGTGTTTGTTCTTTCTCCAGTCCCATGACTACCTGCTCACTCTGTTTCCTCTCACACATTATCTCACTCCCGACTGGCGTCAGTGGCCTCTTAGCAGGTCTCAAGTCTATTCTGGCAGCAGGGTTTTTAAAAGCCTACAGAGATGACCTGTCACCTATAAAAAACATCTACCTCCCCCACATGGCCTTTAGGGCCCTTATAATCCAACCTCCTCCCTGCTCACTCTTAGCAGGCTTCTGATTGCCCACATGCTGGCTCTTCATGGGTCAGATCTGTGTCTTCTTCCCAGACCATCCCTCCTCTAATCCCAGCCTGCTGAAATCCTATTATTCGAGTCCCACTGCCCCAAAGGCTCTCCAATGTACCTGCCAGGCCCACAGCCACTTCAGAGGGCAATGCCCATTCCCCAACTCTGATACAAAGGTGGGCTTGGCAGCCACATGTGCACCACACGACCCACCTCACACCTGGTCTCACCCAATTGAGTCCAAGTAAGGAAGGGAGGGCACACAGTTTCTGGCCTCTGGGATCCTCTTGCATAGAAAGCTCTACTCTAGCAAGAAAAACTTCAGCCAGATGCTCATTACTGGGGGTGTGGATAAGAAATATGAAGATCAAAAGCACAGAAAGCAGGTCCTGAATGGATGCAGTGAAGCCATGATAGAGAGTAAGGGCCCAGTGGGACTTGAAGTCATGAGGAACCCAGAACCAGCATAAGCAGAACCTGTGAGGTAGAGAAGTACTAAAAAGAACAGGGGGTGAGGATAGCTGTTGGCAGCCAAAAGATAAGTAGATAGTGAAGCAAACTCAAGGAAACTAGGGCAAGCACGAATAACCAAGAACTCTCACTCTTCAGGACCACTGGGCCACTCCTTGTCTCTCATTTCTTGGATTCCCATGAGAACTCCAACCCCACCTCCTTCTCAAGAAGACTTAAGCTGGCAAGGAGAGTCCCTGCTCCCTAAAACCAAAAAGGCCTTGCAACAAAGAGAAAGAAGGCATATGAACATTGTATAACCTGTACATAACATAGCATGGCCCTTCTACTGGCTTGCACTAAATGTGTTAACTACCCCCATTCTCTTTCCCCTTGCTTCTCACTGCATGCTTTTAATTGATTTAATAAACAAGTAATTAAGCATCTTAAAAAATATGAATTCTTGGGGCGCCTGGGTGGCTCAGTCGTTAAGCATCTGCCTTTGGCTCAGGTCATGATCCCAGGGTCCTGGGATCGAGCCCCGCATCAGGCTCCCTGCTCTGCAGGGAGTCTGCTTCTCCCTTTCCCACTCCTTCTGCTTGTGTTCCGGCTCTCGCTGTGTCTCTCTGTCAAATAAATAAATAAAATCTTAAAAAATATATATGAATTCTTATAAGTATCACACAGTTTGAACATTTCAAGTGCTCCTGAATATCATCACTCAGGTTTCAACCTGGGAGACCAGAACCATATCATGTATTTCATGTATTTCTTTATTCCGCATATAGTCCCTAGCAGGTACATCACAGATACTAAAAAGTAGTGTGAGATCCACTTATTGATGGGCTCTAGTAAGTTTAGGTGTTTGTCTTATATTAAAAGAGGTGCAGAAACACCACTCTGTGTTGTGTGCTGAATGAAAGAAAACCTATGAGTCTACTTCACATTTAAAGTTTCAGATCTATGAAAAGAAATCCATGTCTATCTTCCTGTGGTTCATCCACAGTCTCTGATCTCTATGGGGAGTTCTCAAGTTCCATATCCATTAAGTGAGTATTTCAGTGTCAGGTGAGGGCAAACGGAAGGATTAGATCACATTCCATATATCCTTAGGCTGAAATAGTCCAAAAGAAAGCTCATCTACAAGAAGCAAAATGATTTGAACTTTGCTGCATGAAGAGTGATCCACTCATCCATTCATTCAACAGACACTTACTGAACACCAAGTATATCCCAGACACTGGTGACTCGGGATACACTGATGGGCAAACAGATGCTTTTTCCCAGGAAACCTAGGGTCTCATGAGAGAGAAAGACAAACAGGCAATCTCAAAACAGTGAAGTAAGTGCTATGACAAGACAGGGTACTCTAGAGCTTTGCTATTCAAAGCAGTTCTAATGGAGACTCACTAGAAACACAGAACCTCAGGCTCTACCCTACATCTGGGGAATCAAAGTCTGGGAGTGGGACCCAGGAATCTGTGGTTTAACAAGCCCTCTAGATGATATGAAGCACACTCAAGTTTGAGAAGCAATGCCATAAAACATGCAGAGCAAGACAAACAAAAGGAACAGCATTTACAAAAAAACCCCAAAATGAGAGAAGATGGCCATCTTCTGAAAATAGCTCAGTTGGACTACATGTAGATAGAATAGGCTGCTAATACAACGTGGATGTTAGTGGAGCTGCCTGAAGACAATCCAGACAGCAAGCAGGGCCCAGATCATGAAGGCCCAGGTATACCAGGTTAAGAGATACAGACTGTATCTAGAAGACAACAAGGAGCCACAGATAAGTATTAAACAGAACAATGATATTATCAGATGTCAGTTACAGAAAGAACACTTCAGTGATGAGAATGGAAGGGGAAAGACTAAAGGTAGGAGGACAAGTTAAGACCATATGAGCAAACCTGGCCAGAGGTCAAGATGGCCCAGAGTTAGGGAGGGGATGAGAAGAGACAGGGAGAAAAAAGCCATATGGCCAGGACCAGAGGAAGGCCCATTCCAGCAGTGGGACGGCAGCTAAGGACCTCTCTGTCAGCAGCTAGAGGGCCATCTTGCTGCAGGACCCAGATGCATGGAACAGCTTCTCCAAATGAACCCCAAAGTCAACTGAAACAACTGGCCCACCTTACAAAGATCTGAAAAGTCAGCCACTGGAGAGAGAATACCCAACTGCAAAGACTGAAGGCACTGAGAAATGTGGGTGGATGAACTATGGAGCCTCGGGCTTCCAAAGTGAAGCCAGAGCCAGGAAAAGCCCCACTTGCGCATGCACCCTAAGAGGACTCTTCTACTTCAACTCCAGTTCCAGTGGTTTCATCGGCTCAGTAGAGCTATTTGCTAGTTGGTGCCAATTTTAAGTTCTGCCAGCGTTTTTAAGAAAAAATAAAATGAGAGAGAAACCTTCCACATCTGTCTGCTTAAGCCACATACATATGGTTCATTATGCAGTTTCTCTAGACACAGGAGAATTAGATTTGCTTATATTTAAAACATTCAAAGCCTTAGTTTCGTTTCAAGTGAAATGCAAATATTTGGCACTACAAGTTATTATCTCAAGGGAAAACCGGCTGTTTATAATGAAAGAGACTTCAAAAGACTCATTAAAAAGTAATACTATTAATAAAATCCCAAAAGGTGACATTTACCCCTGATGTAGCTTAAAATCAAGCACAGCTGAATAATATGAATTGCAAGGAGGCATTATCAGGGAGAATTTACAAAGGGTGTGTATATATTGTTTCAACCACAGAACATTTCTGTTTAGAATATAATCCCACCCTGGAGGCATCCTATAAATGCTGCCCAAGAGTCCAGCCATTTCACCTGAGGATGCAATGATCTTCTACCAGTGCCTTAGTAAACAAACCGTCTGGAGTAGCAAATGCCCACAGTGAGGATGTGAGAACACCTCACCTGCTAACAATATTTTGGAAATAAGAGAGCCTCAGTGCAACTACTGATCAAAACTCGATTTCATGGGGCGCCTGGGTGGCTCAGTCATTGAGCATCTGCCTTCGGCTCGGGTCATGATCCTAGGGTCCTGGGATCGAGCCCCGCATCAGGCTCCCTGCCTTGTGGGAGGCCTGCTTCTCCCTCCCCCACTCCTCCTGCTTGTGTTCCCTCTCTCGTTGTGTCTCTCTGTCAAATAAATAAATAAAATCTTTAAAAAAAAAAAAGAATTGTCTTCACCTTGTTGCACCTTTCCATACTACTTTAAAAAAAAAAATACTATTTCATGAGCAAAAATGTGAGAAGACTCAATCTCCCCTGATGAGAAAGAAGGACTAACAGGCTGGTGAGACTAGACTACAGCTCAAGTGAATATTAATCTGCCTAAGGAAAGATCATGGTCACTGATCAGCCATGGGGCTGAGGAGAAAGAAGAGTCATAGAGGCAAATGACAGCCGTGCTGATATGGGGGATTATGGCAGCTGTCCTCCGATCATTTATACTGCCCAAGGCCTGGTACAGAAGTATCACTGAGTGGCTGTGGCTGCCCTCCCAACAAGGACATGTTCCACTACACCTCCTGCAGCTGGGTGCAGCTATGTGACTGAGTTCTAGCCAAGGCAATGTGAGCACAAGTGACAGGCACCACTTCCATGTACAGCTAGTACCCTGTGGCACTCTATGCTCATCCCCAAGGGCCACTGAATGGGGGACGGCACAGCCATGAGACAGAAGGAGCACTGGTGCCTGAACCACCATGTGGAGGATGGCTGTCTACCAACCTGTTAGATGAGTGAGAAATATACCGATGCAATGAAGTCATTAAAATGTGGGGCATATTTGTCATACCAGCTAAATATATAGTCTAACTATCCATGCAGGCAAGGCCCAAAGGAAAAGCAGGCCTGCCCAGTCCCAACAGCACAGCCATTCCTGCACTGAAGATGGAAGCATAAGGCTTCGTTTTGTAATTTGACCACCTAATGACATGAGACAATTCTGAGCCTATACAATTTTATAATTTGTCCATGCAGATGATCTATAGGGACAGCATGTGTGTGGACGCATCATTACAGCCATCTTTCTATGTCTGGTTAATAGGAGTTTATGTTTCATGGGTTTGAAGGAGACTTACGGGAAGATGTACTGAGTAAAAAGGAGAGGGCGAGGGTAAAACTGGGAAAACTATTAAATGAGGAATGAAGAAAAGATGGAGCTCAACAATTTTGTTTTGAACTTTCAACTAATTACTCTGCATAATACTTTACAATCTTGTGCATTTATCTTCTGTCTCATACCCGCTCTCACTATAATAAAAGGTCCATGAGGGTAGGAAAACTGGTCTAGTCTGATCACTGCTGTATCCCCAGCACCTAGACAAGTGCCTATGCTCAATACATGTTTTTTTCAGTGACTAAACAGATAATTGGACAAATGGACAATTCCAATCCAGAGACAGAAAGGTTAACCCGAGCTCTCCTATGATGACTAGACCTGAACTTTATATGCATTTATCAAACAACCTCACTTCACTGTAAAGGCTGGGTCCCCTCCTTTACCAATAAAATTAAAGGAAAAAATTCTTTTTTTTCTTTTTACTTTGAAATAATTATAAATTCACAGGAATTTGCAATAAATGACTTCTGGTTTTGCCTGTAGAGAAGTTAGTTAAAATTAAATCCTAACAGAGCAATTTAACCTTATCAGTTTCTTCATGGAAATATATCCATAAAGATGCCAAACTTGCTCAGGGATCTAATTTCAACAGCTTAGGAGGTTGATTGCGAAGTGTAGGAATCTGAATCTAATGAGCAAAACAGAGTTGCTGCTTATTGAGATAAACTAAATTTTAAAAGCAATCACCACAGACATAGGAGACTGTCAGGGAACACATATTCACTACTTTGCTAAGTGCCAGGCACTGTAAGCACCCAGTACACATGACCTATTTTCACCTTCACAGAAACCCATTATTTCCAATTTGCAGAAGAGGAAACTGAGGATTAAGGAGGGGAAGTGACTTACCAAGATCACATGCCTACTAAAATGGTAGAGCCAGAACATGAGCAGAGTCCAGAGTACTCTTTTTTAATAAGCAAGCCCTATGCCTCTCCCTCCCTCTCTTATCCATCCATCCTGTAACAATATACCATTTCCTTTTAAGAAACACCCTCACTACTCTGAAAACTATAAAACACTGATGAAAGAAATTCAAGACGACATAAAGAAATGGAAAAACGTTCCATGCTCACGGACTGGAAGAACAAGTACTGTTAAAATGTCTATACTACCCAAAGCAATCTACACATTTAACGCAATCCTTATCAAAATACCAACAGCAGGGGTGCCTGGGTGGCTCAGTGGGTTGAGAGTCTGCCTTCGGCTCGGGTCATGATCCCAGGGTCCTGGGATTGAGCCCACATCGGGCTCCCTGCTCTGCGGGAAGCCTGCTCCTCCCTCCCCCACTCCCCCTGCTTGTGTTCCCTCTCTTGCTGTGTCTCTCTCTAATAAAGAAAATCTTAAAAAAAAAAAAAGAAAGAAAATCTTAAAAAAAAATACCAACAGCATTTTTCACAGAGCTAGAACAAACAATCCTAAAATTCGTATGGAACCACAAAAGACCTCAAATAGCCAAAGCAATCTTGAAAAAGACAAAACTGCAGGCATCACAATTCCAGACTTCAAATTATATTATAAAGCAGTAGTAATTAAAACAGTATGGTACTGGCATAAAAACAGATTCATAGAACAATGGAAGAGAATAGAAAATCCAGAAATAAACCCACAATTAGATGGTCAATTAATCTTTGACAAAGGAGGAATGAATATGCAATGGGAAAAAGTCTCTTCAACAAATGGTGTTGGGAAAACTGGACAGCTACATGCAAAAGAATGAAATTCAACCATTTTCTTTCACCATACACAAAAATAGACTCACAAAATGGATTAAAGACTTAAATGAGACCTGAAAACCACAAAAATCCTAGAAGAGAGCACAGGCAGTAATTTCTCTGACATCAGCCCTAGCAACATTTTTCTAGGTATGCCTCCTGATGCAAAGGAAACAAAATCAAAAATAAACTATAGGGACTACATCCAAAAAAAAAAAAAAAAGCTTCTGCACGGGCACCTGGGTGGCTCAGTCGTTAAGCGTCTGCCTTTGGCTCAGGTCATGATCCCAGGGTCCTGGGATCGAGTCCCACATCGGGCTCCCTGCTCACCGGGAAGCCTGCTTCTCCCTCTCCCACTCCCCCTGCTTGTGTTCCTTCTCTCACTGTCTCTCTCTGTCAAATAAATAAATAAAATCTTTAAAAAAAAAAAAAGCTTCTGCACAGCAAAGGAAACAATCAACAAAACTAAAGGGCAACCTATGGAATGAGAGAAGATATCTGCAAGTGATAAATCCAATAAAAAGAGTATCCAAAATATATTTTTTTTAAATATTTTATTTATTTATTTGACAGAGAGAGAGAGACAGTGAGAGAGGGAACACAAGCAGGGGGAGTGGGAGAGGGAGAAGCAGGCTTCCTGCTGAGCAGGGAGCCCAATGCGGGGCTCAATCCCAGGACCCTGGGATCACGACCTGAGCCGAAGGCAGACTCTTGACGACTGAGCCACCCAGGCGCCCCCAAGATATATTTTAAAAAACTTACATAACTCAATACCCAAAAAACGAATAACCCAATTAAAAAATGGGCAGAAGACATGAACAGACATTTCTCCAAAGAAGACATCCATATGGCCAACAGACACATGAAAAGATGCTCAACATCACTCATCATCAGGGAAATGCAAATCAAAGCCACAATGAGGTATCACCTCACACCTCGCAGAATGGCTAAAATCAAGACAAGAAACAACGAGTATTGGCAAGGATGTGGAGAAAGGGGAACCCTCTTGCATTGTTGGTGGGAATGCAAACTGGTGCAGCCACTGTGGAAAACAGTATGGAGGTTCCTCAAAAAATTAAAAATATAACTACCTTAGGACCCAGTAATCACACTACTATTTACCCAAAAAACTATAAAAACACTAATTCAAAGGGATACACGCACCCCTATGTTTACTGCATTATTTACAATAGCCAAATTATGGAAGCAGTCCACGTGTCCATGGATAAATGAATGGATAAAGATGTGGGGTGCAAGCAAGTACGTGTGTACACACACACACATACACACACACACACACCCCACAGAAATACTACTCAGCCTCGGGGCACCTGGGTGGCTCTGTTGTTAAGTGTCTGCCTTCAGCTCAGGTCATGATCCCAGGGTCCTGCTCCCTGTTCAGCGGGAAACCTGCTTCTCCCTCTCCCTCTCCCACTCCCCTTGCTTGTGCTCCCTCACTCGCTATCAAATAAATAAAATCTTAAAAAAAAGAAGAAGAAGAAATATTACTCAGCCACAAAAAGGAATGAAATCTTGCCTTGTGCAACAACATGGATAGAGCCAGGGAGTATAATGCTAAGTGAAATAAGTCAGTCTGAGAAAGACAAATACCGTATGATCTCACTCACATATGGAATTTAAGAAACAAAACAAACAAGCAAAGGAAAACAAAAAGAGAGACAAACCAAGAAACAGACTCTTAACCATAGAGAACTGATGGTTACCAGAGGGGAGATGGGGGGGGGGGTGAAATAGATGATGGGGATTAAAGAGTAGACTCACCATGATGAAAAAAATAAAGTAAAATAAAATAAAACAAAACAGGAACACCCTCACTCTAATGCCAAAATCAATGCAGCAATTTTGCAGACTGCAGATATTCCTCTGGGATATGAATATCCTATACTTACACATCTCTCCCATTATCTAGTTTAGTTATGGATTTGGGCCAGTAAACTATTAAATCATATAGACAGAGTACCATCTTATTGCTCACACACCTGTAAGCATCTGGCATGTTTTCACATCAGGAAAGAATCCTGTAGACAGCCATACAGTACAGGTATTCAATCAATTCACTGTTATTTTAGCATGTGGCACTAACACCATTTTGATTAACATAAGAAATGCTTATGAATAATCACTATCTCCAACTCTTCCATCAGGAGCCAAGATCTGCTACTCCAGAGGGCATTTTTCCTTGGGATTTTGCTCTCTGCTTGGAGAAGTCCAGGAAAAAGTGAGAATCAGCAGTAACAGGAGATTTTGATGAAGCTGTGGACTTCCAGTACCAGTGCACTAACATGCCCACCCCAATCCTTGCCAGTTAGGTCAAGGGCACCTGTCTCCTTCACTATGCCCTCCCCTTAACACTCAAGGCAGCCTGAGGTCAGATGGGAAACAGATGTGCCAAGATCTGGGGCTGAATTCAAGGAATGCTTTAGACAATGAGGCTACATACTGGCGGTGCAAAAAGAGTACAGATTCTGGAGGCAGACAGACCTGGGCCCAAATCTGGGATGGTCACTTGGGCCACTTAACTTCTGAACCATCAGTTCCCCACCTAAAAGGCAGTGCCATGGCTCACAGGGCTCTGCTTACCTCTCCAGCTTCATCTCCCTCCCACTCCAGGCTCTGGCCACACTGGCCTTCTTTCAGGTCTTCCACTGTGTCTCCTCTGTGTGCTGTATACATGGTGTACTGACTCACTCAGTACTCACTCCATTCCCTCTTAGCATAACTCTGCACTGCAGACGCTGGCTAAGTAAAAGTACATTATCCAAATACCTCTGCTGCTAGAATTCCAGATGGGACTTAGGTTCCACTAAACACGCCCACGGAAGGATGATTCAAAACAAGGCACATGGTAAAAGAGGCAGGGAACAAAGCATTCACTTGGCGGGCCTGGGTCATACACAGTGTGGAGCTGCAGCTGAAAGCTATGGCGACAGTTGCCCAGCTCTGTAGCTTCCTGACTGTGGCAAAGGCAAAGCTCCCTCAGCCGTCCATCCATCCAGTCCTGCTGTGTGGTTTGGGGAATTGTTCCTGCAAGCTCAAAAGCGAGTCTGAATCTTCAGCCCTTCCAAAGATCTGGTAGACCTCCCACCCCCTTATTTAGAAATTCCTATTTGTGGGGTGCCTGGGTGGCTCAGTCATTAAGTGTCTGCCTTCGGCTCAGGTCATGGTCCCAGGGTCCTGGGATCAAGCCCCGCATCGGGCTCCCTGCTCCGCGGGAAGCCTGCTTCTCCCTCTCCCACTCCCCCTGCTTGTGTTCCCTCTCTCGCTGTCTCTCTCTCTCTGTGTCAAAATAAATAAATAAAATCTTTAAAAAAAAAAGAAAGAAAGAAAGAAATCCCTGTTTGCTTCAGCTAGCCAGAGTAGATTCTGTCATCCACAATGAAACCCTGACCAATGAAAACAGACCAGTGCACTCAGCCAGACACCCCTCTCCTAACCTCCCAGCACCATCCTCCCTTTGCCTGGTTACTTCCTAATCATCCTTCACAGCTCAGCTCAAGCAGCACTTCTTTAGGGAAGCCTTCCCTCACTTTCTAGCCCTAGGTAGGATTTCTCTGTCACATGCCATGGAAATCCTCTCTTGTGGTTAGGGCAACTGTCAGTTTTCCATTATACATGCAGAGGTGGGACCATCTGATTCACATTCATCTACCCCGCCTGACGCAAGCTCCCTGAGAGCGGGGACCATGTTTGTAGTCCTCAGGGTACCCTTGGCACGGTGCCAGACCCACACAAGCCACTTAGTATCCCTGAGTGGATGAGTACAGGACATAATCTCGCAAGGAGTCTACATTGCAAGACTGTTGGGAGAACTGAAAGGACACACACAATTAAAGGGACGAGCACAGCACCAGGACCAAATAAGCACTCAGTTGGTAGAGACTCTCATTGGGATAGGAAACTAGGGGCATGACACCACCTGTTCACCTGATATCAGGGGGAATACCAATGGGCCCAGGGGCTGAAATGGTGCTGTTGTAAAGGCACTTTCCATATTTATACCCAAGTATACACCAACTGAGACCAAGGGGTCCTGGAGAATATGCCAGAAACAAACACACACTGTCTTTTTCAGCTTTAAATAGTACTATCTGGGACCAGGAGTTCAATTGGGTGTTTACATCTGATACAGTAAATCAGAGGTGCTCCTGTCTACCATATCAATGTGGGCCCTAGCTACTACCAAGAAAGCTCTGGACACCATAACGCCCACAACTGTGGGGAAAAGCAATGCTGACCCTACAAATAAAACATGCTCATTTGCTTTCATCGTAGTCTAATAACCTATTAAGCACTATATGGAAGCTAGAATTCTCATGTATACCAGGATCCACCATTTTTACCCTCCCTCCACCCTACTGTCTCCAAGCATGGATTCTGTAAGGCCTTAAGGCAGCACTCCAATGAATCCTAATATTTACTGAATTTTCTTTTTCCCATAAAAATCCTTCAGTTTCAATGCCAGGTACCCTGTTCTTATATCCTGGAATCACCTCTCTTTCAATGATCCTGTATCTCTTTACTATTCTCATCCTGTAACATGAAACATTTTTCATGTAGAAATGCCTCCCAGCAAAGACACCAATCAACTACCATCACTTTAATTGTTAAGAAGCATAGGTAAAGGGTAAGCACCCGAAGAGGATAATAAGAGACAGATAAAAAGAATTAGGCTAAAAAAAAAGGTACATTTCAGTATCAAGTGAAATGCTTCAGAAATAAGGGAAAAAGAAGTAGGTGAAGGAAAGAACTAGGAAGGAGGCTTGATGGTGATGAAAAACAGGACCTCTTCGTGGTAACAGTGAGTAACTAGGTATCTGTGAGTCCTAGTAGTAGATTCAGTGAAGTAGAACATATCAACCTTTTCTACCCATTAAGGAGATGGTAAAACTCAAGCTAAGGTTTGAAATCAAACGCAGAATTAATCTGGTAAAACAAGATGTCAAGAACAAGGCATATACATTCCTATAAAATTTATCAAACCAGTTCTTCCTGTTACACACAAAGACAAACACACATATACTCCTTCCCGCCCTCTTCCTTCTCCTCCTCCCTCTCCCCTCACCCTCTTCCCTTTCAGTCAGAGGAAGAGAATTTAGCAATGCCAAGAGGTCAACACACACACAATGTATTAACATTTACTATCCCTAACAACAGAAGATTCTCCTAGCCCCACTCTCTACCCATAAACTTAAGTAACTCAACTTTCTGCCCTAAAGGTATAAATAAGAAATTCCTGTTGCTGGAGGGCCTAGGGTGCTCCAGAACCAAGAGAGGTTGGGGTCCCTAAACTCCTACAAGGGCCTTGGGTGCCCAGGACCTCCTCTCAACCACACAGGAGCGATTTTCCACATACAATGCAGCCTCTCATTTGTCCAAAGGAAAAGAGACACCAGCTTCTGGTTTCAGAATGGCAGGAATGACAAACCAGTAAGAAAACACTGATAACTCAAAAAAGAGGCATAGGATATGAAGTTATTTTACTGAAAAGGAAACACAAATGTCTCACAAATGTCATGTACTCCACTTCACTAATAAAGAGAAATGTTGGGGTGCCTGGGTGACTCACTCGGTTGGGCATGTGCCTTCGGCTCAGGTCATGATCCCAGGGTCCTAGGATTGAGCCCCACATTGGGCTCCCTGCTCAGCAGGGAGCCTGCTTCTCCCGCTCCCTCTGCCCCTGCTCCAGCACGCTCTCTCTCAAATAAATAAAATCTTTTAAAAAATTAAAAATTAAAAATAAAGGAAAATGTTAAACTACACCTAGATGGGGCGCCTCGGTGGCTCAGTCGGTTAAGCGTCTGCCCTCAGCTCAGGTCATGATCCCTGGGTTCTGAGATGGAGCCCTACATCAGGCTCCTTGCTCAGTGGGGTGCCTGCTTCGCCCTCTCCCTCTGCCCACCACTCCCCCTGCTTATACCTTCTCTTTCTCTGTCAAATAAATAAATAATCTTAAAAAAAAACTACACTGAGATACCATTTTTCACCTATCAGATTGGCAAAGATGTGCAAGTTTTTTTAGCACATTGTGTTAGCATGGGTATGGAAAAATAAACACTTTCATATATTGTTGGTAAATGTGTGAATTAGTACAGTCTCCAATTTGAAAACCTCTATCAAAAATAAAAATGTGTAGGAGCGCCTGGGTGGCTCAGTCAGTTAAGCGGCTGCCTTCAGCTCAGGTCATGATCCCAGGGTCCAGGGATCGAGTCCCACGTAGGGCTCCCTGCTCAGCAGGGAGCCTGCTTCTCCCTCTCCTCCCTGCTCATGCTCTCTCTCGCTATCGCTGTCTCTCTCAAATAAATAAAATCTTTAAAAAATAAAATAAAAATGTGTAGATATTTCATCCAATTATTCCATTTCTAAGAACTGGTGCTCTCGCTCTCTCTCTATATATATATGTATGCATACGCAAACAATGCTCTGATTGTAAGTTCCAGATGCTGATCAGAAGGAGCTGATCCATAAATGATTTATGGAAGATGCACACAATAAAATACCATGCATTTGAAAAAAAACAAAAGATGAGGACTGCTACAGAATGTTGTTAAAAGTTTATTGCTAAGTAAAATATGCAAGTGTGTAACAGATGTATATAGTATGCTACCATATGTATAAAAAGCTGGAACTATATGTTTTGCACCTATTATATATAATTGCATGTAAGAATACCTATATTCACTTGTATATGCATAAAATAGTCCTAGAACGATACAAAAGAAATGTGTCATATTAGCTGTTGGTAGGATAGGGAACTGGATGGCCACCGGTGGGGACAGGAGGGACACTTTTCATTCTGCACCCTTTCGTATCTTTTTAATTTTTGACATATTTTTTAAATTTTTAATTGCTCTTAAGAACAAGGGTATTTGAAAGTTCACAAACCATGATCCAAAAAAAAACAAAACAAAACAAAACAAAAAAACACCAGTGTGGTATTTACTGTATAATCTGAAACAAGCCAGCAGCACCGTAGCGTGCTTTCGCTGCAGCCAAGGAAAGAGGGCGAGCATGTTAGGCGGCTGCACAGCTCCAGCCCCTCAGGAGCACATCTGAGTGGGTTTCTTCAGTGGCTCACGAGCCCACTGGTTTGACTGCAAGATGTGGAGCACAAAAAAGGGCAAGAACAAAATGTGGAGTGGCGTCATGCTGAAGTACGCCCGGGGCACTTCACGGGGCAAGGTCATAGCTCTCAGATAAGGAGAGAGGGGAAAGATTCCAAAATAAGGAAGGAAAAATGCCTGAGGCTCCACTCAAAAAAAACACATCAACCACAAAAACAGCCCCCACCCAGGCCAAATGACCATGAAAGAGCCCCCTACGGCCCGACCTGCCACACAGGCCGTTCCTCTGGGCTGAGGACCAGGTAAGAGAAGCAGAGTGGCTCAGACAATACTGAGTAGGCCCCACTTGTTGACCTGCTTCTTTCTTCTCCACACTCAGAACACCAACTTGCTCACGACTCACCTCTAAGCCACCTCATTCAATCCCATCCCAGTCTTCCAGCCACAGCCTCTACTCTCTGCTTTCCTTACCCCACAGCGTTCTAGTCCCATCCATCCGTAAGATACCTTTCACGCCATAAAAAGTTCTCCCAGAGCAGCGACAGCCTTCCAGAAAGTCTAGTTCTTCCTGTTCTCATCAAAACGCCTACAGTGAACAAGTTACTCACAGTGACTATCCATTCTCTTCTGACTTATGCCAACAGCACTCCGACAGAACCTCGGGGTATTTGTTTCTTTTACCATCCTTTACACACTTTTCTATTTAGAACCATTCCAAAGGGAGGCAAGGAACAGAGAGAATCTGCTTCTGGCCATAAGTACCTATAATTAAGTCCTGGGTGAGATGGGGGGCATGCTAAAAAATTGAAATTGAGCAAGAATGAGAGGGGGAAAAAAGGAGACAACTAATTTAAATAAATGTTTCTCAAGTCACAGACTTTTAGATTAATATGGTGGCTGGCTAGCAATGTCTAACAATGTCTGCCTAGTTGGTAAAAAACTTCCACCACAAATACAGCCAAAACCCCCAAGTAAAATGGCAGAGTGATGAAGTTCTCTAAATGCTGTTTATCAGTTTTTTATCTTTGAAGTAATAAAGACAAGTATTTAGAATTTATCCCAGAAGGCTGTTAAGTTCACCCCTCCAGAAAGAGAAGAATAGATCACAGCATGTATATTTAGGGTATGAAAAGTGAGTATGTTTTGATTTAAAATAAAAGATAAATTTTTTTCTACTGAGATCTGCCTGGAAGGATATTTCATTTGCCAAGCCTGTCTCCCTAAAGTCAGATAAAAATATATTGCATATATTTTATATATGTGTGTATACATATATATGTACACGTATACACAAATATACATATATATGAACACCTGTATTTGTTTATATGTGTATAATATACTCCTGGAATGGTACAAAACAAACATACCAGTTGCCTCTGGAATGTGAAACCAATAAAGACTGAATGCCATCCTCTAGCTGAGCTTACAGATAAATGAGACAATAATGAACCATTTTTTTAAGAATGAAAAAATGGAAATTTCACATATACAAGAAATATTAGAAAATTTTCAAACTTAATGTTATCAATAGAAAAAAAGGATACATGAACTGAGACAAAGGAGAAAACAAGGCAAAAGCCAGGATGGAGAATAAGGTTCCCACACAGAGAACACTGACCATCGGGGAAACAACAGTAGCTCCGTGTGGCCGGAGTACGGACGGAGAGAAGTGAGCTACTGTGGCTGAAAAGGTATTAAGCAGGGGCAAACACCAGGGCCCTGAGAGCCATGTTCAGGAATGGAGGTGATATGAAGACAGCAGTAGGCAGAGAGTGACAGGTCTCAATCAAGGGAGTAGAGTGATTAGATATGTATTTTTAAGATTTGAAGAGGGCCTGAGGAGAAGCAAGGAAAAAGAGTTAGAGGCTGACAGAATAGATCCAGTGACAGAGGAAGATGGTCTGAACCAAAGAAATGCAGAATAACGGACAGGTAAGAGAGGCATTTAGAAAGTGAAACGGCCAGCACCTGGTAACTATGTGGGCAGAAGAGCCAAGAGACGAGCCAAATATAGAGACCAGCATTCTGGCCCATGCTGATAGATGGACGGAGCCAGGAATGGAAGGGTGAAAGCTGGCTTTGTGGGAAAGACATGTTAGTTTAAACTCACAGTGGGACATCTGAGTGAGGATGTCTGGCAGATGGAGCTATGTGGTCATAAGCTTCCGTATAGCTAAAGAGGAACAGAGTGAGAAGCAGACCCAGGCATCACCAAC
The DNA here is from genome assembly GCF_003265705.2 of Callorhinus ursinus. Lineage (NCBI taxonomy): Eukaryota > Metazoa > Chordata > Mammalia > Carnivora > Otariidae > Callorhinus > Callorhinus ursinus. The sequence continues at coordinate 30,795,889 of NW_027397078.1, forward strand.
ATGTCAGGTGCTGGGGGAAGTAGGAGAATGGAAAAAGATTAGGAAGAAGCAGTCACAGAAGCAGGAAGAAAACCAGGAGAGGATGGCATCATGTACACCAAAAAATGAGAGCATGTCAAGAAGGTGGTCAGTGTCAAAAGTTGCTAAGGGGTCAATGAAACAAGGACTTAACCCAAGGTAGTTTCTGGCAACTGCGGCAAAAGCAGAGTCAGTGGAGTATAGTGGGAGCAAAAGGGACAATTCTAAATCCTACACCAGCCAATTACAAATGTTGATGGTTAAGATAATCTGTGAAAAGTAAACCACAAAATGACCTATAAACACATGATAAAACAGATGAATCAGGAAAGAAGACAGTATTTCTTATATATATATATATATATTTGTGTGTGTGTATATACATATATATATATTTAAAGATTTTATTTGAGAGAGAGAGAACACGAGCAGGAGGAGGTGCAGGAGAGGGAGAAGCAGACTCCCCGCTGAGCAAGGAGCCCGACTGGGGCTCGATCCCAGGATCCTGAGGTCATGAACCGAGGTGAAGGCAGACACTTAACCGAATGAGCCACCCAGGTGCCCTAGAGACTTAGTATTTCTTTACAAATCACTGTCAACCATTCACTGATCTAGGATATGCTCAGTATCTGAAATTTCAAGGGAAAAAACTTCCAACCCTAAACAACAAAAAAAAAAAACCCTGAAATTTCTAAAATATTAGGCCAAAAAAAAATTATTCATGCCAATATCTGGGTGCTGAATTTGGCATAAGCATCTCTAAAACGCCAAGTTCATGAGCTGCAAGAGCACTGGCCCAGGGTCCTGAATAACCTCCCTAAGTACCCAGAGGCCACTCCCCTTCCAATCATAAGAAACAACTTGAATACAAGGCCACAGAGGAAGCTAGAAGACAGCAAGTTTGCCAACAGCACACTAACGTGGCAATGTGAGGAGAATGAGTTACCCCAGCCTAGCCTACTACCAGACCCAATCCATATTAATCCCCTACCACCAAAAACCTTCTCTTTAGATCCCCTCATCTACATGACTAATTCAGGTTGGCATTTTCCTTTCTGGGAATTGGAGTTCAGCCAAACCAAGTTGACAGGCATAAGAAGGAAACCTAGAAACAAAAGCAAGAAAAACACATCAGCCATGAAAACCACAAACTGCTGTCCCAAGGAAGGCCCCTTGTTCTCATCTTAAACAGAAGGCAATACTCCAAACAGGAGGGAGCGGGGGCGGGGCTTCCACTGATGCCAAACAAACATTAAGGGAGTCAGACTATTGCAGATTATTCCAAGGGACTGTTAAATCCATTTCAAGTCATTCATGTTACAGAAAAGAGAAGAAACTTGCCCAAGGTCACACAGTTTGGCCAGACCTGGGCAAGAACCCATCTGTTTTTTTTCTGCACCAGACCATAAGTCCTTCTAATGCCCAACAACTGCCAAATACTGATGTCCAGCCCTGGCTCTCTCCAAAGCTCCAGAGCCATATTTCCTACCATCTCTTTGACACCTCCTCTTGGCTATCCCAAAAGCTCAAATCCCAACATCCAACACTGAACTCATGATCTTTCCCTAATCCTCTCAATGCCAGTTTTTCATCCAGGGCTTCTCAGCTTACCAGATGATATCACCATCTATCAGGTTCCTGAGCCAAACTAAGAAAACATGTCCTGTGTTTGAACTCCAGCCCTATCACTTCCTAGCTGTGACTCTGGGTAAATTAAATAAGGTCTTTAAACCTCAGGTTTTGTCATCTAATAAATGGGACACCCAGGGGTCCAAGATGGCTTCATCCATACCAGTGAAGCAGGAGCAGCTCATGGCAAACTAGAAGAGCGACCAAGCCGGATACTGATGTGGGATTTCACCCCTAAAGGTGCTGCTGGAGCATTTCAAAGAGGTTACTACCAACCAGTATTATAAACAAGTATGTCAATGTGAAGAAAGGGGGGCATCACTGGGATTTCTATGGTGCTGGCAGCTTATGTGCTTTTCAACTACTGTCATTGTTACAAGGACCCCTGAAGAGGGCCCAATGTGGAGACATATTCTGCATTCCTGACCATGACCTTTGCCTAGCACCCTTGAATCCTTTCATATCCTAACTGAGAATAAACATCCAATAAAAGATGACTGGTACATGGAAAAAGATGAGATAACAGGAATTACCCCATAACACAGCTGTGAGCACTGAAGAAGATGTGTATAAAATGCTAAGCACTAGAAAACAGACTATTTTCTAGTCCTCTAAGTGCAGTGCCCTCTATCTTCTTGCCTACTCCCCCCATTCCCATCCCTTGACCTGGTTAACACCTATGAATCCTTCTCATTTCAACTCAAATGTGACACCCCACTAAAAGCCGTCCTTGATTGCCCCCTACCAGCTAAGGGTAGGTCGTAACTGTGCCCCCACAAATTGTTTTTCATCCTCAAAGCAGTGCAATTTCCATTCACAACACATAATGATATATTTACTGTGCAATGGTTTGATTATTGGCCACCTCCCCCAATTGCCTATAAGCTCAATGAGGGCAGGGACTGGAAATGTTAAACCTCATTTTTGTATCCTCAACACAGTACCTGGCATTTAATAGGTGTTTAGTAAATATCAGTTGAATGAAGTGCCCAAAAAGCATGTCTACCAGCAGGAAACATGGACCCAGAGATTTGAAGAGAAGTCATAGGGCATGAATCCAAGTAAAAACCCAAGGTATCCCACCCAGGGGACTAGGTAGAAAGGGTCTGGTGAGCCCTACCTGACGACTGCAAAGTTCATGATTTATTGCTTGCTTGACCACTATTCTAACAATTCAGGATTAGGTCTCCATGGCCCTAAGATACACTCTGTACACACATGCACAGACACATCCTGGAGAATGTTCTAAATGAATCCCAGTCCCCCCTACATCTTTCTTAATGTAACCATCATTCCACAGTGGGTGCGATTCTTGTGTTTAAAGACACATATTTTTATAACATAGGCCCTCTCAACACAGCCAAATACATCTGGGGCTCAGCTAAATAAACAGGTCTTTGTTCCAACTTGGGAGTGAAAGTGAGCTCTACTGGACAGAGGAGAGAATGGCATCTTGGCTCTCTGATATGGTACCAGTAAGGGATCATCAGGATTATTTTTTACTACACCCAAAGTCAGTTTATGTAGCAACTCCAGAACCTAGCCTCCCTATAATATAGAACTCTAATGTATAGTAAAATATTTTAAAGTGCAGATTTTGACACTGGGCAGACCTGGCTTCAAATTCTGGTTCTGCCACTTACTAGTTATGAATAAAACCTTAGACCCATTACTTGACCTCTCTTGGCCACAGTTAACTCATCTACACTAGTAGATAAAAGAGTACCTAGATCTTACAGTTGTAGGAAGCATCAAATATACACAGCATATGGCTAAATTATTATCCTTAAGAAAGTTCTTTGTACACAGACTACCACCTTAGAAGATAAAGTTCTGTCCATAACACAGCTCTGGGCCTAACAGATTGCCCCATTCCCAGAGGGTAGTCACTGAACACGATGATCTGTCCTTAGCCTTTGTCTATTCTGTTTGAGACTAGCAGCAGCCCAATTCTTTATGGGAATATCTGACACTACCCTTCTATTCTGAGTAGAACTGCCAGTGCATAAGTGATCCTTCTTCCTAAGTTGGATAACCGAAATGTCATACAAACCACCCAACTTCCTCTTGTCTTTAGGGTCAAACAGTACACCCAGTTTTTTTCACAGTTCCTCTCATGCAGACACACACACACCAGCAAGCACACACCCTTTTTTGAGAATATGACTTCCCCAGCATAGCATTCAGAGACACTATACAAGATAACAGTTGCAGACATGAAAATAATAACTGTTCTTTATCCAAAAGACAACACTGGAGAAAGGGAAGCTGAAATTTTCTAAGCCAGAAGAAATGGAGACATCACTTGTTCGTCTGTCATAATATTCCTTTTATATCTATTACATATAAGAAACAGCAGCTACTGCCACATGTAAAATAACTGTTCTCCAAACAGTAGCGACTAAGCCCTGAGACAGAATGCGGAAGAACTACCTCCGCCTTCCAAAAGCTTGCAATGTGACTGGAGGCACAAAACAAAGTGCAACAGCTAAGTATGCACTGAATGAATAATAATAAAGAATAAGGCAGAAATAAGATAGGCTGTTTTGGAAAAAAATAAAGCACTCCTGAAAGAGGTGCCTAATGATGTAGGTGGAAGGGCGTTTTAGACATACAAAAGACCAAGAACCAGCTTGGATTAGTCTAGAGACACTGAGAAAGGGTAGAAACACACATTACAAAAAAGATGTAGAAGAACAGGAGCATCTGGCTGGCTCAGTCAGTAGGTCATGAGACTCTGGATCTTGGGGTCATGAGTTCAAGCCCCATACTGGGGGTAGAACTTAACTTTAAAAAAAAAGATCTATGAAAATATATAAGCAACAGAACAACAAGTGCAATATTTGCATAAGGGGGCAGTTTTAAATATCCCTTACAAAAAAAAAAATGAGGGCCCATCAAAAATTCATGTCCCCAAAGTCTCCCACTGGCATAACCCCACAACATCACTTACCCGAATAAGGGAAGCCTGATGCCGAGGGGGCTTGGCTCCTGCAGCCCCCGACGAGGGTCCTTCAGGCTGGACAAGGGGCTGTCTAGCTTCATAAGGAGCTGAAAAAGCAGGAGGAAAAGTCAGCACAGTACAAAAAGATTCCACCCGAAAATTATGACTTCACACTGAAACTAAGAGTGTCTGTTCTTCAGGGAAGAATTAGCAAAGGAATTAGAATTTATGTACATAGGGCCACCTCGCACAAACCAACCTTGGTGTCCCTGGGTACAATTTAGGGAAGCAATCTAAAGACGTTCAACTGATTCATGAAAAGACAGGAAAATATTTACATCAAGTTGAGATTAGGAATAAATTAGAAGGGTGGAATGGTTAAGAATCTAAACTGCAATAGAAAGCAATAATAAGAGTCAGAAAAGTGCCATGTTATAAATGCTCAAATTCTAAATATCAGGTAAATTCTATATATACCCGCTGGTTTAAAAGTCTTGCATTCATCATCCATCTTCCAAAGCAGCAAGAAAATAAATACGCATTTTGAACACTAAGAATCAACATTACCATTCATTTTTCAAAAATAAATGGCACAGTCTTCTTTTCCTTATTGGAAAGAATGTAAAACCAAGGAGAGAAAAGTACAAAAAGGAATAAATGTATTTTATATTTATTATTTTATCTTTCAAAAACCAAATGAAAAATAATTTTGCTGACTTTCAGAAAAGTTCTCATGCCACAAAAACAAATGCATTTTTTTATTCCTTTTATTTCCAGAACACTTCATAATGATCTTGTCAGTATGGTAGGAAAACAGTTAAACATAACCAGGTAGTATTCAGCGCTAACAGAAAGGAGAAATTATCACCCATGATGAAACCATTTTTGATTAACATTTCTAGTTAACAATTCAAGTTTTTGGAAGTGTATCAAGAAGTAAAATGCTGGAGCCCCTGGGTGGCTCAGTCGGTTAAGCATCTGACTTCGGCTCAGGTCATGATCTCAGGATCCTGGGACTGAGCTCCGCATTAGGTTCCCTACTCTGCGGGGAGTTTGCTTGTCCCTTTCCCCCTCTCTCTACCCCTCCCCCCCGGCTCGTGCTCTCGCTCTCTCTCTCTCAAAATATTAAATAAAATCTTAAAAAAAAGAAGTAAAATGCTTTCTTCCTACAGCTTCCTTATAAATAAAATTAGGTAGAGAGAGCAGGGCAGCCTGTTATGACATCGCCCTTAGCATACTTTGATCATTTGAAAAGAAAGGAGGTGTAAGAACAGCAAACCACTCTTGGGCTCACATCTGCTTTTTATATTTCCTCCAAGGGACTGGAACACAACATTATAACACATTTAAAATACATCAGAACATCAAAAATCATTACCTGGCAAAGCATTAAGTAGATTTTCAGACCCTGCTAAGAATAAATAAAAATATATAAACTGCGAAAGACACAAACCCGAGAACACATAATCCAAATCTTAGAAGATAAGTCTCAGGGGCGCCTGGGTGGCTCAGTCATTAAGCGTCTGCCTTCGGCTCAGGTCATGATCCCAGGGTCCTGGGATCGACCCCACATCGGGCTCCCTGCTCGGTGGGAAGCCTGCTTCTCCCTCTCCTACTCCCCCTGCTTGTGTTCCCTCTCTCGCTATGTCTCCGTCTGTCAAATAAATAAATAAAATCTTTAAAAAAAAAAAAAAAAGAAGGTAAGTCTCAGCTGGCAGACAGGTGTCCTTCGAAGAAGAATTTTTTTTTAGGACTTTTTTAAATTAATTTATTTTTTATTTTTTATTTAAATTCAATTAACATTATAGTGTATTATGAGTTTCAGAGGCAGAGTTCAGTCGAAGAAGGATTTTTAAGATCATTCCCCATTTTGATGGAATACCCAATGCCAGAATTAAACTCTCAATGCCAGAAGTTTTGAACCATAGTAAACTATACCATGGTTGGGAGACTAGTGGTCATGAGCTTTCCCTGGGCAGCCAATCCCCCATGCTTCAGGTTTCCCTCAGAGGGAGGGAGCTTCTACTGCAAAGGAGGACACATATGCAAGGAAGCCATGTGGCCCATGGCTCCAGTCCCTTACCTACAAGGGTCTTCCCTCAGAAGAAATAGACATATCTCATTAGTAAGGCTTGAACAAAGACTCAGCTGCATGAGGGATCATTTTTGGAAAGGTCTGGCCTCAATGGCAGATTTTCTCTTCCGACTCCTGTGGGAAGCCTGGGTTGGCCACACCAGTGACTGGAAAGGTGAGTGTATGAAGCCCATCTGATTACAAATCTAAAACACGTGCTCCAATCAGCCCTGTCAGTACCAGATCTGATAATCAGACCATCATCAGTCTGACTCCTGTCTCAATCCTCAGTTGGATCTCAACTCAGAAGGTAAAAAGGCACTACTTATTGCCTCTACTCTCCCTCCTCCCAAATAAAACCTGGAACGTTCAATTCAACGAAAAAGAAATAATTCTTAGATACCCTTATGAGAGGTTTAATAAGGAACTAGAAGTATCATCTTTCTCCAAAGAGAGGAGTATAAAATGAACCCTAAAGATTTCATCGCTCAGAGATTCAGTGTCAAACTAGAACAGGGACCACTAGTAACTGCACAATAAAGACTCTACATCTGCAGTCAACCTAATGAACCATATCCAGGAGGTGACTTTCAAGAATACTTAGGAGCTTCAGAAATAAAACAGGTACCAGATTCTAAAAACACAAAAGAAAATACTAGGCAACATTGGAGCACCTACAATATGCCAGGAACTGTGCTAGGCACAGAGGTTTTATATAACATTCCTTATTTGATCCACAGAGCAAACCTCTGAAACAGATGTTATTCCATTTTACAGATAAGAGAAACTGAAGCTCAGAAAGGTGACATATCCATAGTCACACAGGCCAGAAACACAGGCTCCCCAAGTCTACCTTTAGGCCCAGGATACTGACATCATAGCCCATGCTCTTAAGAGAGTACATTCCTAGAATTGATACGTCAGAATAAGATGTGTAAGAAAAAAACAGAACAGGTACCTTGATATGGAGATAAGACCTTAGATATCAGAAAAAAACAGGTAAGATTTGAAAGTAGTTGCCTCTGGAGATCAGAAATAGGTTGAGTGGGAAGGAGAACAGTTGTTTTCACTACAGGTATTTAAATATTACTTAACTATACGGATGTTATTACTGTGATTTAACCGTTTTTTAAATATGGGTAGCAGTATCTGCCTCTGAGGGTTGTGCTAAGAAGCAAATAATGCACATGAAGATCTCTGCACGATGCCTGGCACACAAGTCTTAGCCACTGAATGTTAACTATAGGTATGTCTAGCAGGTCAGACTAGCAGGAGCCAGGAGAGAAGTTGAAGAGGGGCTCTGAATCAGACTGGTCTGGAGACACTCAGTCTGATTTAAAACATACTCACATATATTCCCCACTAGCCAGGAATCATGGCAGAATCTTGAACAGGGAAATGACCCCAGAAAAATGTATTCCTAGAAAAATCTTCCAGCAGTGTGACTCCTTTCTGAAAAGGCATAAATTAAGAATAACTCTAGGGATGCCTGGGTGGCTCAGTGGTTAAACGACTGCCTTCAGCTCAGGTCATGATCCCAAGGTCCTAGGATTGAGCCCCACATCGGGCTCCCTGCTCAGCGGGGAGTCTGCCCCTCCCTCACACTCGTGCACTCACTCCCACGCACTCTCTCTCTCTCTGCCTCAAATTAAAAAAAAAAATAATACCTCTAACAATGCTTACTACCAGAGTCACTAAGATTTTTTTTTAAAGATTTTATTTTTTATTTATTCATGAGAGACAGAGAAAGGGAGAGAGAGAGAGAGAGAGGCAGAGGGAGAAGCAGGCTCCCAAGGAGCAGGGAGCCCAATGCGGGACTCGATCCCAGGACTCCGGGATCATGACCTGAGCCGAAGGCAGACGCTTAACCATCTGAGCCACCCAGGCACCCCAGAGTCACTAAGATTTAACAGATTTTAGATATGCTACTGTTTAGATCAAAGGGAAGATGGAACACAGAAACAGGAAAGAGAATCCTGGGTTTGTCAGATGGGTTGATGGCATGGTGAAGGCAAGAGAGTTAAGAAACTCGTGGAAAAGAGCATGGAAGCCTTAAGAAAAACTGAATTCTGAAAATGTGGGGAGAGAAAGAATGAAGACATGTGGGATTCTCTTACTTCCTGACCTAAGGATATATGAAAGAAAAGGAAGAAGACAGGCCAAGAAAATCCTCTGGGGGAGAATCTACAGACATTACAAAAATAGGAGTGAACAAGCTTTGAGGTGAATATTATCAATTAGAAGCAAAAATCACAAGACTGAACCAAGTCGCAGCTAGAAAAACTCTGCCTTCCTTCGACTTAGAGAAATCTACATGGCAGTACCTGTAAACATTTTATTTGTGAATGACCTTGTTTCCAGTTAAAGGACCCTAATCAATGGCTAGACCCAAAAAACTCAAACTCTTTGAGAAACAGGCAACTAAGTGTTCACTCACACTCCTCTCTATGGATATGCTGTGCAAAGAAGAACCCTCTGGAGTAGTAGCTCATCAAGTTTAAGGTTTATGATATCAGGGGAAAAAAAACAGGAAGGGGTAACTTAGAAAAATACATTCCAAGAATATAAAGTGACAACAAGGAAATGTCTTCACATCTGATAGAATGACTACAATTAAAAGCACTGAAAAAGGAAACCAATGAGAGAACCAAATGCTGGCAAGGAACACAGAACTCTCATACATCACCAGTGGGAGTATACAAGCACTTGGTAGAACTCTTTGGCAGTTTCTTACACACCTTCCCTAAGGTACAGCAATTCTACTCCTAGGTGCCAGGGAAATGACAATATATGTCACAAAAAAACTCACAAACAAACGTTCATTGTATCCTTAAGGACTCATTAACATCCAAACACTGGAAACAACCGAAATGTCCATCAACAGGAAAATGGATCATCAAATTGTGAGGCATTCACACAACGAAACACTACTGAATAATAAAAAGAAACAAACTACTAAGACCCAGAACAACATGGATGAATCTCAAGCACTGTGCTGAGGGAAAGATGGCAGACACATAAGAGTATAGCCATTCAAGACGATTCCATTTATATCAAGTTTTAAAAGAGACAAAACTCATCTAAGGTGATAAAAGTCAGAACAGTCCTCACAGTGGAGGCCAGGGAGTGACTGGAAAGGGTGACATAAATGTTCTATTCTTGATCGAAGCAGTGGCTACATGGATGTTAAAACTCAAACTGGAGGTTTTTAAATGTGTGCATTTTATCATTTAGAAAACAGAATAAAACAGAACGAAGGCATGGTCAGCCATGACATAGGCCTCTAAGACTTGAGAAAGATGGAGAGAAGCGGGTTGTCTCCCTGCCAATGGTGGAATGGAAGCCCAATGTGAATGGAATGAGGAAAGAATGGGGCAAGGAGTAGACAGAGCGAATGCAGACAAGTTGTTAAAGGAGTAACAAAAAAAGATAGGGTCGTACTTGGTAATAGGCTGACTCAGAAGAACAAAACACTCACCTGTGAATTAAAAGCCAAAAAACAGGCACCACGCTGGGCATAAAACTCCAGTGTCCAAGCCCAAATAACATTAGGAATCAAAAAAAAAAAAAAAACTCCATTTCTAAAACTAGGGAAGTCAGGCAGGAGAGACTATAAGAGGAAAATGAAGAATTCTCATTTCATTTCAGGCTCTAATGGGACATCCACGTTTCAGGAGAGTCATTTTTTGTTACTAACCCTTAATAACATCATCTTACATTTGCATAGGACTGAATTTCCCATCAGACTTTATACTTGTGTTCTCACTAATCCTCACAAAAACCCTATAGAATACTGTTACCCCATTTTAAAAGAGGAGAGGAAATCACAGTCCAGAGCAGTTCAATGGCTTGCCCAAGATCACATAGCTAGTCACATTAAACCCATGCCTTCTGATTTCCAATCAAAAGATTTTTCCATTATGCCACACCTGCTCCTCTCTACAAGATTACAACCTCTCTTTAGTCTAGCACACATTTTTATCTGTGTCCCTCTAGAACTCACCACTATTTTCAATGCAGCAAAAACCTGCAGAAACTGGGTCATTTTCAAACACAGTCCACAAAGTATAAAAGGAGGGTTATGGATAACCAATTCTAGAATACCTTTAATTGGTCCTATCTTAAACTACGAGCCTGAGCCCCAGGAGGACAAGATGCTGCAGTGAATTTATGGAGCTTTAGGCACCACAGGCAAGGTGGCCAACTCTGCAAGTCATCCTCGGAACCAACTAATGCATTTTACCACGAACACAGCCAGCACAGCATAAATGTGAGCAACCAGGCAACCCCACAACTAGGCACTATACACATTTCTCAGCAAATGCTTCCCCTACCATTTATTTCCCTTATTCTTATTCCCAAACACAAGAGCTAAATATATTCATTATGTGATTGGTCTTTAAAAGTTGAATCAACTCTTTTGCTTTTGCAGAGTTATATTTTTAAGTAGTTTCATAAAAGCGGTTGTTATATAAATATGTTTGGAATGTTTGCTGAAAGGAACAATTCCGGGGCGCCTGGGTGGCTCAGTCGTTAAGTATCTGCCTTCGGCTCAGATAATGACCCCAGGGTCCTGGGATCAAGCCCCCATCAGGCTCCCCGCTCTGCGGGAAGCCTGCTTCTCCCACTCCCCCTGTTTGTGTTCCCTCTCTTGCTGTGTCTCTCTCTGTCAAATAAATAAATAAAATCTTTAAAAAAAGATTCCAAAACAATACCCATCTTTCACATGCTATGTTCCTGTGTAATGAAATCTGTATACGAAGGATTAAATCATCTAAATCATTTACAATTCTAAAGATAAACTAGTTTGTAGGATAGGATACAAGGCATTACTAAGATATATTTCATTTTATTTAAAAAAAAAAACCTTGCTTGAGAGTATAAAATTAAATTGAGCCATGTTTCCAAGAACAGAGGTAATTAAGTCCAGAGATTCAGCAGCTGGTGGCGTTGCTGGCTGATAGACTGAGGAGTCTCTAAGACACTGCCTGGGACAGCTGGACAAAATCGCCTCTTACCTGGATGCATCTGCTCTGTGCTGCTCCGCAGTTTGCTGTAGCCATGGCTCAAGGGCACCCTCTGGTAATGAGGCGGGGAAGAAGGAGGGGAGGCGAGGGGTGACATCGTGGGAGACTGTGTTTCCTGCTTCAAAAGAACCAGAGCAGAGTTCAGAGGCAATCACTCGAGAAGCCTGGCGCTCTGAGCTGCAGTTATGAAGTATAATGTAACTCTATTGCTGGAGAGATGGCTGATTTAACAAATGGGGGGAATGTTCTCTCAAAAACAGTTTGGTTAAAATGCAGTGTCTGAGGATTCACATCTCCCAGAGAACAAAATCTCGCCAGCGCTTAGTTGTCTAAATTACTAAAACAAGGCTGAAATGCTTTCAGTTATTCCGCTAAAATTTTCCTTTGGAAAATGGAAGACAATGATCACATGAAATAGCATTCATACTTCCCAAATCTGATCTCTTTGTGGGTAAATTCAAATTTCATTCATTAATAAAGGCTCCTATTTCCTGGATTTACACTTATCAAGTCTTCTAGCAAAGAAAAGAATATTTGTATGGCAGACTTCTTTGTCTTAGAGAAGATATTATACTGAATATAATTTGACTTTTCTGCATGATTCAGTACCTTTATTAGAAGTATGAGCTGTACCTTGATGCCCTCAGGGTTTACTAATGTGTAAGACTATTTACCTCTTTCTTGATAGGCTCACTCTTCTGAGATATTATACTTCTGTCTCTATCAATCACCACCTGACTATTGCAATTAGTGCTCTAATTTTAAAAAGCCCATCCTCCCTATCCTTGTCCCTAACCTACTAAATGTGTAATGGCAGCATTTCCCAAGATGGAATTCCAAACATGCTCTGCAAGAAAAGATTCCCTGGGCAAAGAAGTTTAGTAAACACAAATCTCCAGGTCTCTTTACAGCAGGACTTCTCAGGGCCTTGAATGTGCTAATGTGCACTGTAACTCTCCAAGCCTGAGGATGTAGTCTTTCCCCCAAGAAAAGAATATGAAGCAGCATTCTCCAAACATATTTAACCACTGAAACCTTTTCTCCAAACTTTTTGTGAGGAGAGGGTCTATTAAAAACTCCTAGGGATGCCTGGCTGGCTCAATCAGTTGAGCGTGTGACTCTTGATCATGGAGTCCTGAGTTAAAGCCCCACGTTGGGTGTAGGATTTACTTAAAAAAAAAAAAAAAACACAACTCCTATAAGTTACATTTCAAAGAACCCATTTGCAAATGCTGATTAGAGAAATCAAGTAAATGTGTTAAATCAGTAGTCTTACTTTGGACACAGTTCCACATTCAAGTAGGCTCTAAAGGGCCCAGGGGTGGCTATATGTCAGCTGCTTTTTCTTGCTACAAGGAAACTTTACTGGCTGACTTCCAAGTCTATAATTGAATCCCAGATGGTGAGGTTTGCTAGAAGCTTGACAGCAGATATGAGGCACTGCTACATGAGGTTTCATGGTCAGAATCAAAAGGACATGCCTTATCAGACTGTTTACCTGTTTATCCTCATCGTCCATTCTTTTGAAGGTATTTTTTTCTGTGATTAAATATGGAATCTGAACCTTAGCGCCATGCAGTTCCGCCGGGTTCCCGAATCGTGTATCAGCATCAGTCTTTGACATCATAAAGCGAGGCAGCGGCAGTTCTTTAGGACCAGAATCAGAGAAGCTCAAGTAAGGCTTCATTTTAAAACTGTGAAAAGCGGAACTCAATGGCCAAAAGATGAATCACTTTTGAGGAAAAATTCCAGAGCACTAAATATAGATTAAATTTTTATTTTGACATAATGAAGACTCCTATAATAATGTCGTGAGAGAAAAATGCTTCCGCTTTACCAAGACATTCCGGCTTCACATTTTTAAATGCTGTCAAATCATTGCAGAGGATATTCAGGTTGTGGACTGCTCTCCCACCTCAGCCTTTAGTCCAGCACCAGCAAGAAGGATGTTATACTGTATAAACACAGTAAGTGGCAAATAAAGCAGGCAAAACCTATACAACATATATTATATGCCAGACACTATAGTAAGATCTGCAAATGTTAAGTCATTTAATCCTCACAACAATTCAATAAGGTAAGACTATCATTAGCCTTCTTTTACAGATGTGGAAACAAACACAAAGGAGCTAAGTAACACCCCCAAGATCGCACAGCTCATCATCTCTGGCAGAGCTGTCAGTGCCCAGAGCTGCTGCCCTACAGACAGGCCCCTCATTCCTAGGGCAAACTTACTGGGTAAAACAAGGTTTTCACCCTACATCATTCCTTAAGGAATTTCCACACTCGATCTCCAACTGTCTTTTCATAATAGAATAAGGAAAATGGTATCAAGTTAGAGCCATCAGTCCCAATGTTCAGCCAGATTCTACTGTCAAAACCATTAGCCACACTCACAATGCTACAAAGAGCTGAAACACAACAGTATGGAATATTTACTTATCTCTCAAATATCTGATAGAACTATTCTGAAACAGAAATGATGCTTTGGCACACTTTTAGTTCTCAGCACAGCAAATCACACACAATCACACAACACAAAGAACTCCAAAAATGGGGATAATATTATGGATTATGCATAATGATTTGCATCTGTATCCATTGTTCAGGATAATACTCATCACCGTTCCTCTGCACTTCCATCAGCGCTCTATTCCAAACACAGCTGCATTTCCACTGATTGATGCTGTGCTAAAGCCAGAAAACATCTTAGTAACAACAACCAAGTATCCCAGCTCCCCAGGCAAAGCAGGCCCCTGGTTCTCTAATATCCACATCATGTTTATTTTTAGTTGCTATGTCCACATTTGATTCAAAGAAGTAGGCAATATGATGACTCCCTGCATGATCAATCAGCCAAAGGCCCAAGAGACATAAATAGAATAAGCAATCCGGAAAATTAAACCAGGACTCTCCTCTAAAGAGAGGATGGCCACCAATTTTGATCATTGTAACATTTCCCAACCTCAGCAGCTCTCCAGTACTCAAGGCAGGAATGGACTTCAAAAGAAAAAAAGGCAGAAGAAAAGAAAACCTAGATTTTTCATAAATCAAATATAAGCTCATCCTACGGTTATCTTCTCAGAAAGGTATTTGTTTCAGTTCAGTCTCCAAAAGGTATCTAAAAAGATGGAACAAGATCACATAAAATAATTTGCACCCTGATTACCCATAAGAGGATGACTCTACTTCCAAACACTACTTGAGGAAGAAGAGAAGTACATGTTCACATTTGTAAACTCCCTGACCAGTGTTTTACTGGGTGTTCAACACATAATTCTGGGAATAATAGAATACAAACACGAGAAGATGAATATCAACTATTATTATACTAGGACTCCCAGATATCCTTTAGGACACTATCACATCACACAGTCTCCTCCTTCCCTGGCGATGGCATTTCTCCAGAACTATTCGCCTGGCAAAGAACCTCTCTCTCCTCCAGATGGCCACCAAACAGCAAAACACAAAATATAGCTGAATTTCTCTTGTACTTTCTTTGCTTAATGTGGTTTTAAACAACTCTTACTTAACAGAATTGTAACCATACATAATAATAATCCTATCACTGAAAACTTTCATGAAGGTGCTATCTCCCATAAACTGCTCCAAGCTTTCAAAAAGTGAAAAGTAAAACTCTAGTTTGTAAATATTCAGTCTAAATGTTTTTTTGTAGTCATATGGACAACATATTTAATAGTGAAACTTTATTCAAAAATAATCAATAAAGTATCTGCTATCTGTGTCAAGTAATCACAAGAGAAGAGCCATTTGTAGTAGTTGGTTAGAATCTTTTCTCCTAAGTTAACACAAGGAAATAAATAGAGTTCAAATTAAAGGTTTATGGGGGCCACGGAGACAACGAGTACAGCCATCCAAGGCAGTAATTTGTTTCATAATGTTATCTTAGGTTGTGTAGTCTTTGAACACAGAAACACTTTGTATATTAAATATAAATGACTATTTTTCCCTTCCACAAAGAAAACTATGCTTCTAAACATCTGACCCTCTAAAAAGTAAGGGAAAAATCCTTTCATTTTCCATATTTGATGGAGACATGAATATAAGCAATACTTCCATTTCCTCAATTAGAAAAAATGTAAACATAAAACAGAAATGGAACAACAAATGGTAAATGACAATGGGGAGAGGTGGGGCTGAGCAGAGAGCCCATGTTCCATCTAAAATGGCAGCTGCTGTTCACTGTCCTTCAATACTGTCCACTAGAAATTGAAGGCGAGCCACATACATAATTGTAAATTGTGTAGTAACTACAATATTTTTTAAGTGAAGAAGTCACAAAAAGACAAAGACTGTATGATTTCACTTATATGAAGGATCAACAGTCAAATGGATAGGGACAAAAAGTAGAATGGTGGTTGCCTGTGACTAGGGTGAGGGGAAATGCAGAGCTGTTTAATGACTACAGAGTTTCATATATCTAAGATGAAAAGAGTTCTGGAGATGCATGGTGGACATGGTTGCACAATATGAATGTACTAAATGGTACAATTAAAAAATGGCTGGCTGGCACCTGGCTGGCTCAGTAGGTAGAACATGCAACTCTTGATCTCAAGGTCATGAGTTCAAGCCCCACGTTGGGTGTGGAGATTACTTTAAAAAAAAAAAACAGTTAAGATAAATTTTATGGTAAATTTTATGTTATGTATATTTTATCACAATTTTTCAAAACTTCTCCAAATAAAAAAGGAAACAGGTGAAATTAATTTTAATAATTATTTCAACCCAATATGATCATTATAAGATATAATCGAGATAAAAATTGTTAATGAAGTAGTTTACATTCTTTTTTTCAGACTTTTCAAAGTCCCAGGTGTTTTTACATGCACTGCACACCTTGATTCAGACGTACCACATTTCAAGTGCTCAGTAGCCACACTAGTACGGCTACTGGCTACCCTATTAGAACAGCACAATTCCAGTGGATGGTTGACACGAGGGAATGTGGACCACTGTGGCCAGAAATCTGGATTTTACTAAGAGATATTATAATGTTAAATGTTAACAACTAATTGATTTCTTTTAAAATTATGTAAGGAGTATTTTGTATGGAGGGATAATTTACATAAAAAGTGTACCATCTAAAGAATTTTGACAAATGTATATATAAGAACATATACCCAAATTAAGATAGGACATTTCCATCCTATAGAATTTTCCTTCACATCCATTTCTAGTTAATCCCCTCTCCTTGTCCCACTCGGCAACCCCTGTTCTAATATCTAAATCCAAACTACCTTTGCCATTATAGAACTTCACATAATGGAATCACTCAGTATTTATCCTTGAAACTAGCTTCCCTCACATTTTGTCTGTGAGAATCATCCAGTGTACTGTATGTAGACATAGTTTATTCTTTTTCATTGCTATGGAATAATCCATTTTTAGGAATACATTGAGATTTTTTTTTTAATCCATTCTCCTATGATAAACATCTGGGCTGTTTCCAGTGTAGGGCCATTATGAATATAGCTGTTACAAACATTCTAATAAATAGTTTTTTATGGACATGAATTAATTTATTTTGGGCATAAACCTATGAACTAAAGTCCAACCCACTGCCTATTTCTGTATACCCTGTGAGTTAAGAATGGGTATTATATTTTTGAATGTCTGAAAAACATCAAAAGAAAAATAGTTGTGATGTGAAAATTGTATGACAGTCAAATTTCAGTATCCATAAATAAAGATTTTTTGGAACACGGCCACTCTCCTTTGTTTACATATCGTCCATATCCGCTTTCATAGTTCAAGGGCAGAGTTAGGTAGTTGCAGCAAAGGCCATATGGTTCCACAAAGCCTAAAATATCCACCACCTAGCCCTTTACAGGAAGAGTTTGCTGATCCCAGTCTTAAACAATGCAATGGTTCAAGTAAAACGTAGCCTTACTAAAACAATAAAGGTGCATTTAATGGAAAAATATTTTACACTGCTTGAGTATTTTTATTTAAATTTTAAATAATTTACATTAAATTAAAAATTCGATTCCTCCATCAACACTAACCAGATGTGCCTAGTAAGTACTATATTAGATGGCACAGTTTAGATGCTTCTCCAAATTTTTGACATTACCTGATTTTATGCTCACAACAACCCTGTAAGACAGGTACTATTGGTATACCCCTTCTCCAGGTGAGCCATTTAAAGCTCAAAAAGGTTAGGAAACTTGTCTGAGGGCACACAAATAAAAAGTGATGGTGCAAACAATTCAAAATCAGGTAACCTATTGCTGGGGGCCCGCACTCAGCCATTAGGCTATACTGTCATCCTGAAAATTAAAATATTCTTTCTCTTGCAGGTCTGAACACTCAGCATGAAACTGTGGCATTTCAGAGCTGGAAAATAGCCTAGAGAAAACCTGCTTGGAATATCCACATCTCACAGGTGAAGAACTAAGCCCAGGAAGGGGAGGGTGGGCCTTGTCTTAGTCATGCAGCAATTTGGTGACAGAACCATGACCACAACACTCCTGCCTGCGGGGGCTCCCTCTTGTAATTTTTCGAGGGGTAATGGCAAAAAAATTACATTTACTCATCAATTTCATAAAAGGGCATTTAATAAAAAAAAAAACCTTAGAATTGAATGCATTTCATTTTATAAATAACTCCCTCTTTTGTCCTAATTCTTTCTCCTTTTCACTACAGACTGTGCCAGACTGCCACTAGATCAATAACCAGTTTGGGGAACACAGCCCTAGAGGCTATGTGAACCACGTTATTGTACTATTAGCATTCAGAGACTCCCAGAGGGGCTGTGGAAAGAAATCATGGGGTCAGTCATCTTGGATAAGAAAAAAATTACATCTTTATTCTCCCTACCCTAACTGCAAGTTAGCATTTCCTTCAATTACGAATGCAGGCAACAAAGCGCTGTAGTATCATTAGCAGCAACTGTAACTTTGTCACCCACCGAAATCAGATATTTATATATCACATTACACTTGTTGTAGACATCTTGAAGTACTGTTTATGCTCATCACTACTTTGAAAGTATGGTAGTTATTTAGGTCACTGTTAGGTCTCTTATATCAATGCACTAATGAAGAAGTATGTATATTGCCATATAACACTTTTTTTAAATATCTTAGTTTTAATTTCAATGTAACTGGTTTCCTTTAGACTCCTATGTCTTTGTATACATTTAAAACATTATTCCCGGGGGCGCCTGGGTGGCTCAGTCGTTAAGCGTCTGCCTTCGGCTCAGGTCATGGCCCCAGGTCCTGGGATCCAGCCCCGCATCGGGCTCCCTGCTCGGCTCCTGCTCGGTGGGGAGTCTGCTTCTCCCTCTCCCATTCCCCCTGCTTGTGTTCCCTCTCTCGCTGTCTCTCTGTCAAATGAATAAATAAAATCTTTAAAAAATAAATTAATTAAATAAAATAAAACATTATTCCAAGAAGGAGTATCAGACTGCCAAAGGAGCCCATGACACAAGAGGACACAAAACCTATTCTAAACCCTACCTATCCCTTCCCTCAGTCCTCACACCCTGTTATGACCAGTCCTCAGAAAGGAAGGGACAACAGCTCCCAGGGCAAATGTCCACCATGCACTTTCCTCATCAGGAATTCTTCACTGGTCCTCAATTTCACCCCTTTCTTCTGTTCTCTTAAATCATCGTAAGGTTTTGGGCACCTGGGTGGCTCAGATGGTTAAGCGTCTGCCTTCAGCTCAGGTCATGATCCCAGGGTCCTGGGATGGAGCCCCGCATCGGGCTCCCTGCTCAGCGGGGAGCCTGCTTCTCCCTCTGCTTCTCTCTCTCTCTGTCTCTCATGAATAAATAAATAAAATCTTAAAAAAAAATCATCATAAGGTTTCACCATCTCTTTAACTGGCCAAATAAGGTGAAGCTAGAGAGAGACCTAGTGCCAACATTTAAAAAGGTGGTTACTCTCAGGCCCTGATTCTGTAAATGCAGAATCAGCACCTGTACAGCCCTGAGAATGAGTTCCCCCTTAAAGTTATGTACACTGGGTACCTCTGGCCTCACCCCAGTTCAGGCCCTGCTATAACCAAATATATACTCATGGTGTAAGCGAAGCTCTCGAAAATGCTCCAGTCAACTTTCATTAGAACTCAGTCTCAACCCTGGCTCCACATAACAATCACCTGGGGAGCTATTAAAAATCCCCATGTTCAGGCTGTACCACAGGCTAATTAAATGAGAATTTCTGGAGGTGGCCCCGGCACGTCTATTTTTTACTTTGCATTTAAAGGTCTCCAGCAGATTCTGAAGTGCAAACAAGGCCAGGAACCACGGCCTGAGAAAGAAGAAGACTTCTTTAGAAATCCCTCAGGAGTTCTGGATGAATCTGAAATCCAACTATTTGAGCTTAAAAAGTGAACAGATAATTATGACTCAGTCCCCATGCACAAGCACTCATCTCTCTTCATTCACTCAACAAACATACCCTTAGTGTCCACAGTGCTCCACAACACAGATCTTCCTCCCTTCCCTTCAGGTAAGCTTGCAGACTAGTGAGGAAGACAGAAATTAGTCAAACCTGTAAAGGAGTATTTACAAACTGATTAAAGGGTTATAAAGGAACAGATGCTGAGAGAAAGTAGGGAGAGGACTGTCACACAGAAGCATTATCTAACAGGATTAACCCATCCAAGGATTACCTAACTCCCTAGGGATCTGTACTTTTGTTTTGACTTACTATTTATTTACTCTTCATTATGCATCTTACAACTTCACTGGTAGAAAACTGTTAGCTAACTAATCTTGTCTAATAGCAATGCAAGTGAATTTCATCTTACAAAAGAGTATAATAACCAAATTACAGTTTTACTGCTCTACAGGGCATTCATCAATTTTATATGTAATTTAGCAATCTTACTCCAGCATTCTTTCTTTCCATGACTATAAATACTTCTGACTGTCCTACACTTTCTTGAACCAGCTTTACTCTATGCTGGTTCCTTCATTAATTAACTTGACAGAACCCACTTTAGACAGGATGGTGGGGACAGTCCACAAATCCTGAAGGACGAGGTGGAAGAGCCAGCCATTGGAAAGGGGGGGGGAACAGAATGCCGGGAACCCAAAACCTCAAGATAACACGGTCTTTCCCGCACCAGAAATGGCTAGGCCAGTGAGGCCGGGCTACAGACTGCGAACACAAGGTGGGGGGCAAGTTTACGATGAGGATGGAGAAGCAGAGACTAGATTACCTAGGGCCTTAAAGATCGGTGTAGTGACTGATTTTAGTCTGATGTACAACAAGCCAACCGGTGGAGGATTTCAAGGACCTGCTCCTTGAAAGATCACTCCTAGTGCCGCACGGGAAAAGAGACTAAAGGAGAGCAGAGAGGAGGCCAAGAAGTCAATGACAAATCCACTGTGATATCCGAGTGAGTGGCTGAAGGTGGCTGGCTCTAGTAGGTATAGAGAGATGGAGGGAGCAAGCAATGAGACTGGAGCCGCACTGCCAGGAATGTTGATGGATTACACTGTGGAGCAAGGAAAAGGGCGGAATCAAGGATGACTTCTAGGTTCCTGGACTGAGCAACTATAGATGCTGGTGGCATTGGCTGAAATGGGCAAGGCTGGGGGTTAGAGGTTAACACACACATACACACAGACGCACGTTAATTCGTGAAGTAAGAACAGACTCACAACTCCATGAGTGTGATGAGGCTACTACAACCTTTCACATTAAGTTCTCACAGAGCATTCTCTTTGGCTTTCAAGGTTTGTGTCATCAAACATTAAACTAATGGATTTCAAGCAACAAATTGGAAAATTCTAAGTGGCAGCTCAAAGTGTGGCCCAATGTTGCCCTCATTCTTACTTAACATATGCTGACTGCAAATAACTTTTATTTAATAAATCTTTAAATGAAGGAAGAAAATTCAAAATTAACTGTGAGTATACTTAAACTGTCAAAGGTAAAAGGCAGCATCAGGATTTATAAAATACAACTGAGAAGGCCTTACACTTGTGAAAAAGTGTTACTCCTTTACAATGTCATAATTTAGACAACTCCCCCCTCCTTCTCCCCACTTTCCATTCCCAGGAAGTTTGGCTGTAGATGTGGGCACAAATCAGGTAAAAGACCATTCTAACTTAAAATAAACAACAAAAGTGTTAAAAATTTATTCTTGAATACGACAAAGCAGCTTTAACTTTTCCAGAAGATAAAGCTGGAAGATACAACAATAAAGCTTAATGATCATTTACAATGGAATGAAAACTGGAAAGTTTCCGTGTCTACCCCAAGTCCAATTACAATGTGATGTGACTTTAATCACAGCAAGTGACTTACAGCAGAGACTACTCCGCCTTATAGTGATAAACACCAAACTTGCCACTGAAATAATGCTCCATTAAAAACTATTTTAAGGAACCAAATTATGTAATATCAAGGGATGCCTTTTGGGTAAGATTTTTTTCCCATTCAGAATATATTCCATGATTCCAGATTATAATCAGCACCTTATTAAACCAAATAATCAAGAAGAGGCTACTATGCATGAAGATCGAGGAAAGTGAAGGCTGAGCTTCTGGCTCCAAACTCTACTAACCTTATGTCTTTAGGCAAATTACTCAATGTCCCCTAAACTTCAATTTCCACATCTGTAAGAGAAGGATAACAACAGTACCACAGGAGAGACTTCCAGTGTTTATCCAGAGCCAGTTCTCTCCTTGCAGGCACAGGAGAGAATTACACCACCCCCAGTCTGCTCTGCAGTTCAGTGGATCCATGTGACAAGTTCTGGCCAATGCACTGTGAGCAGGAGTCATGTGAGTCATATCCAGGACCAAGTATTTAACTGCTAGGGTGAGAAACTATTTCTCTGTTGCAGCAATTATAGGAACAGGTGCTTGCCAGGGGAGGGGGGGTGCCACAAGATAAAGTAGCCAGGATCATGAAGCCACCACATGGAGGGCAGCTGCCCTAGGGGGTCACCGCGACCCACTGCAAAGCAAGAAGTGACCCTGTATTTTGTTAAGGCGCTGGGATTTCAGTGGGATTTGTTTCACAGTTTATCGTAGGCAATGCAAACCAACACAAACACCTAATTTAGTTGGATGTCGTGAGGACTAAATGAGATGGTATCTGGTAGACACTAAGCCTTTAATAAAGATTAGTGGGATGATTATGGCTCCCTGATGGTTAGTGCAAAAGGACTTTATTTCCCATAGTCAAGCTATCAGAATCTTGTCAGCTATTTAAGAGTTGTCCTAAAAGGTTCCTGAACCCATTTTGAGGTTTATCAAGGACTTCAGAGGACAGGCGTGGACAGTTGAGTGTTTTTTATCTCAAAATGAGGAAAAGGAAAAAGTTTCTGCATGGCTGTGTGAACTTATGAAAGTAACTCAGATCAGAGTAAATGAACAGAGGACTTCAGCACAGCCCTGGAATAATCACCTTCTTCATAGAGATTTGTAAACCCAATACTGAGGCAGTATAAATGATGCTCTGGGACTTTGCTTTTTGTTTAAGTTGTGGAAAGTGTTCAAACATTCACTGGGTTGGGGGCAGGGATGGCAAGATAAGAAAACGTTAAATCAAAACTTTGAGAAGCTAAATTCATTCCGCCAAAAGTCTGGTAGCTCCATAGGACTTACTAATCATTAGAAGAGTGCTTCAGGAATTGGAGGATTAAAGGACGATCACGCATGATATGACTTGCAGGGGCAGGAGAAGAAATAGGGGCAGTTCCACTCTAACTCTCCCACGTACTTGTCCCCTTGTTCCTAACAGAACTTCAAATGGCATTATATATTCTTCAAGAGGAAAATAAAACTAAATGTTATTATTATTTTGCCACAAGCTCTAGAATTCCTGTCCTGATCTCCTTCTGCTAAAGAACAAAAACTATTTTAACATCAAGTCCGTTAAAGGCATGAGGTCACTCAGGTCACTCTGAATATTTTTCCCATTTCAAAAAGAAAAAGTAAGATACCTGCTAAGTTTTCTTACTTTATTTTACAACAGTTGGAAGAAGCAAGGAGAAATTCCACAAATGCTTATAACAGGCCTTAAGCCCACTAAAAATGGTTCTCATAAACAAGACACCCGTCATGGACAATCAAGTGTATAAATGGGAGATACTTACCACATTTAAGACTCTCTATCCGTACAGGAAGGCCAGACTGTGCTGCAGCAATCAGTTTTAAGGCAATGTAAAACTGTGTTGGACCAAAATAACCAACCCGCTTTGCACCACACAGTTCTGTGATCTGAAAACAGACAAGAAAAACCAGGCTGAAAAACCCATTTCATAACAGGAAAATGAGACAAGATATATTATGAAATCTCAAGGATTTCACAGTGTAGCGAACCAAAAACTCCCTGGAGAACCTATGTGTACACACTGGTTAGGGGTTTTTTCCTCCAGTTTATAGGAAGATTTTCAATTCAGATAATTAAATTCTACCTACTCATGATGTTTCAGGACTGAGTGATTATTCCTCCTCTTTCAAAGACAAAAATAAAGGTGACAAAGATGGCTGTTACTGTTCTTACAAAAGACAGTGACTTGTTCAGGGGGTGGATACTAATGTACAAAGTCTAGAAGATCATTGGGGTGAAAAGAGAACAGGTTAGTCATTACCACTACTTGTGGGTTATCCCAGCTGATCAAAACTAAAAATGAATTAATTATTTTTAAAGTTTTCAGGCAACAGGATTTCCCAAGCATTGAAACTACATCACAAGTGCTCACTTCAGAGAAGCAAAAGGGTCGGGGGGGAGGTCCTATGAACACAAATGTCTTTAAGATCTTGCAATCTTTAATTTGCAGACCTTAAATTAACACATATCCTATTGGTAGTTTAAAACTAACAAATATTCAATGACTTTTTAAAGTTATTTCAAAATAATACTCAAAAGTTCAAATAATAGTAAATGGGGTGAAGATCTAAAAAGCACCCTCCACTTCCTATGGCCCAGAGGAAAACATTATATTCTTTTAGAAATGTTCTATGCATATATATATATATATATATAATATAGCACACACCTGTGTTTTTCCTCTTGTTTACTCAATACTTTATACAAACAGAATACCATATACTGTTTTGCAACTTGTTTTCATTTAGCATTATCCCTTGAAGAAAAATCCTCTCTACCACCACAGTTAAAAATACATCTTTCTTTTAACAACTACATAATACTCTGCTATAAAGATACACCGTGGTTTCTTTTTTTTAGTTGGTCCTTATGGATGGGCTTTTAGATTTCCAAACTATAAAAAGCCACTAATTAATCTTAAGAAAATTCCTATAAAAATTCAACTAGGATGTCAGCAAAAAATGGGGGGAATAAAGGCCTCCAAAAATTCTCTCCTCTATCAAAGCAATGAGAAAACTATGCAAATGGACAGAACTCTGGAAATGAACCAAAGGCTCGCAGCAATCCAGGGAGCGTTTGTTCAAGAAAAACTGTGCATCTCAGGAAGAACACTGAGCTCTGTGGTATTTAAATGGCCTTACACCCAAGCCCCCACCCCAACTGCAGGCATCTCTGTGGTTGCAGGCATCCCCAGCCTGCAGTCACAGTGAGACGAACAGCCTGGCA
The DNA here is from genome assembly GCF_003265705.2 of Callorhinus ursinus. NCBI lineage: Eukaryota > Metazoa > Chordata > Mammalia > Carnivora > Otariidae > Callorhinus > Callorhinus ursinus. The sequence goes on from NW_027397078.1 coordinate 30,821,131, forward strand.
GCCACAGGAGGGGACAGGACAGGGCTGGGCTTCTTCAATGTATACATTAGTGTTTGTCTTTCTCTCCTTCTCCCCCCTCTCTCTCTCTCACTTTCCCTCCCTCCCTTCCCCCCCCCCACCTTCCTTCCTTCCTTCTAATACTTCTAGTATTTCTCAGAGCAGGTGCTCTAACTCTCCTAGCCCTAGACTACAAGCTGGGGTTGGGGGGAGGGGGTGAGTCCTGTCTTCTTGGCTGGATCTACCAGGAATGGAGCTCTCCTCATATGGAACTGGTGGAGGACAGGTGGGGAGCAGGTCATGGTTCAAATACTGCAGACTCATTGCTCTTACCAAGATTTAGGGGATTTTCTTGAATGTTTCTCCATTTGCTGTACGTCCTCAGGTCAATTTCCAATGACTTTAATTATTTTTTATATTTTTTTGTTACCATTTAAAAGGTTGTTTCATTGGAGAGGGTCTGCTGAGTTTCTCAGGCTGCTGTTCCAAAAGTCTCAATCCTCCCCAGATTCATTGACTGGAGAAGCAATAGGATGTTATGGTAGAGAACAGCCCTTGGAGTAAATGACTTGGTTGTGAATCCTGGCCTGGGCACTAATTAGCTGTTTGCATAACCTAAGGCAAACTACTTAACTCTTGTGCCTCAGTCTCCCTATAAGTATAAAGAGAGATAACAGTAATTACCTCCTGAGAGCTAATTAGCAGTGCTGAAAATAGTGCCCATTCAATAAATGCACTGCTGTCTGATTTATTGATCGACTTGTCTTATTTTTTTCCCAGTCTAGCTGCATATTAGAATAACCTGAGGAGCTTCTGAAAAATACAGTTACCTATGCCCTACCCCCCAAAGATTCTGCTTTAAGCTGGTAAATTGTGCAGCCCAGGCATGGGTATTTTTGCAAAGCTCTCAACGTAATTCTAATGTGCAGCCAAGGCTGAGAATTACTGCTCCTTCAGTGATTTCATTCCCTCTCCAGGCCTCACCATCCAAATGATCACCAAATCACTCTCTCCAAACGTAACATCTCAGATGCTTCATACGCTTTTCCAAAACCCTAACACAGATACCCAATGCCATCTCAGACAATAAAATAAATAAGCCCCTTCCCACATATCCTGGCACCTGCTAATTAATCTTGTTGATGTCAACTATTCCATATCCTAAATCAGAAACTTATCTTCAATGGCAACCATATCCAATTGATCCTACCACTGACCCATGTCCCACATCAAGGCTATCTTCTCCCCTGTCACAGCCTTAACCCTTCCTAAGATCCACCTGGCAACCGTGACAGATTTTCTAAATAGAATTCACACACTTAACCATACAGGGACAGATTTCTTTAACTTTTTTCTAACTTTATTCCATAGTTGGTGGTGTTCTCACAACAAAATATGCAGGCACTAATACTGAGAGAGATGAAAAACCCCTGAGTGTGACTTTCAGATAATAGTGAGTTTTCCTCAAGTGAACAAGTAGACATCAATACTAATTATCAGAATTTGTTTCAAGAAGAAATATAATATTCTTATGGAAAAACATAATATAGATACAGAAAAGCATACAAATCCTAAGTGTATAGTGTATGGGGAGAAAAGTTTTCACAAACAGAACACAACTACATAACAAGCAGCCAGAATCAAGAAATAAAACATTACAAGTCTTCTAGAAGCCGCCCTGTGCCGCTCCTTTCAATCGCTACCCATATGCCATTTTCCTAACTTCTAATACCATAGATTAGTCTTGCCTTTTTCTGAACTTTATATAGTCAAAAGAGTATGTACCCACATGTCTGGCTTCTTCAATGTTATTTGTAACATTCTTCCAAGTTGCTGAGTGAAATTACGGTTCAATCATTTTAGTTGTTATTCAAATATTTGTGTGGATATATCACAAATTATCTATCCTTCTGCCACTGGACATTTGGATGGTTTCCACTTCGGGTCTATTCTGAATCGTGCTGCTCTAATATTCTTGCTCATGTCCTGTCAAGACATGTAGAGCGGAATACATTGGCCTGAAATACATTTCTCTTTAGGTTTTTATCTAAGAGTGGTAATTGCTGGCTTACCAGATATGTGTATGTTTAGTGTTAGTAGATACGGCCACACTGCCACCAACGGAGTTTGGGACTTCAATCTGCTTTACATCCTTGCCAACACTTGGTATTTTTAGGCTTTTTCATTTTCAGCATTCTAATGGGAGTGTGGTATAATATCTCATTGTAGTTTTAATTTGCATTTTTCTGAGAACTAGGAAGTTTATCACCTTTTCAGAGGATCATAGGTATTATGGTCCTGAGACCAATCCCAAACGTGAAGGGGGGGAGTATCCCACACAGCACCAAGTAATTCTCCAGACAACACCTGGGTATCCTACAGGTCAATTCAACTCTGACAGGATTACCTAGAGACAGCATCAGATTCCACAGATTAAGGGCTCAGTCCTCCAAGATTGCCCCCTTGGGCACCCCCCCCACTTCAGACAACAGTCACAAGCCCAGGTTGTTATCAATTGGCTATAAATCAGACGTTCCCATGACCCCCTCCTCAGGTTTGGTTAATTGGCTACAACAGCTCACAGAATTCAAAGAAACATTTTACTCAGTAGATTAACAGTTTATTATAAAAAGGATATAACCCAGATACAGCCAAAGGAAAGAAATGAATAGGGCAAGGTATGGGGGAGTGTAAAGAGTTTCTATAGCCTCTTGGAGCACCACTCCACTCTCCCCAAATACCTGGTGCTCACCAACCCAGAAGCTCTCTGAAATCTGTCCTTTTGGGGTTTTATGGATGCTTCATTACATAAGCATGATTTAATTAAATCACTGATCATTGGTGATTGATTCAACCTCCAGCCCCCTCCCTGCCTGGAGGTTTGTGCAGGACGGGTATCCAAAGTTCCAAACCTCAGATCACAAGGTTGGTTCCCTTGGCAAACAGCCCCCATCCTGGTTAGCTGAAGGCTTATCCTAAGTCACCTTATTAACATAAAAAAAAGACACATTTACTGCTCCGAACCCAGGAAATTCCAAGGGTTTTAGGGGCTCTGTGCTTTAGGAACTGGGTTGAAGACCAAATACATTTTTCTTATTATAAATCACAACATTACCATGGGCCATTTGCATGTGACTAATTCTCTACTAATCTCCATGAAATAGGGAGATGTGTTTGTTGTTCATCTGTTCATTCTCTGCCATATTGTCTATACTTAATAAATACTGGTTGAATAAATAATTTTTCTGACCCATACTCACCTCAGCTCATCTTGCAATTCCAGTTTGTCTTCCACAGTGTCTGCATATTCTTCCTTTTGAAAGCTGACAATACTGTTACACTTTAAGACATCTCATCCTGGAACACCATCCTCAGGACAATATTCTATCTCCTTAGTTTGGCATTAAAGTCCCTTCACAACCTGGCCCGGAACAGCTTCTCCAGTTTCATCTCTGAACATGGATGAAACACCGACACACGAATACACACACACACACACACACACACACACACACACACACACACACACACACACACACAATTCTGTAGCTGCATTCCACTTCTCCCACTTTCACCGACACATCTTGTACTTTCACTTCTCTGTATCTATGCACATGGTGCAGAAGATGGCAAACTAAATAGCCTTAAAGTCAAAGCTGGTTTGCAACACGCAAAACTAATTAGTTTTATAACTTAGGACAAATTTATTTGAATCTGCCTGAAACCTAATTTCCTCATTTGTAAAACAGAGATAGTGCCTCCCTCATAGGACTATTGTGACGGAAAAAATGAACTAGTGTACTAAATGAACCTAATACAATGCTTAGGGATATTCAGTAATTGCTGGGTTCCATCCCTTTTACCCGAAACTGGAACTTTCTCCCTCCGTTCTTGAATGCTACTTCTCTGTAGCTCCTTCCTTCCCAAGTCCCCAGGTATAGTTTATTTTCCCTGTGTATTCTCTGACTCTTCAAATATATATAAATGCCCACCACATGATATACTGTCTTGGACTTGTTTCCAAATAAAAGGGGGGAGGGGAGTAAGTAGAGCAGAGCATATGGGTACAACAAGCATGCTCCTGAGTTGAGAACTGTTTAAGTTGTGGGATGGCATTCATGGGGATTCATTCTCCTACTCTGTCTGTACTTACATGTATGTTTGACATTCTCCACATTCAAGCTTTTTCATGTCTACTTCAGCACTTATCACATACTATAATTATCTGTTTATCTCTGCCTCCCATTAAATTGTCTTCTCTCCAAAGGCAAGGGGTAACTTCCATTCACCTCCCAGCACAAGGATAGGCATCCAGGATGCAGTCAAAAAAATTCTCAATCAAGTGAATGAACCAACCCTCACAAAAAGTAACTGAGTTGTATAATACATCCCTTACTCTGAATACGTAAGTTACACATCTTCAGATACAGGCTCACCTGTACATGGGAAAAAACACCAACATCATCAATGTGGTTCCAGCATCAATATAGTTGTGTTGCAGAATAATCCCTAAAAAATTATAATCCTTGACACGCAATTTAACTATTTCAGTGTTATTTAATATCAAGTTAACCTTCAGTTATTCCTTTGCCGTAAGTAATACATAGAACTGAAAAGCTCTCAACTAAAGGTAAATGAAATTGCTATTAAACCTCCATATTGGTACTTTGAGACCAACACTCAAATCTGACATTAGTAAACTGCTTTATTTACCTTGGAAAGTGTCCTTTGGTCCCATAGACCACTAGGATCACTGCTTTGTAGCAAACGTGGAACATACACACATAAATGAGGTAAGCCCATAGGTCAATTTTCTTGCTCTTTGTACACTAACCCTCCAAGAGACATGCCAAGAAATTTCCGAAATATTCAAGCCATAAGGAAGACAAAGTAATTATTATAAGCCTTTGGAACTTATGTATGGACCCTTGTAAGACTGAAATGTCTCAATTCAAAAAAGAGGTTAATTTTCTAAGTTTTGTTTCTCAAGGTTCAAGATGTTCTAAATCTAAATTAAATTCTCCATGGAAAAGCTCTAAATTGTGGATAGAAATATTTTAACACAAACTGAAGAAAATAAGGTGGTGCTTTATCCCCAAATACTCAATTAGCAGGAGATATTTTATATAATTGCTCCTTCAAACAGTCCAAGTTGCCAAGCCTTGCTCAAAATAAAGAAAAAATAGAAAGATCCCACTCCTCTTTTTTAATCTAAACTCCCAACCTGTAACTCTCAGCTGGATCCACCTCAGATTACACGCTGTGCAAATTTCTGACACAGAACAAGAACCTATGGACTCGTATTTGTTTTCTCAGGTGGAAGGCCAGAGATGGGGGGGAAAAAAAAGGAATGGATGAAATCAATTCCTTACAGCTTACAGATGTACACTAAACTGTGGGGGTGCTGGATACGAATCAGAAAAATTCACCGACCATTTGGGAGGAACCTGGACAAAGTTCTGGAAAAAGATTGAAGGCCACTAAACTAGCTTCCCTCCTACCTAATTCTGAAAGATTAAGTGACTGTGCTGAGTAATCAGTCCACACATGTTCCAATTTCCCTGAAATAATACTTTCTTTCCTAGCTGAAATGTAATAAATTTTCAGAGCTGTTCAAAGATTGGAATAAGCTTCTCTCTTTCAAGTATTTTTTAAAGACTTCCTCAGAAAGATTTAAAATTGTAAAAAGTCTTGTTGGGAGGGGTTGAAAGAATTCTGCAAGAGCACCAGTGGACCCTTATTTTCTATTCTTTCTCTGCTGTAGCTGCCAAGTTCAGATTCTTTGCTCACACATCCACTACTTCAAGTCCTGCCCTTAGACTCATGCAATTTCACCATACCATCCTCCACACTCCCTCCATGAGATCTTATTGAAACAAGATCACCCCCAACTCAAAGGGACTTCCAGGGCTCCTCGTTCCCTTTCCTGTAAAACCCAGACTCCTGAGCATGGCTTTTGAGGCCCTCCCATCTGGCCTAAACTACCTTTCCAACAACCCCACGTCTGCCTCCTCCCCACCCTGCATCTAAGGCTTCAGCCACTCCAGATGCCAACCAGTCTCTCAACACGTAAGAGCTATTCAAGCCTATGGGCACCTGGTGTGCCCCCTGCCTGGAAGCCGGAGGTCTCCCCACTTCATTACCCACAAGACTCATTCTCCAGATCACCTCAAGACAAACCTTATGTTTGCAACCTTAACTCCATATGGTAGGTTTTCTGCATTCCAATAACCCTCCTCACTAGCTTTCTATCACATCAGTAGCCTTGTAATATAGCCAAGTCTGTACCTTAGTCATTGTCTCCACTGTACTCCCAACTCCTTCCCCTATCCCCCAAGTGCCCAGCCCAAGGCAAGAATATATCTTTATCACGTGTACCCCAGGACTCATATTTTACAATGCTTGCTATTTTTCAGTTGCTCAATTAATGTTTGCTGAATTAATTCATTTTCACAGCCTGTAGTAACAGAATCACTCCTCTTTCTCTCATCTTGTAATTACTTTTACAAGTGGCTGCTAAATTGGCTTCAGTCATCTCACACCATATAGCCATAAGAGTTCCTGCAGGAATATAAGAGAATATCAACTTATCTGTTCCATCCCTGCTCAGGTAGGAAGGACTGGTTAGGATCAAAGCATGAGGAAAGGCCTCATCATGCTTTATTTTGGCCCTTTGCCTCAGAGCCCAGAACACCTCAGTGATGCTCTACCAGCTAGGTGCTCCAGAGTCGCACACTGCAGGCTTCTTCCTTCAAGCCTCCTTCTACTCAGCATACCCCCAGGGGATGTCAGCCCCCAAGCAGGCACCCTCAACAATAGAAATATAGAGGAATATTTGAAGAACATGCTTACAAGTTGTACCAGCTGAAGAGTCAGGTCAACCATCCTGAGTTTTTCTTTCCTGTTCATTTACACATTCTAAAAATCAAGAGGGATTTTCAGTCCAGAGGTACCTGGGTGAGCTGCCCAAGAAAATATGAACCCCCATATCCAAATATTCAACATCAAGTACCACAGTATATGCCTAAGCCAAACTAGCACACTGTTAAAGAGAAGACAGACATTCAGTGCTTAGGCATAATTTCAGACAGAAAAGCCCACTAATACCTGGAAGTACTTAACACTTTAAAATGTATTAGGCACCTCCCCATTAAAAGCATTGTGTTCGGGCCATGCTACGAAGTAAGCAGCACTGAACAAAATAACTTGCTCTCTTCTCTCTCTCACTCTCTCACTCCCTCCCTCCCCCACCCCTAAATACTTTACCAATCACCTCCCCAAATCAGAGATATTCTCCTACACCATCCCACCATCATCACACCTCAGGAAATCAACATTAATATTATCATACAACATATGATCCATACTCAGGCTCCCTCAATTGTCCTATAAATGGCCTACAGAACTCTTCCTCTTTCGTATCCAAGATTTAATTAATGTTTATGCATTACATTTTTATCTTATCTCTCCTTAATCTTCCCTTAATCTAGCACCATCTCCCTTGGTTATTCATGACACTGAATCCTATCAAGAGTGCACAATGTTCCTGCAGAATGTTCCACATTTTAGATTTGTTTGTTTCCTTATGATAACATTCACATCAAACATTTCTGGCAGGAACACTACATAGGTGATACTGTGATATAGTAAGAGGTACACATCAGTGAGGGGCACATAATGTCAGAACATTCCACCATTGGTTACCAAGCCTGGCCATTTGGGTAAGGGGGTGACAGCCAGATCTCTCCACTGCAAAAACATGTTTTCACTTAGTACTTGCAGACCATTCTATCCCCTGACAAATCGGCTTTTTAATCTGTTAAATACTAATTCTAAGTAAGCCTAGCTAAATACATCAACATCTATAGAACTGGAATCCTAATTCAAAATCACAACAAAGATGGGGAGATTATTTATTCCATGTGGTATGTGTCATTACCTCCAGTTTATGCACAAATAAACACAACTTAGTTAAGTGAGATGTTCAAGGTCACAAGTTCGGAGCCAATACTCAAATCTACACATGCATGCGTCCAAAGCTCATGGTCTTCCCATTACAACAGGGGTTGGAAAACTAAAGTTCACAAGCCAAACCTGGATCATTGCCTGGTTTCGTATGGCCCATGAGCTGAGAATGGTTTTTACAGATGAACATCTGCAATCAATCTGATGATCACGGAATGATAACTTTGAATCCCGTTAGGTAAAATGTTATCCCCAAAACAAGAATCCCGTGTTTCTTACTAGCAGACCTGTATTACAAAAAAAAAAAAAAAAAAAAAAAAAAACCAAAAAATTGTACTAGATTATTGTATTTTGAATCTTGTCAATAAAAAGTTTGTGGAAGTTTGTTTTGTTTCTTGTTATATAAGTACCTATATAATGTCCTCAATTTTGCCTTTTGGCTTACAAAGCCTAAAATATTTACTACCAGGCCCTTTACAGAAAGGGTTGCCAACCCCTGCACAACAACACACTGCCTCCCTGAGCTATACTTTATATCTTTACAGATACCCTCAATAGCCATGCAGAAAGGATATTTTCTTGAAATAATCAGCTATACTAAGTAAATGCCAGCTTAAAGAGTGAACAATTCCATTAGGAAAGAACACAGGGCCTGGGTGCTCAGTCGGTTAAGCACCTGCCTTAGACTCAGGTCATGATCTCTGGGTCCTGGGATGGAGCCCTGGCATAGTTGGGCTCCCTGCTCATGCTTCTCCCGCTCCCTCTGCCCTTCCCCCTGCTCATGTGCTCACTCAAGCGTGCGCTCTCTTTCCCCCTCTCAAATAAATAAAATAAAATCTTTTTTAAAAAGAACACACATGTATTTACCCCCCATTTTCTACCCATTTATATACATTTGTTTAAAATTTTCCGAAGCTTTTGAACGAGGGCTTCCTACACAACTACGTATTTTCACAGCAACCAACTGGAGCAACTGGATGCCAGATTTCAGTTAGAAGCAAAATTTATGCAATAATTAACACCCTAAAAATATGATCCTGCCCTTTTTTCCAGCTTTGAGGTGTAACTGACAAATAAAATGTCATATAAAGTATAAATTGTGATTATTCTATATACATACACATTATGAAAGGACCCCCTCCCAGAGTTAATTAACACATTCGTCACCTCACCTATTTACTTCTGTGTGTGTGAGAACACTTAAGTTCTACTCTCTTAGCTAATTTCAATTATACCATACAGCGTTATAAACTATACTCACCATGTTTAACATTAGATCCTCAGATGTTAGACATAACTGAAAATGTGTACCCTTTTACCATCCTCTCCCCCCTTCCTCCACCCCTTACCCACCACCCCAGCCCCTGACAACCACCATTCTATTCTGCTTCCATGAGTTTGACTTTTTATTTCCTCCCAAGATTCCACACTGAAGTGATGCCATGTAGTATTTGTCTATGTCTGGCTTATTTCACTTATTTGCTTTTTATTTTAAAGGGGAAATGCTATTATAAATCTTCATAATCATTCTTTGAAAATGTCCTTACACATTTGTGAAAACATAATCATCCAAGTCCTCTCAATGAGTAAGCTCCTCCCAAGTTGCAAATCAATTTTGGAAGCTACATTATCTTTCAGATTCCCCAAGATGCCATTTAATTTAAGGCCAGAGAATGTATAATAAAATTATAGGCCGAATCCAGCCCAGATGCTAAAAACAGGCTGTCCTGGCAGAGGTTACAGCCCAGACCTGGTTTGCCAGCATTCTTGGCCCAAGGCCCAAAATTCACCCCAGTAGTGGGGAAGACCCAGCCTGCCACTCTGGCTCAGATGAAATCTGAACAGGGAAAAGACTCTCGGCAAAAAATCAGGAACTTGTACACTGCTAGTGAAAACACAGATTGGTATGACATCCAGAGACCATTTGGCAATATCCCTAAGAATTATAATCAACTTTTTGATCTAGGAATTCTACCTCCATGAATTTCTATTCCATTTTACACAATTAAATGACATATGTACAAGGTCATTCAATACATATTGTCTAAGATACAGATTGGAAAACACCTAGAGGTCCCTCATATAAAATATTAGTTTAATCAACTGTGGTTCATCCACACAAGAGAATTCTAGGCAGCTCTAGTAGACATGTGTCACATCTGTGATTACCCATCGTCTTTTGAAAGCTTTTCTTTTTGGAGAAATTTCTCATATTACAAGTCTCGCCTCCCAACTTGAAGGCTGAGAATCAAATTCCTAGGCTTCTTTGCAGGTAAATTGCAAACATGTGACCACAGCTCCACTGATCAGACACATACACACATGACTTCACTTGGGAAGTGAGAAATTATAAGGCAAGAGAAGCTGCTCAGAGCATCTACTTTTGCAGGTGGGAAGCTGCAGTAGCTGCAAAGCTGCCTTCCTGGCTCAGGATGACAATGGAAGCACCTGCAGTCAAGGTAAATTCCTGCTATCTGCTTCTCAGTGTGGGCAGGAGCACAGGTGGCTTCCACTTAATACCTGTGCTATGTGGGGCTTCGAAAGTTAGATGCTGGCCTGTTCCTCCAGCCTCCAAACAATTGCACCAGTTACCTAAAGTCCTAATCCCTCTTTGGCTTAACCATCTAGGATGGATTCAGCTGTCTGCCACAAAGAATAAAAACCATGTAAAGAAGAATGAGGAAGCTCCCTGTATAATGCATGGAAAGATCATCAGGTTAAACTGTTGAAACAGAAAAAGCAAGGTGCACAATATGGGTATAGGAGGTTATTATTTTAAGGGGGTTGACTATAGACACATTTATTTATATATTCATATGCTATCTCTGGAAGTTGAAGCTAACAAACTTGGCTGCCAGCTGCCCTCCATGGGACGGGGAAGGGGAAGGGGAAGGGAAGGGGTTGGCCAAGGCACAGAGGTAGGGAAGAGTTTGCTGTATTTCATATTATACCTTTTGAATTTTGAATTTTGTACATGTATTATCTACTTAAAATGAATTCAAAAAAGTTGTGAGGAGTAAGAGACAAAGCCTAAGCCCACGTCAGCAGAAAATATTATAGACACACCCCAAAACCATTCCCCTCCCACTTGCTCTAAGTGCAATTTCAAAACAAAGTGCCCAGCTGGACAAAGCTGCAACAATCCTCACTCACCGAGTCCACATTTAACAAGCAAACACAGTGCTCTTTCCTCTAAGTTGCCAACACAGACCAAGGCAGCAGCTTGCTTTATGAAAATGAGTTATCTTTGTCAAAGGTAGCTCTGTCTAACTGGGTGACCAAGGGGAAGGCACCTGACCTCCCTTGGTCTCAAGTCTCATCTAATGGAATGAAGCACTCTGACTAGATTGGACACAAGGCTTTTTCTAGATCCATAAATTTTATAAATACGAATTCTATGAGTAAAAGCTAAAATTATAGTTTGAACCTCTCCTCTCCCTCTGGCTACCACTTCTACTTTGTATTATGATTCTCAGTATACCTGCTACATCCCCCTACAAGGCCACAAGTCTCTTGAGGGCAAGCCCAGAATTGCATTCCCCACAGCACCCATCCCATTGATTTCCCATTAAGAACGCTTATGGAATACTTTAAATATGCCCTACTGCACTGAGAGAACCCCCGTGAATGTTGTTTTGTACCACTGAATTGTGCCTTATGTGAATACACCAACCTATTCAAAAAAATTTTTTCAGATTTAAAGGATCAGAGACACTACCTGATTCCAGGATAGAAAGCACCTCAGGTGAGTTCAGGTAAGTCATTTTGTAATCACCTGATTCCAAGCAAACAAAGCCAAAGAGAAATACAACATATCCCCCCAGAACTTTGAATTTACTCAGTTTTTTTTGTTTTGTTTTTGCAGGAGGGAGATCACTTTTGAATTGAAACAAAGAAATATATTAAGGAGTCGAACATGAAACTAATGTGGTTCCTAAAGATGAGAATTTGAAGAAATTCTACACTCAAGCTAACTGCTTTGGTTTTTGCACAATGGACTGGCATATATTGGTTGGACAGAGTGATTCTACAGATTTTTATCATGCACCTATACTGTCGTTAGGAATGAGGAAAGATTATAGGTAGTGATGACATTTGATGACAATGATTTATTATGACTTTTATAAACTAGGCCTTTGGAAAGCCAATGCCACAGCTTTTCAAGCTGTCCAACTGGCTGCACACGTGCAGGCACACATCTCAGGGTCAGGAGTTCCTCAGGGTTGTCACCTGCCCAAGGACAAATCGGGATCTAACACTTCGAAGTGAGCTGAGGGGAAGAGTGCAATGAGAGTGAACCACCCAGGTACCCAGGAAGCATCCTGCCCACCCCAAGAAGACAGTCACTGTGATGTACAACAGTATAGGGGAAAAGAACAATAGAATCAATAGTAAGAACATTTACTGAGGGCTGACCATGTGCCAGGCACTGATTTAAATGCCAGGAATCGATGAGATGAAGAAACACATACGCACATACAGAGTCTTGGCATTAGAAACTGAATTAAAATGCAAAGGCTGCTCAGATTACAAAAAGAAAATTCATTTTAGGATGCTGGCCCTGGTTTCTAGGCTCCGCACATCACAAAATTTGTACAGCTGGAGGCAGCAAAATCTCAGGTGAACACACATGCACTGCCAAGATTACATAAAGCTTTTACTGGTTCTGACAATTCAAACTTCTCTCAGCAGCCAAAGGATTCACTTTTCAGACTATTTACTGACATTTTTAGTGCTTTTCAAAAATAAAATTACAGGTTGGGGTTATTTGGTATTTTTGTAAGTTTGTTCATTTCAGTCCCTTCTATGTATCTTTTATTTTATACACAGTCATGCATGCCCAGGCACACATGCACTCACTCACACACATTCCCGTTTCAAACTAGGGCCTTGATGAGAGAAATAGAGCATGCCAAGGCACCTCACGTCAGTGGAGCACCCATATATTATATACAAATCCTTGAAATGTTTTGGGAGGGGATGAACGAATGGAAGTCTCAGATCACATTAGAGTTCTCACTCTCCAACTTAAACCCAGACAGATCATACCCTCCAGCACAGAGTTAAACTCATACCAGAAATAGCTCTTTTTGATGGGGTAGGCAATCTGACTTCATTAATTGGGTTTCTTTGTCGAATTCTTAGTGAAGACTCTTTCTACTGTTAAAACAACAAATGCTCCTCTCCCCTCCTTGACGTTCTGGAAGCCTCCTTGCAAGAAAGCTGGCCCCCTCAAAGCAGGCTATACTGCAGGGCACTGAAACTGGAGATGGGCCCCCTCCCTGTTCATTGACTATTCTCCCCACAGCAGGGCCTCATGACAACCAGCACACTAAGTCCCCCAGCGTCATCATAGCAAATGCAAATGGATTCTTCAGCCCAACTAGCCAGAACCCAGCTCCAAGTCCCCTCTGCTATTGGTCCTACTGTGACCTAATGGCCACATTATATTTAGGAGACTAACCTCTTTCCAGGACCAAATCCCCTTTCTCTGCCCCAACAATAAACATCCATCCTTTTCCCCCCTCTAGCTTAATAGACACCCATCATTTAAGGCCTGGCCTTGCTCTCAACTGTCTGTCCTTATCCTGCACCTCACCCCCAGGTACCCACTGACACTTCCCTGATACCCAAACCCCCAAACTTTCCCTGCTCTAAAGTCTCCTGTCACTGAGTTAGGCTTGCCAGGAGGGACATCCCTAGGATCCAAGTGGATCTCCTATGTTGTACCTTGAATCACCTGTAGACACTATTCCATCAGCGGGGATAGACTTTGCATTGCCTGGTCTGAGACAATCCACCCATCCCCCCCTAAACTGGCACCCCCACCACAGTGGATGAGCTGAGGTCTAGGTCCTGATTTCTCCCAAGACAATCTACCCAAGTACAATCCACTCTCACAAGCTATGCCTAGAGATTTGACAACTTAGACATATGTGACACAGAAAGAATAGTCCCTACCCTCCAAGAGTTTATAATCTGTTATGGACTAAATGTCTGTGCCCCCCCCCAAATTCATATGTTAAAACCCTACCCCTCAATGTGATGGTATTAAGAGATGGGGCCTTTGGGAGCTGATTAGGATTAGATGAGATCATGAGGGTAGAGACCCCATAAATGGAATTTGTACCCTTATAGAGTCATAAGACAGTCTGCTTCCCTCTTTCTGCCATGTCAGGACACAGCAGGAAGCTGGCTGCCTGCAACCCAGAAGAGAACCCTCACCAGAACCTGACCATGCTGGCACCCTGACCTTGGAATTCCAGACTTTAGAACTTCCAGACTTTAGAACTATCAGAAATAAATTTCTGTTGTTTATAAGCCACTCGGTTTATGGTATTTTGTTATAGCAGCCTAAGCTAAAACATGATCTGATTGGGGTATGTGCATCCAAGAAGTTTGAGAAGAAGGATTAACATTTCTCAAGCACCTACTACACAATCTCCAAGCATTATGCTTTCCTATGTATTATTTCTAATATTTAAACTAATCCTACATAAATGGTTTTGCAGATAGGCACCTCAGGATTCAGAATGGTTATCAGAGAAATTCTGGAAAATAAGAAATGACCTGAATTTAAAGATCTTGCCGCCCAGCAATTCATATTATAAATGTCACATAAACCAAATTCACTGCACAAATAGGCAACCCCTTATGTTCACTAAGATACCATTCATTCATTCATTCATTCTCTTAGGTGGTGCACTGTGGCAGTGAATGGAGCCTCTTTGGGCCTACCAACTAAAAGACACATACTGTTTGTACCTTGGCAACCAAAGATACATGCAAATTAGGGCCCCGCTTATTTTTTGGACTTCCAAATGGCCAAGGGCACACATCTGTGAGAAAGGGAGCAGGTGTAAAGGGTACAAGCTCAGACTGTTTTCTCTCCATAGAACCAAGGAACGAACCTCAAAGCTGGTTTCATCCTAAGTGTGCTAAAACGGAGCTAACCAGAGTATAAAACAGAAAGTAATGAACATTTTGCGATTTTTCTTTTGGCTGCCCAGCATCACAACACCTTGCCAATGTTTATGAAATGTTCTACCTGCCTTCAGCTAAATAAGTTAAAAATTATGTCAGATACTCAGTTTCCTAATTTCAGCTCAATCAGGGTATGGACATAGGCCCTCAGCTTGGTCAGACACAACACAGGGCACTTGAATTCAGTAACAACTATGCAAAGCAGCAGGAAGAGCAGATCACTGTTTTCTGAAAACAGCAGCAATGTCAGTTCCCAGGGGCAACAGGGGTACCGAGCCCCACACCTGAGGTCCAGTGCAGGCAAAGAGAGGTATACCTGGAGGCATCCAATATTCAGTAGCTACAGTTCTCACATCTTCACCAGACCAAATCTGTGGCATGATATGGGCTGCAGTTCTAGCAGTGCTGCCCCTTATGCACTTTTCAAGCCTTTTCCAGCTTTCTTAGGAAAAGACTGAGCTACCCAATAAACTCTTTTTCTGCTTAAATTACCCACAGGTAATTTCTGTTACTAACATGATTGTGTTACGACTCCTGAGTGTTATAGAGAACAGGTCAAAAGTGAGCCTTAATTGGCCCAGAGCATCCAAACTCAGCTCTATCAATTATCTAGTGCTGCATAACCAACCACCCCAAAACTTTAGTCCTTAAAACATTTATTTAGTGCATAATTTTGGGGTCAGCAATTTGGACTAAGCTCAGGTCGGCAATTTTATTGATGTGGACCAGACTCTGCTCAGGTCAGGTGGGGCTCACCACTTATGCTTCCACAGTTGGCTATGGGGTTGACTGGAGACCTCCATTCTCCTCCACGTATCTTCTCGTTCAGCAGGTGAGCCTGTGCTTTTCCATTTGGTGGCAGAGCTCCCAAAGCAGCAAGAACTGAAGGTGAAATGCTTCTTCAGACCAAGGCTCAGAACTTGCACAAGGTCACTTCTATATTCTATGACTAAAGCAAGTCACAAAACCAGAAAACACTCTAAGGATGGAGACACAGACTCCACATCTCGATGATGATGATGATGATGATGATGCTCAGTCGGTTAGGTGTCTGACTTGCTTTTGGCTTCTGTCATGATCTCAGGGTCATGAGATCAAGCCCCACGTTGGGCACCACGCTCAGCATGGAGTCTGCCTGAGATTTTTCCCCCCTTTTTCCCTCCCCTCTGTCCCTCCCCCAGCTTGCACTCCCTCTCTCTCCAAAATAAATAAAATCTTTAAAAAAAAAAAAAAGAAGATGCACAGTATTGGGGGAATTTTGCAATCTACCATAGCTGACTGATAAACAGCACAATGGGGAAGCTGTCACAACAGTGATAACCCTACGGATTCCCATTTATTACAACTGCTTATATCCAGAATCTGTGCTTTCACCACCATTTCCATTAACCTACCACCAATGTCAGCCACTAAACCAACAACAGCTGAATAGAAGCAATAAACACATAGTACTGAGACCACCAACTCCACAGCCTGTAAACAGTTAGATACAGGGCAGGCCTCTTGGATCTCCCATACTGCAGGGCATGCTAAAGATCATGAACTGAACTCATGTGGCACTGGACACCAGCTCTCTAGCTATGGGCCTGCCTTTCTACAAACCTCAGCTTTCCTCCCCCACAGCTCACAATCAGCATTTTCTGCATATGAACAAATGGGTAGTTTGATCACTTCAAGCAAAGGACTAGTTAATACCCCTCAATTACAACAAAACTTACTATAACTTCAAGAGAATCTAAAAAAGCTCTGCTCTGAATTTGTTTATTAGGATCTTGAAGAGGTTTAACCATATCCTCTTAAATTGGCAAGAGCCACTTAAATTGGCAGACCCCACAAATTGAAACTCAGTGTTTCCCTGACAACTGTTGAACTGAGACAGGAAAGGCTCCTGTGAGAAGTCTCCATGGAAACCACCCAGTCCTTGCATCTACCATTTACCTTATTCTTTGGCTGGCATTCAAGCACATCAAATTAGCAATAAAAACGTAAGGAAGTGGGAGGGCTTTGGAGCAATGAAGATTGTCTGTTTGGTACACGGAGATTTTCCAGGAAAAAGAAAGCATACTCAGTCCAAACGTCTCAGGACTTAGATTAAGAAGCGTCTGCATGCCCAACCCATTTTTAAAAATACTCTAGGAAGTTGTGAAACACAGTGTACTGGTTTCCCTAGGGCTGCTGTGACAAAGTACCACAAGCTGGACAGCTTAAAACAACAGAAATTCATTGTCTCACATTTTTGGAGGCTGGAAGTCCAAAATCAAGGTATCAACAGGGTTGGTTCCTTTTTTTTTTAAGATTTTATTTATTTACTTATTTCAGACAGAGAGAGAGTGAGCAAGCACGAGTGGGATGGTGTGGGGGCCAGAGAGAGAAGCAGGCTCCAGGCTGAGCAGGGAGCCCAACACGGGGCTCGATCTCAGGACCCCAGGATCATGACTGGAGCTGAAGGCAGACAGTTAACCGACTGAGCCACCCAGGCCCTGTGTTTTTCCTAATGGAAGTGTTCACTCTTTAAGCTGGCATTTACTTAGTATAGCTGATTATTTCAAGAAAATATCCTTTCTGCATGGCTATTGAGGGTATCTGCAAGGATATAAAGTATAGCTCAGGGAGGCAGTGTGTTGTTGTGCAGGGGTTGGCAACCCTTTCTGTAAAGGGCCTGGTAGTAAATATTTTAGGCTTTGTAAGCCAAAAGGCAAAATTGAGGACATTATATAGGTACTTATATAACAAGAAACAAAACAAACTTCCACAAACTTTTTATTGACAAAATTCAAAATACAATAATCTAGTACAATTTTTGGGTGGGTTTTTTTTTTTTTTTTTTTTGTAATACAGGTCTGCTAGTAAGAAACATGGGATTCTTGTTTGGGGGATAACATTTTACCTAACGGGATTCAAAGTTATCATTCTGCGATCATCAGATTGATTGCAAATGTTCATCTGTAAAAACCATTCTCAGCTCATGGGCCATACGAAACCAGGCAATGATCCAGATTTGGCTCGTGAACATTAGTTTTCCAACCCCTGCTGTAATAGGAAGACCATGAACTTTGGTCCTTCTAAGAGCCAAGAGCTTCTAAGAGCTCTAAGGGAAAATCTGTTCCGTGCCTCTCTCCTAACACCTGGTAGGCCCAAGAGCTCCTTGGCTTGTAAATACGTCACTCCAATCTTCATCTTCACATGGCATTCTCATTATGTGGACTAGAAGCCCACCCTACTCCAGTATGACCTCATCTTAACTTGATTACATCTACAAAGACCTATCTCCAAATAAAGCCACATTTCAAGGTACTGGGGGGTTAGGACTTCAACATATCTTTTTGCAGGGACACAATTTAACCCATAACATACAGCTTTTATATAAAGTATTTCATTTTACCCATTCACTGTTTGTTAAAGCAAATTGTTAGTTCCATTTAATTTATGGCTTAATCAAAATAGAAGGTTCATACTTGTTCACACTGCTGCACTTAGCTACTGAAATCTAAGCAAACGCAGCCTTTATTCTGAATGGTCATGTGCCCAACTAAAAACTGGAGTTTCTACTGCAAAAGAGAAGGGAATGAACATCAGCGAACAAACGGAAAGCTCTATCACATAGGCAAAGAGAAAAAAATCACTGAGGAAAAACAAGTCTAGCGTCCAGATACTCTGGCCCTTAGTTAAGAACACACTGCAAAAATGAGATCATAAAAGTTAACGGTGCTTGGAAATGACCTTGAAACTGAAATGAAGAAACTAGCAGAAAATCAGAGACAAAAGGCACACAAAGGGCATACAGAAAATAGCTTCCTAAATTAAAAGCACTTGAGGAAAAAAGTCAATCATACACCTACATACAGGGACTCACATGGACCCATTTCAGAACAGAACTGGGCCAGAACCTTGGAACACCACCAAATAAAAAAATGCTACGTTATTTATTATTTCTGATTCTTCTGACTCTGATCTTTGTAGATCCTGTTGTATTTTTTCTTTCTTAAATGCTTTTTAAAAAATTAAACTATTTTGAAATAATTGTAGATTCACATGCAGTTGTAAGAAATGACAGGGGAAAGATCCTGTGTATCCTTTACCCAATTTCCCCTGAATAATAACATCTTGTAAAACTACAGTACAAGAACACAACCAGCATATTGACGTTGATACAGTCAAGATAGAGAACAGAAAATTTCCTTCACCACAAGGATCTCTCATGCTGTCCTTTTATACCAATCACTTTACTCCTGCCCATGCCCCTCAGGCCCTGAGAACCACTAATCTGTTCTCCATTTCTATAATTCTGTCCTTTAAAAAACATCATATAAATAGAACTACATAGTATGTGACCATTTGGAATTGGCTTTTTTTCACCCAGCAGAATTCTCTAGAGATCCATCCAGGTTATTATATCCATAGCTCATTCTCTTTTATTGCTGAGTAGTATTCCATGGTATGGATGTACCAGTATGTTTAACCATTTACCCACTGAAGGACATCTGTGTCATTTCCAGTTATGGGCTATTAAGAATCAAGCTGCTATAAACATTTGTGCCCAGGTTTTTGGGTAAACATAAATCTTCACTTCTCTGGGATAAATGCCCAGGAGTGCAATTGTTGGGTCATATGATATATTCAGTGTTTTAAAAAAAAACCTGCCAAACTGTTTTCCAGAGGGGCTACATCACTGTACCATCTCATCAGCAAGCTATGAATGATCTTGTTTCTCAGCAGCCTCAACAGAATTTGGTGACGTCACTATTTTTTATTTTAGCCATTCTGCTACGTATGTAGTGATCTCTCACTGTGGCTTTAATTTGCATTTCCCTAATGGCTAATGGTGTTGAACATCTTTTCATGTGCTTATTTGTCATCTGTCTATATATCCTTTTCACAGAAATATCTCTCTTGCCCATTTTCTAACTGGATTGTTTGTTTTCTTACTGTTGAGTTTTGACGGTTCTTTATATATTATAGTCTTTTGTCAAATATGTGATGTACAAATATTTTCTCCACTCTGTAGCTTGTCTCTCAAAGTCTTTCTCAGAGTAAAAATTATTAATTTTGATGGAATCTAATTTATCATTTTTTCCTTTTATGGATCATACCTTTGGTGTCAAGTCTAAAAAGTCTTTGCCTAGGCCTAGGTCCTAAAGACTTTCTATGTTTTTTTTTAATTTATAGTTTTATGTTCAATATTTAAGTTTGTGATCTAGTTTGTGTTTTTAATATATAAATATATACACACATGTATAAAGTACACATATATATGTATACACACACACACACACACACAAATAATGTCAAAGTGAGAGAAGGGATAAGTGGAGTTAAAGGTCCTTCCATTGTCCAGGAGAAAGATAAAGATAAAACTTAATGGTAATAATTTTTTACCAAAGCACCTCCTAAACACCTCCTCTTAGGTTCAGAAGGTGGAAAAACCTCCCATCTCCCCTCATTTCATTGCTTTTCAGTCAAATCAAAGTACAATCATTCACCCACTAGCATCACTGGGTGGCAAGATGCGTGTCTCCAATAAATCCCTCCTTAAAATATCTATAAGAGTACTCACCAGTGCCAAACCATCCATCTCCATGCTTTTCACTGCCAGGATGACCAACCATTCTGGTTTGCCTAGGGCTGAGGGGGTTCCCAGGATGTGGGTCTTCCAGTGCTAAAACTGAGAAAGTCCAAGTTGGTCACCCTACTTCCGACTCCAACAGCCCATACTCGTGAAATGGATTGAGTGGGGTATGAGTAGCTCCTCTCTTTTCCACTCACTTCTGGTGAGCAGGTCACCAAGTGGAACTCATTAAAGTCAAGCACACAGGCTCACCTATAAATGCCACCTTTTAAATGCTCCCCAAACGATGTTTTTGAAAGCACATAAACTCCTTGGCTCCTCAAAGGTACAGTGTGTCAACAAGTTAGCTGAAACAGAACCCATGGATATTTTATCAGGCTCTGTTTTCTCTTTCTAGATCCCACTGTCCTACTAAAGAATACCAGTATGCAGCAGAGAAACAAAATCTATTTTAATCTAAGAGAACTGGGAAACTTCCAAAGAGCACTGACCTGAAAAATCTTGACACAGCAGAGGAAATCGATTTTCTACCAAAGCCATGCAGAGGATTAGACTCAGATTTAGGCCAATAAAAGATTAACATTCCATCCAAGTCCCAATATAACATGATGCACAGATGAAAACATGTTTGTGAGCTGACATAACTGGCACACATCACAAAGTCCAAAGAAGTCAGCTCTTAAGAACACATGTCCCAAAGGTAAAAACACACAATATGTAAGTTGTACAAAATATTCTGATGAATCATAACATTATCAATCTTTCAAACATATTTTTATAATTAGTTTTTATTCTCATCTTGGCCCCTTTTCAAAATGACTGCCCACAAAACTTCAGGATCAGAAAATAACATCAGTCATGCATTTATAATGATCAAAAAATTCTTAAAATTGATAATAGATATCTTAAAATTAAAAAAAAACCTCCAGCTTCCCATCTTTAAAATATTAGACAACTGGGGCACCTGGGTGGCTCAGTCGGTTGGGCATCTGCCTTCAGCTTAGGTCATGATCTCAGGGTTCTGGGATCAAGCCCCGTGGCGGTCTCCCTGCTTAGCAGGGAGTCTGCTTCTCCCTCTCCCTCTGCCCTCCACCCCACTTGTGCTATATCTATTGCGTGCTCTCTCTCTTCTCTTTCTCAAATAAATAAAATCTTTTAAAAAAAAAACAAATATTAGACAACTACTCCACCCACATGCCACACGCATGCAGACAATTTGACACTATACCTCATTTTTATTATAACCTCTGTTAATAAAATCTCCTGCACAAAGCTACACTTAGAACCGAAAGTACTGGTGACCAGCTTGACCTTGACTGACCTGGGCACCTATACTGGGCAGTGTGCAATGAGAAGGCAGTTCTCAGGTGGCCACCTATTCTGGCTACAGTGAAAATTAAAATTAAAGCTGCCTTTTATTTTTTTTAATTTTTTACTGTTATGTTAATAAAAGCTGCCTTTCATGGTGCTCTTCACTTTTGCAAATTTTCTTCAAATCCTTATTTTTTTTTCAATCTTCCTAGGTCTAAGAAAGAAAATATGCATAGGATGTCAAGTCAATAGAAAAAGTCAAGGAAAGCTATCACTGTGTAAATGAAGCATGACATTGGGACAGTAGGAGTCAAGATCAAAAGTGAGTGAGCCAGCCTCTATGTAGAATTGGTCACATCCAACTGAACACAATTTTGAAAGGAAAAGGAAAATACTTAAAGGAAGCAAAAACCTCTAAGCCAATGCAATCAACAGTGGTTAAAAGTGATGGGTTGATTCCTGGGGTGGAAACGTTTTTGATTTCATGGTTGCACGATTAGACACAGTAAATCCATATACCTCTGTTTCCAGTCAAGGCCTATCTTCTATTCCCCAAAGCTCAAACCAAGTTAAAATAAACAAAAGTACAGCTAAACTGCTTCAGGAAGAGGACCCATTAACATCTTCAAGTTTCAGGAAAACCTAATTCAACCTCAGAGATACACAGAAAAACTCAGTTCTGAATTTGTTTCAACAAATCCCCTTTCCAACAGCCACTAGATTGATGGGCACCACACATTAAATGGAAGGGGTGCTTCCCAGAAATAGATGAATAAAGAAAGAAAAGGCTCCTGCAAGAAGTCTCCATGGAAACCACCCAGTCCTTGCATCTACCATTTATCTTCTATTTTGGCTGTCATTCAAGCACACCAAATCAGCGATAAAAACATAAAGAAGTTGGAAAGGCTTTGGAATTGAAGAATTCAGTGTTTGGTACACGTAGATTTTCCAGGAAAAAAGCACCAGCAGTCTGAACTTCTCAGGACTCAAGAGGCCTCTGCTAGTTCAGCCCATTAAAAAACAAATCCCCCAAAGGAGTGTGCTTGTCATGATGAGCACCGGGTGACGTATGGAATTGCTGAATCACTATATTGCACACCTAAAACTAATACTACACTGTATGTTAACTGGTATTTAAATAAAAACTTTAAAAAATTCCCCAAATGAAGTGTTTGCAACACAGCTTTTATAGTATGTATTTGATTTTGCCCATTCATTAAATACTTCTAAAAGTAAATTTATATTTCCATTTATGTTGTGAATGATTTGGGTATTTTAAAGTTAGAAATTCTGATTTGGATTTTTAAAATATGAAAAGGAAATACAACTTACAATTTTGCAACTATGGGAAATAAGGATACTACACATGTTCTAACCAGTGTCCCAGATGGCCCCCCAATGATGTCCACGTCCTAGTATTCATGATGCCCTTGTATAGCCCTTTTCCACACTGTTTCAGGGCTGTCTGTGTGATCAACTGAATGTGGCAGAAGTGATGATCTCTGAGGTGAGGACATAAAAGATACTGTGGCTTCTTAAAAAAAGGGTGGGGGGGATGCCTGGTTGGCTCAGTCAGTACAGCATGCAACTCCCGATCTCAGGGTTGTGTGTTCAAGCCCCAGGTTGATCATAGAGTTTACTTTAAAAAAAATACACACACACACACACACACACACACACACACACACACACTGTGTGACTTCTATCTTGCTGTCTCTCTCAGATCCCTCACTCTGGGGGAAGCCATCTGCTATGTCATGAAGACATTCGAGTAGCCCTAAGGAGACATGTGGTGAGAAACCGAGGCCTCCTGCCAACAGCCATGTAAGTGAGCCATCATGGAAGCAGATCATCCATCTCCAATTGGGCCTTCGGATGGCTGAGGCCTGGATGACAACTTGACTGCAACCCCAGGAGTGACCGTGAGCCAGAACCACCAGCTTAACTTCTGGATTCCTGAGTCTCAGAAGCTATGTGAGATAATAAATGTTTGTTGTTTTAAAGTGCTAAATTTTGAGGTGATTTTTTATGCAGGAAATAGAAAGCTAACACACCACAAACTGTTACCACTCAGGCATTGCCTGCCTTTCTTTAGGTTGAAACCAATGCTAAAGAGATAGTATAGGATTGTGTAAAGGACAGGGTTCTGCAGGCAAATATATCTGGGTCAAATCCCAGGGATTTAACAGTGATCTACTGAATGCAGCCCATCATAGAATGGAAAACCTTCTCTTCTTAAACTTTTGTCATGGTAATATCTTATCCTCTGAAGGCAAATTCTCAAATGAAAGTCAATGTTGCCTGCAAAGTACTTTGCAGGGCCCACACAAGAGCCAACAGAAAATAATTCCCTTTTGACCTTTAACTTTTTTTTTTTAATATTTTTGATGAAAGGCACTTAACTAGGAAACTGCTTTCTTAAATTGTGGTCGGAATAGTAAGATATGATAACTCTGATACTCTGCACTCTATTAGGAAAGAGGTTCTTCATTTTTTATGCCATGGACTCTCTGCCAGTCTGGTAAAGCCTTATGGATCCCTTTTAGGAATGATATTTTTAAATGCAAAAAATAAGCATAGGACTACAAGGGAAGCCAGTTATTGAAATAGTTATTAAAATATTGTACTAATTTGTGATTTAGCAATATATATGCCATTTTATTATGGTATTAAGCATCAAGAACAAGTGGAAACTCCAATAACTGCCAAAATTTTGAAGTAGTGATTGGCATAAATGATACTGCATATTTGCAACAGCTGTAATGCATTATGAAGCTGAGTGATAACACAGTCATAGGTGGGGCTAATAGCACTGTGATTTGTTGCCCACATTCATTAATTGATGAAAATGCTAAATATCCATTATTAGTCAAATAAAGATGTACTTTTTTTCTTCATTCAAGGTCAAGGTCCCCTTGAATTCTATCCACAGATCCCTTGGAGACCTAAAAACCCAGGAAAAGAATCGTGTTTAAAATGAATAATAACCTGGGCACCTGGGTGGCTCAGATGGTTGAGCATCTGCCTTTGGCTTGGGTCATGATCCCAGGGTCCCGGGATCGAGTCCTACATCGGGCTCCCTGCTCAGCGGGGAGCCTGCTTCTCCCTCTGCCTATCTCTCTCTCTCTCTCTCTCTCTCTCATGAATAAATAAATAAAATCTTTAAAAAATAAAATAAAATGAATAATAACCTAAGATGTGAATCCTTCCCAGAGGGATGCAAATTTTAATATCTATGCAGACACCATTGAGAATGTTTTCTTTATAAACAACATAGATACAAAGGGTTATGATTTTTGTGATTGTTTTACACTACCAATGGCTTGTACCCAGCACATAAAAAAGCAAATGTGAATAAATAAATAACATCTACACCTGGAATAAAAGAAGTAACCCATGTTCACTTTTATTCTGGATATTCCCTTGACAGAAATCCTGTTGTTAGACTTGGCTGACTGCCTAGAATTTTATTTGGACTAGCCCTTCACCAAGGGAGAGAAAGCAAATTTTATACTACCCTCAGAATTTATCCTCCACCTACCTCCTACACTTGAGATTGTTCTCAGATTTCTTAATCAATATTGAAGCAAGTAAAATCTCCTGTGGCTATGAATTTTGGCACTCTTAATGATATCCATGGAAACGTCCTAATTGAAAACATTCAGTTCCCATTGGATCATCTTATCCCATGAAGCATTTAAGAGAATTTGTTTAAATCCTCCCACATTTTGACACCCCATAAAGAGTCTTGCAGTGCTAGGTAATACATGTATGGTATGGGGGAGGACCTGTAATCTGAGCATTCAAAGTAATTCTAGGGACTTGCCTAGGGGCACTCAAAACTCTGACTAGGATGTGTTTGTATTAGTAAATTTAGCGTTTTGTCTGTAATATAAACAGCACTCTTAAGTTAGGCAAAACTTATCAGAAATTTCCTTTTTTAAGGGTGCCTGTGTGGCTCAGTTGGTTAAGTGTCCAACTCTTGATTTCAGCTCATGTCAAGATCTCAGGGTTGTGAGACAGAGCCCTGCATCGGGCTCTGAGCTAGGCGTGGAGCCTGCTTAAGATTCCCCACCCCCTTTGCCCCTCGTCTCCTCTCTCAACAATAAATGAACGAATGAATGAATGAATGAATGAAATTTCCTTTTTTATCACATTAAAAATTGACCATTTAAGGGCACCAGGCTGGCACAGTCAGTATAGCATCCAACTCTTGATCTCAGGGTGGTAAATTCAAGCCCCATGTTGGTTGTAGAGATTACATAAAAAAAAAAAAAAATTGACCTTTTATTAACTTAGGCAATAGAAGAGAAGATGGTAGAAGCTAGGAGCCACTTGGTTTCTCACCATTCCTCGTAATTCTGCCTCACATGTTATTAAATGGCCCACAATTTCTAGTTAGAATCAACATCGCTTTTCCTACTTTAAAAAATCCAGGGCTAGAGGGGCGCCTAGGTGGCTCAGTCAGTTAAGCAGCTACCTGCAGCTCAGGTCATGATCCCAGGGTCCTGCATAGAAAGCTTGCTTCTGCCTCTCCCTCTGCCTGCCACTCCCCCTGCTTGTGTGGGCACGCTTGCTCTTGCTCTCTCTCTCTCTGTCAAACAAATAAATAAAATCTTTAAAAAAGAAAGATCCAGTGCTACAAATAATAAGTAGAGGATCATAAAAAGATCCAGCTCTACTATTCTCTTGCCCAAGGCACATCTGTTTTGTGTTATCAATCAGTACTAGGGTGAAGAGGATAGAGAATCAGATGCTGCCATTAAGAAAAGCTATTTTACCTTTTTATACCTCTTCTTCCTTATGTTGTAAAAGGCAGGTGAGGTTTTCATGCTCCTCTTGCGCCAAAAAAGGATTACTGCAACTGAACCCAAGCCTTACCTTCACCAATTCTATATCCCAGTGACACTGCTCCTAATGCTGTAGTGCTCACTCAGCATGAGTGGCCCAAGAAAAAAAAGAAAACACAAGGGCACGGAGAGAGCATGGATACCAGCCAAGGCTGACAGAGTTTCAATAACCTGGGATTAGAAAAGCTGTACAAATATATTTATTATCAAGATGTTTCAACTTGTTATTATTATCAGCTTATTTTCACAGAGTAAAAGGTCTTCTGTGCTCACACCAGATGGCCAGGAGAGCATTAGGAAATCATTTCTAAAGGATGTGCTCAGTAATCCAAAACAAGCCAAAAGTTGAACCTCTTGCTATTTGGACAATGCAACACCCACACAAAGAGCAGAGAAAATAAAGTGTTCCTTCTTTCCTTCAAGTTTCTACCTTGATTAGGTTACAAATATGACAAAATAAAATAATAAATATCACAATCCCAATATCAAATATGTTTGCCAATATCTAACTGAATTTAAAAGAGAGACTTTCATTCCATCACCACTCTATGAGAAGTGCAACTACCCAGGGACCACCATGATGTAAGAAGGCTGAGCCATGTGGAAAGGGCCTGGAGGATGAGCTACCACATGGAAAGAGACGGCCACAGACACTGAGAAGACTTTCCTAAGAGTGAAGAGGCAATCTTGTAAGTGGAACCTGCAGTACCAGCCACCCAATCAATGCCATCTAGAGCCCAGAGGAAACCTTCTGAAATCCCTGACCAATAAAACTGTAAGCCACCAAGTTCTGGAGTAGGTTTTTAGGCAGCAATATAGAACCAAAATAGACAGTCATCATCTCTTGTAATGAGCTTTGGCACCACCAGAGAAGTAACAATGAGGTGACCCAATCATTCTTCAAACAGGAGTAGAAAATGAACAAGGGTCCTTCTAGCTGGCTCAGACCTCAAAGGCACTCATCCTGAATCCTCAGGCAGAAGTTATCTACAGCAAGAAAGGGACTGCCTGACTTCTGCCTGACTCATCCCAATAGGAATCATTAAGGCCACAGGGACTCTAATGGTGAGGGGCTACCTCATTCAATTTAAGATCTCCCATGAGTAGGAAGCTGAGGCAGGACCCTAAATACTACTTACTCTTCAGAAAAATGACCTCTTGCCTCTAGGAATCCTCTCCATCCTCTGTGTGAACCACAGAGAAATCCTGTAAACTGTTTGCAGGTACCTAACTAATAATGCCATCTATCAATACACTAATCTCTCAAGAGCAAGACAAAGCTAGTCCTGGAGTCTCTCTTACATCTACAGCCCACATGAACCAAGGAATCTGTCAACAGTCTCAAGGCCTTGTCAAATTTGTCAAGGAAATGAAAGAGACACCCAACACCATATAGCAAAGGAATAGGTGGGTCATCTGAGCAATATTATTATAGGAGAATTTTAAAATCTATAGCTGTTTCTTCAGTTCCAGCAAACTAGAACATGTGGCCATGCAATCTATATTCTACAGTTCTATTAAAATTAGGTTTTTTTAAGATTTTATTTATTTATTTGACAGAGAGACACAGCAAGAGAGGGAACATAAGCAGGGGGAGTGGGAGAGGGAGAAGCAGGCCTCCCGCCGAGCAGGGAGCCCGATGCGGGACTCGATCCCAGGACCCTGGGATCATGACCTGAGCCAAAGGCAGACGCTTAACGCCTGAGCCACCCAGGCGCCCCTTAAAATTAGTTCTAATAAATATTCCCAACACAGAAGAATGATTGTGAGTGAAACCCCGAAGAACACTGAGGAATGTTACTAAGAATAAGGAGCCCCCTTTATTCTGCAAAGTGTTTTACAGTTTTGTCCCAAAGCAGCCTTTGCAGAGAAGCTGGTTTTGTTATGGTCACTTTAAAGACCAGGGAATAGGGACACACAAAGACTGCAGTGAGAAAAAGTGCCTTTATGAACCCTGGGCCTCTAACACTGCTAGAATTTATCCCAATTTGTATGTATTTATACCTATCAAACCATGTACAAAAGCACGGATGATCTGAATGCCTATACCCAACTGGTAGATGGCCAAGATGGAAAACATAAGAGGCCATTTAAACTCTGGTCTGCTTCCCTACAGCAATAATTTCACCTCTCCTTGCCCTTATCCCATCCAAAATACCCCAACCCCAGAGGTAAAAATTACAAACCAATAATTATTTCTGTCAACTTTCAGAATAAAACTGCTCCCCGTACCAGGATTTGGAATTACTATATATTAATTCATGCCAAAATACAGAAATTGCAAATAATATTTTTATCATATTCTTGATATGGGAGCAAAAGTTGACTACCTTATCCAAGATATAACAGAAAGCTGCTGTTTATACTAAAATATTGTGATGCCATGTAAAATAAGGTTACCAGGAGCTAGGGGAGAGGGGAAATAGATAATTATTGTTTAGTAGGTACAGGGTTTCTGTTTGGGATGATGAAAAAGTTCTGGAAAGGGATAGTAGTGATGGTTGTACAACACTGCAAATGTACTTAATACCAATGAACTGTACACTTAAAAACGGTTACAATGGTAAATTTTATGTATTTTACAACAAAAAAAATTTTTAAGAAAAAATTGCCTGCATGAGGAAATAAAAACAATATGAATGGGTAAATCCTGCATTAACATTTCAATGGTAGATGACTCAAGGAAAAAAAAGTTTAAAACCTGGTTTCATGTTAGATATATGTCAAGCTGAATGCTTCTGAAAGTCTTTTCAATCATAATTTTTCAATCTAAACACTGCTGTAAGAGGATTCCTGGTATTGATCACTCTGATATTTCATATTTAAAAACATGTCAGACATAGGCAATACTTTAACCAAATGATAAAAATTTAAATCACCAATGAGGGACAAGGAGACATCATGTGCCTCCTAATGCATTCATTACCTGAGAAGGACCCATTGCTTATACAGTATCCAGACAAAAATGCATAATCTTATCTAAACATGAGTTGGTTGGTGGCTACCAACCAAACCCAAATTTGGTACATTCTACAAAATAATGTCATGAAATGTCATTGTTCAAAATGTCAATGTCACAAAAGACAAAGGCTTGCAGGAACAATCCCAAATCAAAGGAGACTAAAGAGCCATGACAAATAAATTCAGTATGTGTTCCTGGGTGAGATCCTGTATCAGGAAAAAAACAGAAAGACTCCTGCAAAGAATTTTTGGGGGACAACTGGGGAAATTGGAATACAGACTGCAAACTAAAGTACTGTATTGATATTAACCTTCCTGAATTTGAGGGGCACCTGGGTGGCTCAGTCAGTTAAGCGTCTGCCTTCGGCTCAGGTCATGGTCCCTGGGTCCTGGGATCGAGCCCCCCATTGGGCTCCCTGCTCCGCGGGGAGCCGCTTCTCCCTCTCCCTCTGTCCCTCCCTCCACTCATGTGCACGCGCTCTCTCTTCCTCTCTCTCGTTCTTTCTCCCTAATGAATAAAATCTTTAAAATAACTTCCTGAATTTGAATAACTCTATGTGCTTGTGTACAGTTTTCAAATTTAATACTTCAGTGGAAAACTGTTGAAAACAGTATCATGACTAGATACCGTAAATCTAAAGAAAAGAGAATGGTTTATAAATGCTGTAATCTAGTTAGTGAAAGTGTTTTTTCACAGGGGTATGAGGTAGCAATTCTGCAACTACTTTATATGTACACTAGAATTAAACATATAGATAAATATTTAAGTTTATAAACTATTAAGGCATATAAGAGCATGATGTATGCAATTTAATCTCAAATGGTTTAGTACAGGTAGAAGATAAATAAATAGATGGATGAACAGATATAAAATACATATACATACATGGAGAGAGAGAAAGAAAATAAGGTAAAATGGGGCAAATGTCAAGTAAACCTAGATAAACGGTACATAGGCATTTTTTGGTACTATTCTCACAACTTCTGTGTCGGTTTGAAATTACTTTAAAATAAAAAGCTTAACCTGGGTCCTTGAATTATTATATGACAGAAAACCGCCTACACAACCAAAAATATGGGGCGCCTGAGTGGCTCAGTCGTTAAGCGTCTGCCTTCAGCTCAGGTCGTGATCCCAGGGTCCTGGGATCGAGCCCCGCATCGGGCTCCCTGCTCCGCGGGAAGCCTGCTTCTCCCTCTCCCACTCCCCCTGCTTGTGTTCCCTCTCTCACTGTGTCTCTCTGTCAAATAAATAAAAAAAAATCTTTAAAAAAAAGAAAAACAACCAAAAATATGCACATTGGGAAAGAAAGCTTCTATTGTGTTAAGCCTCTGAAAGTTGGTGTACAAAGTTGCTAGTGTTACACTAACCAATACGATAGGACTTTAATATAATTGATCTTGGCTTCTTGGAGGACAGAGCACTATTTTACTTAATCGAATATTTTTCACAAATACTCTAGAAAATGATATGAAATGAATATGGATCCACCAACGAATGCTAAAAAATTAACAGGCAAAATTTTGAGGAAAAATAGGATATTCACATAGTCTCAGAGGACCTCCCCCCAAGATACTTTAACTATGGGGGATACTCTGCAGACACCAACTTAAGGGATCAAGGTAAATAACACCATTAATAAGACTATCAACATTATGAGGGCTCCTGGGTGGCTCAGTTGGTTAAGCGACTGCCTTCGGCTCAGGTCATGATCCCAGAGTCCCAGGATCGAGTCCCGCATCGGGCTCCCTGCTCAGCAGGGAGTCTGCTTCTCCCTCTGACCCTCTCCCCTCTCATGCTCTCTCTCTCTCATTCTCGCTCTCTCAAATAAATAAATCTTTAAAAAAAAAGACTATCAACATTATGGACTCCATGATAGAGTGCAATGGAAAGGATACATCACTGTTTTTCTAGTAATCTTGCCAAAAAATGCACTTTATTCAAATCATAAGAAAACATGAAACAAACCCAAATTAAGACTATTCTACAAAATAACTGATCAATATTCTTCAAAAGTGTCATGAAAGACAAGATTAAAAAACTGTTACAGACTAGAGGAGACTAAGGAGAAATAAGTAAATGCAATATGGGATCCCGAATAGTATCCCAGAACAGAAACAGACCACCAGTGGAAAAGTGATGAAATGAGAATAAGGTCTGTAGTTTAGTTAATAATATTGTAACGATGTTAATTTCCTGTTCTTGATGACTGTACTGATTATATAAGATGCTAATGGCATCTTATAGGTGAGGAATATAAGGGGACTCTGTACTATTTTTGCAACTTTTCTAAAAGTCATTTTCTGTAAGCTCATCTCCTGAGTGATTGAATGAATATTCCTACTGGATTGAACACACGTTAACCCCCACTCCTACTCAAAACTCCACTAGGACAATAATACAGGGTTGCTGTTGTTTTTTTAAGTCTTAAAACTATAAGAACAAGAGAAAGGGAAAAAAACAAAATTATGGTGCCTAGAAAACAGATGGACATATAGTGATGGACAGGAAGTGGAAACCAAGGAGGTCAATTCATACAACAGACTCTGGGAAAGGACCCAACTCCCTCTGAGATGTAAACAGAGCTAGAGGCAGGAAGATAACAGCGTTTCAAACATAAGACACCATTATTTAGGTAGCACTAAGAAAACACAGCCAAATAAGATATGACACAACAGTAATACTACTTAGTGTTTATCTTAGACTTATTAAAGGAACTCTTATATATTTTTCATTTTTCACTCATATATACAAAGGAAAATAAGCAAAATTAGTTGTTCAAGGTTTTCCTAAAACTTCACATTCAGAATTGAACTTTTGTCAATCTTTTAGACTAAGAGTAGTCAATGTCCATGTTTTTCCATAGTGTTGTCCTCTGTGCTACCAACACCATTTGGTGATGCAGCATTTTTTTAAAAAATCCATAAAAAGAAACTGGAACTATTAGTACTCAGCTTTGAAATTTTGTAAAGCTAGACTATTTTTGACTACTGCTTTGAGTTTGCTGCTAAACACTGAGGGAGCATCCAATTTACCACCTCTCTTGCTACCCCCCATCTCCCATCCATTTGGATCCTAAGAGTTAACAGTGCTCCACTCTAGACTTCAGTATCCTTTTCCAAGCCACTTACACCCAGTAGGCCTGTTTTGATGCAATGGAAGATACCATTAATTGTGAGATGTCCTAATTTTAAGTGAGGGAGGGGGGAATACGTGCCTCAAAAATAAATAAAGCAAATCAAGACAATGTTGTACTGGCATAATAACAGAAATACAGAGCAATGGAATAGAATGAGTAGTCCAAACATAAACTCTTATATTTATGGTCAACTGATTTTGGACAAGGGTTCCAAAACCATTCAATGGCAAAAAAATGACGCTAGGACAACTTTGCAACAAATGATATGAAGACAACTGGATATCCATATACACAAGAATGGAGCTGAACCCCTACCTTACACCACATACAAAAATTAACTCAAAACAGATCAAAGACCTAAATGTAAGAGCTAAAACTATACAACTTTTAGAAGAAAACACAGGAGGGGCGCCTGGGTGGCTCAGTCGTTAAGCGTCTGCCTTCAGCTCAGATCATGATCCCAGGGTCCTAGGATCGAGCCCCACATTGGGCTCCCTTCTCTGCGGGAAGCCTGCTTCTCCCTCTCCTACTCCCCCTGCCTGTGTTCCCTCTCTCACTGTGTCTCTCTGTCAAATAAATAAAATCTTTGAAAAAGAAAAAAAAGAAGAAAACACAGGAGTAGACGTTCATGATCTTGGATCAGGCAATGGTTTCTTAAATATGACACCAAAAACACAAATGACAAAAGCAAAAAGTAAACAGATTACCTCATCAAAATAAAAAAAATTATATGCTTCAGGGGTGCCTGGGTGGCTCAGTCAGTTATGCATCTGCCTCAGGCTCAGGTAATGATCCCAGAGTCCTGGGATTAAGCCCCAGGTTGTCTGCTCAGCAGGGAGTCACCTTCTCCCTCTCCCTCTGCCCCTCCCCCCACTCATGCACAATCTCTCTCTCTCTCTCTCTCTCAAATAAATAAACAAAATCTTTAAAAAAATATTGTATGCTTCAAAGGATACCATCAAGGGGTGCCTGGGTAGCTCAGTCGGTTAAGTGTCTGCCTTCAGCTCAGGTCATGATCCCAGGGTCCTGGGATCAAGCCCCACATCGGGCTTCCTGCTCAGTGGGGAGCCTGCTTCTCCCCCTTCCTTTGCCTGACACTCTGCCTACTTGTGCTATCTCTGACAAATAAATAAATAAAATCTTAAAAAAAAAAAAAGGACACAATCAAGAAAGTGAAAAGACAACCCACAAAATGAGAAAAATTTTGCAAGTCATTTATCTGATAGGGGACTTATATTTAGAATACAGAAAGAACTTCCACAACTCAAGATTTTATAAAGACAAACAACCTAATTTAAAAATGGGCAAAGGAGGGCGCCTGGGTGGCTCAGTTGGTTAAGCAACTGCCTTCGGCTCAGGTCATGATCCTGGAGTCCCCAGATCGGATCGAGTCCCGCATCGGGCTCCCTGCTCAGCAGGGAGTCTGCTTCTCCCTCTGACCCTCCCCTCTCTCATGTGCTCTCTCTCATTCTCTCTGTCTCAAATAAATAAATAAAATCTTTAAAAAAAAAATGGGCAAAGGATCTAAATAGACATTTCCCCAAGAAGATATATAAATGGCAAATAAGCACATGGTATCATTCACATCATTAGTCACTAGGAGAATACAAACTAAAACCACCATAAGATACCATTTCTTACCCACTAGGATGGCTGTAATAGAAAAGACAGACAATAACCAATGTTGGTGAGGATATGGAGAAATTGGAATCCTCATATATTGCTGGTGGGAAATGTAAAATGACACAGCAGCTTTCAAAGAGTCAGGCAGTTCCTCAAAAAACTGAACATAGAGGGGCATCTGGGTGGCTCAGTTGATGGAGCATCAAGCTCTCAATTTCGGCCCACAGCATGATCCTGGGATCCTGGGTCAGGCCCCCCACTAACAAAAATAAATAAATCTTTAAAAAAATTGAGGGGCACCTGGGTGGCTCAGTCGGTTAAGTGGCTGCCTTCGGCTCAGGTCATGATCCCAGAGTCCTGGGATCGAGCCCCGCATCAGGCTCCCTGCTCAGCGGGGAGCCTGCTTCTCCCTCTCCTCCCTGCTCAGTGTTCTCACTCGCTATCTCTGTCTCTCGCTCTCAAATAAATAAAATCTTTAAAAAAAATTTTTTAAATAAATAAAATTGAATACAGAGTTACTATATGTAACCTAGCAATTCCACTCCTAGGTTATTAACCAAGAGAAATGAAAACATACATCCACATAAAAACTTATACACAGGGGAAGGGGGTGGGGGATCGGTTAGCCCCGTGATGGGTATTAAGGAGGGCACATATTGAATGGAGCACTGGGTGTTATACGCAAACAATGAATCTTGGGGGGGGCGCCTGGGTGGCTCAGTTGGTTAAGCAACCGCCTTCGGCTCAGGTCATGATCCCAGGGTCCTGGGATCGAGCCCTGCATCGGGCTCCCTGCTCAGCGGGAAGCCTGCTTCTCCCTTGCCCACTCCCCCTGCTTGTGTTCCCTCTCTTGCTGTCTCTGTCAATTAAATAAATAAAATCTTAAAAAAAAAAAAAGCATATGAATCGTGGAACACTACATCAAAAACTAATGATGTAATGTAGTGACTAACATAACATAATAAAATAAAATTTAGAAAAAACTTATACACAAATGTTCATAACAGCATTATTCATAACAGCCAAAATATAGAAACAACCCATGTCTACCAACAGATGAATGGATAAGTAAAATATGGCATATACATATAATCAAATATGATTGGGCCATAAAAAGTACTGATACATGCTACAACATGGACGAACACTGAAAACTTTATGCTAAAAAAAACTAGCCACAAATGACCACATATTGTACAATTCCATTTATAAGAAATGTTCAGAATAGGCAAATCCATAAAGATAAAAAGGAGAGTTGTGGTTGCCTAGGGACAGTAGGACTGGGGATGACTACACTACTGAGTACACCCTGCCTAGGGTTTCTTTTTGTGGTGATGAAAATATTCTGGAAATATATAGTGGATATACTAAAAACTGAACTGTACACTTTAAATGGGTAAGTTGTATAGTATGTGAATTATATCTCAATAAAGCCGTTAATTTAAAAAGTGAGGAAATAAGAGACAAAAAAGAAAACAAATTTAAAAAAAAAATAACTGCATGAATGTTCCAAAGCTGTGATCATGTTAAGTGTATTAAACCCAACAGGATGAATGTAGAAAATATAATCTTTATCTAATATAGGATTTATTAAATTAAAATAGCACAATCAGTTCAGGTGGCTTAGTTAGGATTATTAAAGTATCAATGTTTATATGGTGGCTGAACAGCCCAAAAGTAGAAAGCAACATAGTTGGAAATAAATAGAACTGGGGGGATAATTACTGATCTAGCAAAGAAAACACATTAACTAATAAAGTGATAAAATTCATTACCCTTGTTTAGGAAGGGTTAGGAGTATTTGTTATGATTAAAAAACACCAACATGGATATAGAAAGAGTTGAGATCAAGTATATTTGAAATATGCCATAGTACGTGACAGTAGGCTTGTGAAAGCAGTAACATTTAGTGGAAGAGAGGAAATATAATACCCAAAGAGAATCCAAATACATATGAACCTGTACATAAATGTGACCTACTTTTATTATTCAGTACAATTTCCCATTCTAGATGTAGAATAATATAGAGTAAGGATTGGCAAACTTTGTACTTTAGGTTCTGAGGTTCTGTGGGCTATAAACAGTTTCTGTTACAGCTATTCACCCAGCCACTCTAGTGTGAAAGCAGCCATATACTATACAGAAACTTAAGTGTGGCTGTGCGCCAATAAAACTTTGTTTATGGAAGCTGAAATCTGAGTTTCATATAATTTTCATGTCATGAAACAGTCTTTTTATTTCTGTCCCAACCATTTAATGTAAAAACCATTCTTCGCTCATTGGGCATACCAATCAATCAATCAATCAATCAATAAATAAATAACAGGACGGATTTGGCCCATGGACTATATTTTGTCATCCCCTGATATAGAAGAATGCTTTTCAGTATTAGAAACACAACATCCTGATAAACAAAAAGGAACAACCAAGTCTTACACTGCACAGCAATAATTTTCAGAAATGAAAAGGCATACTAATAAGAATGCCTCATCTGAAAAACAGTGACAAAAACCATTAAGAATATTTATGGGAATTATGGGGCGCCTAGGTGGCTCAGTTGGTTAAGCATATGACTTTGGCTGAAGGTCATGATCTCAGGGTCCTGGGATGGAGCCCCATGCAGGGCTCCACGCTCAGCAGGAAGTCCGCTTGTCCCTCTCCCTCTGCCCCTCCCCTGACTCATGAGCGTGCACTGCATGCATTCTCTCCCTAAAATAAATAAAATCTTTTAAAAAAAGAATATTTATGGGAATTAAGTGAGTTAATTACACAAAAAAATTTCTAAGAATAATAATGGATGCTCAGCACTCAAAAACTATTTACAATATTATTAGCAAAAAGATATTTATACTGACAGAGAAAAGATAAAGGCAATGATTCCATTTCTGCAGTAGTACAACACAAATCAGAATTAAGAGTGATTACTTTTGGGGTACCTGGGTGGCTCAGTCGGTTAAACATCCGACTCTTGATTTTGGCTCTGGTCATGATCTCAGGGTCCTGGGATCAAGCCCCACGTCAGGCTCCATGCTGGGCATGGAGCCTGCTTGAGATTCTCTCTCCCTCTCCCTCTGCCCCTCCCCCTGCTTTCACGCACACACTCTGTGTCTAAAAAAAGGGGGTGATTACTTTTAGGTCTAAAATTCCCTGCCATGGTATTTTCTCAAGAAAATCTAATATTCTCAAGACTAAATTTTATTTCAGCACCAAGAAGCTGTTATTTACATATAAGACAAGTTTCTAGAAGAAAGGTGAGAGAATGACAAAATATTTGAGACTTATGGCTCTAAAAAGTTACCCAAAGGATTTCTCAAAGGAAAAATTAAGATTAGGGTTAAGATTTCAACCTTGGCTACACGTGTGAGGCCAATGCTAAAACCAGCATGGTGAACCGACGACCTTTCTTTACCAAGGATCTGTTCCATATAAGAACCCACAAGAAGTCACTATTTGATAAACAGCTCAGAGCTCATCTATTCCACCTAACCACTTGCTGCTACGTCTCAGTTTGAAAGTACAAGGCACTTAAGCAGAACCATGTGTTCAAGAACAGGAGAATTATACTACTTGGCCCCAGCCCAATCTTGTGTTGCACACCCTGTAACACCAAAAGAAAGAGTAGAGAAGCCATTTACTTATCACCATGAGTGGTGCTTTCAATCACCATATTCACCTGACCTAGAAAGGGAGGCTTAAAATTCACAAACAGAGCACCACTACCTGCCTTTTCCAGATAAAACTGCGTTTTGAGAGAAAAAAGCAAATCAATACTCATTTTGATTTCACAACCTTCAACAATGGAATGCTGACAAGGCACCCTGCTATACATTCACCCAACCACCTGTGACCAACATCACCCTCAAACACAAAGGGCTATTTTTATGTAGTACACTACAGAGATAGATAATATCCCATTTCCATGGCAACAAGTTTTCCAGAAAATATGCTAGAGCCCATGAAGAATGCAAAAGAGAACAAAGCTCTTTCTTTGCACTTGCCTTTACTTTGCAGTATATGAGGAAGATTCTTTAAGTCCTCGGTTTGCTCAATAGGGCCTTAGTAAGTTTGAGCAATGTACAAAGAAATTCTGAGTGGACACATATACAGCTATTTCGGGGTGAGAAAGAATCTCTACAGGAATCTTATCCTTCGGGGAAAGAAAAATGTCAAACTAATGCTAGGTCATACCCCCAAATGTTATAATATACTTTCTACTCCCCTGAATTCATCTCTGGTCCCTAGGGCAACCTTTCCCACCATGTGCAGCTACTCTTGGCAGAATCTCCAAGAAGGCTACTCTATTGCTGTATTTTTCCCAGTGCCCTGAATAAGAACAAACCCAGCAACCCATGGAAATGTCCTACTCTGATCAAAAAGCATACATATGCATACATCCCATACCCGAATGCAAACAGACAACCCCACAGTCTTCAAGACTTTCCTAAAGAAGTGGAAAGCAGCAGCTCAGATGGGCCAGTCACTCCTGTCCAGCCCTCTCTTGTCCCTCATGAAAGTCTGCACACCCAAGCCCAGTTTGGCACAAATGGACTTCCCTTGCCCCCTACACCAGCCATGCCCCATTCTCCCTAGGATCCAGGGCGGTGGTTCCCATTCACCTTGTAGCCTGTGCTGGCTTTTCCTCCATGTGTCCCCCAGAACCACAACCCTTCATCCACTCTGCCCAGGAGGCTGGTCTCTATAAGCTTCAACTCCCAGGCTTTTCTGCCTCTCGCTTCCAGCTGGGCACTGGAGCACATCAGACAGAGTTGGTTATTTGTCCCTCAGCTCACCAGCCCCTCCCTGGCCACATTTCTGCCAATGACTGCATTCTTCTAGACCACTGTTCTTTTTAGGGGAATCACACCTTTCACAGCTCCAGCAACAACATTTCTTTCCTGGGCCCCTTCAAATCTAGGGACAGCAATGGCTTCGTGCTGCTGCTAATCTCTCCATGCCTCCATGCTGTTTTCAGTAAAACCCTCTGAGTGTGCCATTTCCTTCGGGCCCTGAACAATACATACATAGCCTTACCCCAATTTTTTTTTAATGGTTTACAATCAATTTAGTTATCTATTTTTATTTTTTATTTTTTTTAAAGATTTTATTTATTTGACAAAGAGAGACACAGCGAGAGAGGGAACACAGACAGGGGGAGTGGGAGAGGGAGAAGCAGGTTTCCCGCAGAGCAGGGAGCCTGATGCAGGGCTCGATCCCAGGACCCTGGGATCATGACCTGAGCCGAAGGCAGACGCTTAAGGACTGAGCCACCCAGGCGCCCCAGTATCTATTTTTAAACAACAATAATTACACCCGGGTTAAAGTCTTATCCCTTTATAAAAAATAATAAATTCTATGAAACAAATACTTAAAACTTCAATCAGTAAGAGAACATGTCAAATGTGGAATTTAAAATCAGCTGATAGGATAGGGCGCCTGGGTGGCTCAGTTGGTTAAGCCACTGCCTTCGGCTCAGGTCATGATCCTGGAGTCCCAGGATCGAGTCCCGCATCGGGCTCCCTGCTCTGCAGGGAGTCTGCTTCTCCCTCTGACCCTATCCCCTCTGATGTGCTCTCTCTCTCTCATTCTCTCTCTCTCAAATAAATAAATAAAATCTTAAAAAAAAAAATAAAAATAAATAAAAATAAAAATAAAATCAGCTGATAGGATAGATTAATAAATATTTTAAAGTTAGCTAACAAGTTGTAAATACTTTTGTAAATTTTATATGATAGAAAAAATTTGATATATACAGATTTAAAAAAAATAAGATGGAGGGGCGCCTGGGTGGTTCAGTTGGTTAAGCCTCTGCCTTCGGCTCACGTCATGATCCCAGGGTCCTGGGATCAAGCCCCATGTCAGGCTCCCTGCTCAGCCTCCCCGCTCGTGCTCTCTCTCTCAAGTAAATAAATAAAATCTTTTAAAAAAATAAACAAAAATAAAAAATAAGATGGAAATTTATTTCTCTTTCATGTAAAAGTAGTATAAAATTGGACTGTCTTGGACTAATAAGGCAGCTTTATCAAGGTATGGGACCCAGGCTCTCTCCCTATATACATATACTGCTGTTCTGCCATGCTCTACATGTAGCTTTTGCCTCCAAAACCACCACATAAGCACCAGCCTTCATATCCCAGTACAGTTAACATGAGTATTATATTAATATGTCTCAGGTGTACAATACAGTGATTCAACAATTCTCTGTTGCTCAGTGCTCATCATGATAAGTGTACTCTTAATCCCCTTCACCTCTTTCACCCATCCCCCCACCTACCTCCCCTCTGGTAACCATCCGTCTGTTCTCTAGAGTTAAGAGTCTGGTTTTTTGTTTATCTTTTTTCCTTTGTTTGTTTTGTTTCTTAAAATCCACATGAGTGAAATCATATCGTATTGTCTTTCTCTGACTTATTTCACTTAGCATTATACCCTCTAGATCCACCCATATTGCAAATGGCAAGATTTCGTTCATTTCTTTTTTTTTTACTTGAATCATCAAATTATATTTGGGAGAATGGACACAGAAATATTTAAAAAGTTTATTTCCAGAACAAGACCACTGAGCCCACATTAACATAAATATTTAGTATCAAAATAAAATCTTGAAAATGCTTTCTAAAATTCAAACTGCGCAAAAACTCTGCTAAACCTTGATTTCTCCACCAAGCCAATGTATTAATTTTTCTTCTTGTCATATAAACCTTGTCTCGACGTTTTCCAAATCCCCAGCTTAAAATTTTTTTAAGCATTTTATTCTTAAGTAATCACTACACTGAACAGGGGGCTCAAACTCACAAACCTTAGATCAAGAGTCACACGCTCCACCAACTGAGCCAGCCAGGTGGCCCTGAGGTGATAATATTTTAGACATATAAGGTAGAATAAAATAAATTATTAAGGGGTGCCTGAGCCTTACCTCAATTTCTGATGGCTTCCTTGGTTTTGAAGTTTAAGCAGCCTTGACCCTAGACTGTCTCATGTTCTGCTTTACCATACTGAAGCTCCTTAGAAGCAGATTCAAATCCCCTACTCAGACCCATAGACAGACTCACACCTTTAAGCAAGAATTCCAACATTTACATAGAATTGCTATGAAAGCCAAAGCCTCTCCACTGAGACATCATCAGGAAACACCCCCTTTATTTCTTAGTTTGTCTCTTCAACAAAGATTGAATTTCAACCCAAATAATTATGAAAAATATTACCAGAAGTCATTTATCTATGTGACCATGGGCAAGTTACTGAATCTCTCTGTACCTCCATTTTGTCTTCTTCAAACTGGGGGCGATAATACCTACTTTGTGGTTTGCTTGTGAAAATTAAATGAGATGAGCATTCTACAAGTTATAGGACGAGGCCAATTACATGGTAATCAGTAAATAAACAGTAGTAGCTACTATGATTGTTACCACGTATCTACAACCGGAGTAGATTTTGCCCCAAGGGACAATCATCTGGAAACATTTTTGGCTGAAACAACTAGGGGAAGGGCAGATACTGGCATCTACTGGATAGAGAGCAGGGATGCTGCTAGACATTGTATAATGCACAGGACAGGCCCCACAGCAAAGAATGATCTGGCCCAAAGTGTCAATAGTGCCAAGGTGGAGAAAACTTAGAGAATGAAGAATAAATTAAAAGAACCTAGGGGTGGGGTGCCTGGGTGGCTCAGATGGTTAGGCGTCCGCCTTTGGCTCAGGTCATGATCCCAGGGTCCTGGAATCCAGTCCTGTGTTGGGCTCCCTGCTCAGTGCAGAGCCTGCTTCTCCCTCTCCCTATGCCATTCCCTCTGCTTGTGCTCTTCTGTCTATCTCTCTGTCAAATAAATAAATTAAAAATCTTAAAAAAAAAAAAACCTAGGGGTGCCCGGATGGCTCAATTGGTTGGGTGTCTGACTCTTGATTTTGGCTCAGGTTGTGATCTCAGGGCTGTGAGATCCAGCCTCGAGTGAGCGGAGACAGAGAATCTTAAGCAGGATCCAAACCCGGGGAGTTTGCTTCTCCCTCTGCCTCTCCTGCTCCCCCTGCTTGTGCTCTGGAATGCACTCTTTCTCTGTCAAATAAATAAGTAAAATCTTTTTTAAAAAAGAACAAAAGTGGGTATGTATTTAAAAAAAAAAAGATTCTCTCCCTCTACCTTTGCCCCTCCCCCCAGCTTGCACTCTCCCTCTCTAAAAAAAAAAGAATCTAAGACATTCCA
Source organism: Callorhinus ursinus (assembly GCF_003265705.2). Taxonomy (NCBI): domain Eukaryota; kingdom Metazoa; phylum Chordata; class Mammalia; order Carnivora; family Otariidae; genus Callorhinus; species Callorhinus ursinus. The sequence continues at coordinate 30,863,718 of NW_027397078.1, forward strand.
CATGGTAAATTTCACGCACTTTGCTTCCAGTGCCATCTCTTAGTAACAAGACTCAAAGTTACCAGAGTGTAGGCAAAGGAGAGGAATTAAAGCATTTTAAAACAATTTTAAAAGAATCCTAAAGGAGAAAAAAAACTCAAAAAGCAAGCACACCAAACATCTCCAGGGTCAAAAACCTATTCATGTAAAATCATCTGTTTTTCACAAGACTGACCCTGAACTAAGGGATAAACAAAGAGATTATTGCATTACATATGTTCTTTTGAAGGCATCAGGGCAAACATTACACATTTAAGAAAGCCTGCTTTAAAAAAAAAAGCAAAAACAATTCTTAATTGCTGGCATTTATGGGATTTACTTCAATTAGTCAGGAAATTAACACAGGTGAAACATTTAATTACCCCCAGGAGGCTGAACAAAGCTATTTTTCTGTAAACCAATGGCAAAGTGTTACAAATGAATTAAGTCAAAGCAAACGTTTACTACTAACCTAAATTAAATAGCCTCTCCTGGTCCTGAATTAAATTATGAGGAGAGCTGAGTTTCTCCAGTCTGTTAAAAATCACGTTTCCTTCAGGTTCGTGTTCTAGCCCGTCTCTGAAGTAGAGAGAACAGTGGTAAATAAAACAGGCCCAAAGTCAGCTGGCATGTGCCCCCCAGGGGCTCTCTGGAATGAAGCTGAGCAGAGAGGGCCAGACAGGAAGGTCAGGAGCAGGGAGAGTTGAGCAGGGACTGCAGGGCGAAGTCCTGGTGGAAGGAGCGGAGCTTTCATTCTCTCATTCTCTCTGGCCTTCCTTCCCCCTCGCAGGGCTGCCTGGAGGGGGAGGGACCACCGCAGCCTTAGGGAATCGCATTCCTGCCGCAGAGTTGCCAGCACTGCTGCTGCCAGTCTGACTTTGGAAACGGTCAACTATGAAGTAGGGAAGTTCCTAGTCCAGACACCTCACAACTCTTCAGAGCACGGCCTCTTAAATATTTCTGTGCTATGCCCCTTACCCTTTGGTAGTCTGCATGGACCTCTTCTCAGAATACTGTTTTTAAATGCATAACATGAAACACTTAAAATAGACAGGATTATAAAAGAAACATACAGAAATATAGCTATCAAAATATTAAAAAGCAAATTTGTGGTAGTAAGGCATGTGTTTGAATATGCATTACTACCTGTAATAATTATGATTTTTAAAAATCCTATTTCTACAGGTGATGAAATCACAGGTACTACTACTACTACTACTGTGGTTTGTTCCCTATATACACAATAGAAGGAAATGCTTGATTTCAGTTAGGGGTTGGTACAAACAAAAACGGATCTTTTTCCACATCTAAATTCACAGACCCCTGAAATGGACCCAGGCCTGCTTTAGAGTATTCCGGGCAGGAGTGGACATGCAGGGCATTCATATTTGCTTTTCCACTTCTTTTCCTGCCTCCTACTAGTTAAGAGGAAAAACAAATTGCCTAAAGACTAAAACTGAAAATAATACATAAGATAATATACTTGCCAGTTCTACTTGGCATAAGAAAATGAATTACGCATGAAAATGTATTTTTAAAAGATAAAGAAATTTTAAATGAGTGGGTGAGCAAAAACATCTATATTATCTGGCCCCAAAAAAGATAGAGTAATTTTCTGCTTCAGAAAACTCTGGAAGGCAAGTGTGGTACAAGGTTCCTAAGCTGACACATACCACCAATAATTCTCTCTTTGCTTTTGAATAATCCTCTCCCCTTCAGTGCAGACAAAACCTGTGACTTGCTTCTATATATAAGGCAGGATATGGCAAAGGCAACAGGGTGTCACTCCTCTAAGCCAACTGGAGAGAGAGAATCTCCTTAAAGAAGCCAACAGCCATATTATGAACTGCCTATGAAAAGAGCCACGTGGCGGGGAACTGCAGGTGGTCTCTAGTAGCTGAGAGCTTCAGTCCTAAACTCACGAGGAACAGAATTCTACTAACAATGACATGAGCTTGGAAGAAGTCCCCGAGCTCCACAAAGAAATGCCACCCAGCCAATGCCTTGATTTCAGCCTTGTGAAACCCTGACCTGCAGACCCAGTTAAGCCATGTCAGGACTCCCGACCCAAAGGAACAATAAGATAATAAATGTGCTGTTTTAAGCTGCAATTTAAATTTATGCGAAGTCATTATAGAGCAATAGATAATTCATGCAGTAACCAGTACAGGGGGTGAACAACCATCCCAATTTGCCTGCTACTGTCCTGCTTTGAAAACGGAATCTCATGCCCCAGGAAACCCCACAGGCCTGAGCAACCCAGGCTGGTTACTATGATCTGAATGTGTCCCCCCCACAAAATATGTCTGTTGAAATTCTAATGCCCAATGTGATGGTATTAGGAGGCAGGGCCTTTGGAAGATACTTAGGTCATGAGGGTAGAGCCCTCACGAATGGGACTGAATGCCTTATAAAGAGGCTCCAGAGAGAACCCTAGCCCTTTCCATCATTTAAGGCCACAGCAAGAAGGTGCCAGCTATGAACCAGGAAAGGGGCCCCTCACCAGAAGGCAAACATGCTGGCACCATGATCTTGGACTACCAGCCTCCAGAACTGTGGGCAGTAAATTTCCATGGTTTATAAGCCACCCAGTCTGTGGAATTTGTTATAGCAGCCCAAACGGACTTAGGTGCCCACCAAAAAACATGTACTAAAGAAGAGAATGATGTAAATACAAAATCTTAGATACTTGCCTTTATGAAACAAAGAGAAAATTTGAAAAAAAAAAAAAAACCTGGAAAGGAACCAAACCCTCTTTAAAAAGTTACTGATAATTAGTGAAACAACTCAAAATTTCCTCACAACCAATTTTCCATACCCTTAAAGTAGGACAGTTCCCAGTTATGCATGTGAAACTAGGTCAATATTCAAATCCATCTTGCATTTTTTTAAGCAATCTCTAACCCAACTCAGGGCTTGAACTCACGACCTCAAGATCATGAGTCACATGCTCCACCGACTGAACCAGCCAGGCGCCCCCATCTTGTATTTCTAGTCTTCACTTTTGTTACCTTTTCATTCTCCCTATTGGTTTACCCATTCTAAATGAGTCTCAAATATCGTTATCTTTAAGACTGCAAATAGCTCGATCATGTGGAACCATCATTGTCTTGCCATCTGACCAAAAGCCAAAGATACCTTTTCTGCCTATATTAAACCCCTCCGTGTTCCCATCTCCTCTGACCACTCCCAGGTTCCTTCTTTAAAGATAAACCCCATGAATTGTGTGATGTCAGAGACTTGGAGGGTAGGGTACAAAAGTGAGAACACAGATGGAACAGAACTGATCACATGGGCACTGATGGTTGTTGAGCATGGATGGCAAGCACAGAGGAGTTTAATGTATTATTCCATCTACTTGTTTAAGATTTCCCATTTAAAAAAAGATGAGGGGGGGCGCCTGGGTGGCTCAGTCGTTAAGCGTCTGCCTTCAGCTCAGGTCACGATCCCAGGGTGATGGGCATTAAGGAGGGCACATGATGTGATGAACACCATCATATTATGTTATATGGGCATTATATGCAACTGATGAATTGCTGAACACTACATCTGAATGATGTACTATGTGTTGGCTAATTGAATTTAAATTTTAAAAAATGTAAGAAAATAAATGTCAAGATGGTGACATTCATTCACAGGCTGCACCAGAAATTAAAAAAAAAAAAAAAGATGAGGGGGAAAAAAAACAAGCCTATGAAAGCCCAATCAATTAACTCTAAGGTCCTCTAACACTTCAAGAATATCAGTGTGTGGGGCGCCTGGGTGGCTCAGTCGTTGGGCGTCTGCCTTCGGCTCAGGTCATGGTCCCAGGGTCCTGGGATCGAGCTCCGCATCGGGCTCCCTGCTCCGCAGGAAGCCTGCTTCTCCCTCTCCCACTCCCCTTGCTTGTGTTCCCTCTTTCACTGTGTCTCTGTCAAATAAATAAATAAAATCTTTAAAAAAAAAAAAGAATATCAGTGTGCATTTTGCTACCTATAAAGGAGCTTTTAATATTTGTACACATTTAGCACAGTCCCCCAGTCATGTGACATTCTATGCAAATAAAAATGCCACCTTTCCTCAGGCATAAAGGCCTCTACAACACCATAATGAGTCACTATAACAATAGGTAATGAAGTTTTTTTTTAAAGATTTTTTTTATTTATTTATTTGACAGAGAGAGACAAAGCAAGAGAAGGAACACAAGCAGGAGGAGTGGGAGAGGGAGAAGCAGGCCTCCCACCAAGCAGGGAGCCCGACGCAGGGCTTGACCCTGGGATCATGACCAGAACCAAAGGCAGACGCCCAACGACTGAGCCACCCAGGCGCCCCGGTAATGATTTTTAAAAAGGAAACATAAATGAACTAGAGCTACATGTGTCAACAAAGATGAATCTCAAAAACATAATAATGAGAGGAAAAGCAAGTTGCAGGTTACAGAGTACAATACTCCTAATTTTAAGTTGAAAAGTCATACGGGGGTGCCTGGGTGGCTCAGTTGGTTAAGGGTCTGCCTTCAGCTAGGGTCATGATCCCAGGGTCCTGGGATTGAGCCCCGTGTTGGGCTCTACTCAGCAGAGAGCCTGTTTCTCCTTCTGCCCCTTCGCCTACTTGCACTCTCTCTTTCTCTCTCTCTGTCAAATAAATAAAATCTTTAAAAAGTTGAAAAGCCATACAAAACAATATATTGTTTTAGTGACATATATATACACACACACACTATACAGATAGATACACACGATATCTACAGGTATAGTAAACGTATTAACATTTTTTTCGTTTTTGTTTTGTTTTGTTTTTAAAGATTTTATTTATTTGTCAGAGAGAGAGAGAGAGAGAGCGAGCGAGAGAGAGAACACAAGCAGGGGAAGCAGCAGGCAGAGGGAGAAGCAGGCTCCCTGCTGAGCAAGGAGCCCCATGTGGGACTTGACGCCGGGACCCTGGGATCATGACCTGAGCCAAAGGCAGACACTTAACTGAGCCACTCAGGCGTCCCATTTTTTTCAATTCATGCACAGCAAATTCAGGACAGCAGTAACCTCTGGGGTTGGAAGGAAAGAGAATGGGACCAGAGAAGGAGATCACAGGAAACCTTCACACTGAAAGAACTGTTGTACTTATTTGTTGGGTAACCCTCTAAGTTTTGCACACCTGAAGTATTTTTGTTATAAAAGAGTCAACAAGTAACTCTTATGCAAATGTCCCTCTTTTAACCACAGAACGGTTTGGCTCTGGAACTTCCTATATCTGCTGGCATTCTTTCTTTTTTATAAAAAAAGAACACTATCTTAAACAGCAAATATCCTTTCTTACTGTTTTAGAGGCAAAATGCCTCTATCTCCTTAACGTCTATGCTACAAAGGGATATGATATAAAGATGTAAAAGCAGAAAACTGCCTTATTTGCATTTTTAAAAAACAGTTCCGGCTAACAACCTAACAATGGGGAAAGTTCACAAGAATTTTGTCTTTTACCTATAGTTTTCTTTAATGATTAAACAGTTGCTTCAATGAATTACAAGAAAACCTTTAAATAGGACTTCTTCCCAAAGGTGAGTCCATGCACAGGGCACCTGGGTAGCTCAGTCAGTTGAGCCTCAGACTCTTATTTTTTTTTTAATTTATTTATTGGGGCGCCTGGGTGGCTCAGTCAGTTAAGCAGCTGCCTTCGGCTCAGGTCATGATCTCATGAGGGTCCTGGGATCGAGCCCCGCATCGGGCTCTCATCTCAGTCTGCTTCTCCCTCTCCCTGTGATCTCTCTCGCTTTCTAAGAAATAAATAAAATCTTTAAAAAAAAAATGAAGATTTTATTTATTTGAGAGCGAGAGAGCACGCACACGCGGGAGGGGCAGAAGGAGAGGGAGAAAGAATCTCAGACTCTGTGCTAAGTGGGGAGCCTGACGCAGGGCTCAATCTCACAACCCTGAGATCAGGACCTGAACCAAAAACCAAGAGTCGGGCGCCTGGGTGGCTCAGTTGTTAAACGACTGCCTTCGGCTCAGGTCATGATCCTGGAGTCCCTGGATCAAGTCCTGCATCGGGCTCCCTGCTCAGCAGGGAGTCTGCTTCTCCTTCTGACCCTCCCTCCTCTCGTGTGCTCTCTCTCTAATAAATAAATAAAATCTTTAAAAAAATAAAAAAATAAAAGCAATTTGCCTACCTTTAAAAAAAAAAAAAAAAAACAAGAGTCAGACCCTTAACTGACTGCACCACCCAGATGCCCTGAGCAACTGACTCTTTTTTTTAATTTTTTAAGATTTACTTATTTATTTTAGAGAAAGGGAGCGAATGAGCACGGGCAGGCGTGGAGGGAGAGGGAGAGAGCAACTTCAGCAGACTCCTCGCTGAATTCAGAGCCCCACTTCAGGCTGATCTCATGACCCCCGAGATCATGACCTGTGCCAAAACCAAGAGTGGGACGCCCAACCGACCACCACCCAGCCCCCCACCCCTCTCCACCCCCCCACCCAACTCCTGATTTTGCCTACAGTGGTGATCTCAGGGTCCTGGGATTGAGCCCCCACATTCTCTGCACTCAGCAGGGAGTCTGCTTGAGAGTCTCTCTGCCCTCCCCCCACCCCGTATGCTCTCTCTAAAATAAATACATCTTTAAAAAAACAAAAATATGATTCTGTGCACAGGAATTTTTAAAATATCCCTGCTTCGGGGCGCCTGGGTGGCTCAGTTGGTTAAGCGACTGCCTTCGGCTCAGGTCATGATCCTGGAGTCCCGGGATCGAGTCCCGCATCGGGCTCCCTGCTCAGCGGGGAGTCTGCTTCTCCCTCTAACCCTCCCCCCTCTCATGTGCTCTCTCTCTCTCTCTCTCATTCTCACTCTTTCAAAATAAATAAATAAATCTTTAAAAAATAATAATAATAAAATAAAATAAAATAAAATAAAATATCCCTGCTTCTGCTTTGTTCTGCTTCTAGCAGCTTTGTTTTACTTCTTTACCTCAATCACAGCTGCTTAAACAATCGGACATTTATTGGCTTTTTTCCAATTCAATGATTTCCCCTGATATTACAGAATCAGCAGTGTTTTATAGCTATGCCCCTTAATGTCTAAGAGTTAACCATCAAGTCAGAGAAAGACAAACACCATATGATCTCATTTACATGTGGAATCTAAAAACAAAAAACTTGAACTCATAAATATAGAGGACAGATAGGTGGGGGAGAGATGGGTGAAAGTGATCAAAAGTTACAAACTTCCAGTTATAAAATAAGTAAGTCATGGGGATTTAATGTACAGCATGGAGACTATAGTTAATACCATACTATATATTTGAAAGTTGCTAAGAGAGTATATATTTGAAAGTTGCTAAGAGAGTATATCATAAAACTTCTGATCACACGAAAAAAATGTTTAACTATGTATGGTGACAGATGCAGACTTACTGTGGTGATCATTTCACAAAATATACAAATACCAAATCATTATGTTGTATACCTGAAACTAGTATGTTACATGTTAATCATATCCCAATTAAAAAGCAGACTATTTCAAAATAAAAGGAGTTGATTCTCATAAAAACTAAAACAAATTATGACTACTTCAAATATGCACAGCATTCCCAGAGACTAACACAACATCCTAAAAGACAAATATTATAAATAAGTCTATATAGTTTAATTCATTACATCAAATGCAAAACTTGCTAGTTTAAGGTAGATATTTTATTTCTAGAGGTTATATTCCTCTTTTTTGTTTTTTTAAGTAAGCTGTATACCCATCATGGGGCTTGAACTCACGACCCCTTTATCAAGAGTCATGTGCTCTACCAACTGAGCCAGCCAGGTACCCCCCTGGAGGTTATATTCCAAATTGTTTCTTACTCAAATCAACTGAAGAATAAAAAAATTTGCACTGGAATGTAAACTCCATGAAGACAGGGATTTGTCTGATTCATAGTTGTAACCTCAGCATCTAGAACTGTCCATTATGAGCAATAGAAACTCAAATGCATGTCAAACCCAACCTGATTCCCACCACACCACCTTATGCCTTCTAGTAAAATGATGGCCTTTGAACACCAATGAAATACTTTACAACCTGAGAAACCAATCACTAACATTTGTAGTTCTTTGTCTTAAAATGAAAACTATGTTTCTCAGACATTTATATTTTCTTTTTCTAATGTAAAGGGTTTTGTTCTACCATTTTTCACCTAGTACTAGAATCCCGCTTTTAAAATAAATCAGCAAATGAAGATAAATACTCTAAAAATAGGACCAAAAGACCTTTTTAAAATAGGCTATTATGATGCATTAAAATTTATAATGGGGAATAAACATATGACATGATTTTCAACATCATGTCATTAGGGAACTGCAAATTAAAACAACGAGATATCAATCACTACGTTCCTATGGTCAAAATAAAAAACACTGATATCATTAAATGCTGGTGAGTATATGGAGCAACATGAACTCTCATGCACTGCTGAGGGGACTGCAAAATGGTACAGCCACTTTGGAAGACAATTTGGCAGTTTCCTACAAAACTGAAGACACTCTTACTATATGATCCAGCAATCACACCTTGGTATTTACACAAAGGAACTGAAAACTTAAGTCCACACAAAAATCTGCACACAGATGTTTACAGCAACTTGATCTATAACTGCCAAAACTTGAAAGTAATCAAGATGTCCTCCAGTTCATGAATGGATAAATAAATTGTGGTACATCCAAACAATGGAGTATTATTCAGCACTAAAAAGAAATGAGCCATCAAGCTATGAAAAGACATGGAGTTATCTTAAATGCATATTATTAATGAAAGAGGCCAATGTGAAAAGATTACGTACTGTGTTTTTCTAACTATATGACATTCTAAAAAAGGCAAAACTGTGGAGACAGTAAAAAGATCAGTGGTTGCCTGCGGTTGGGGGTAAGTGGAAGGGATGACTATGCAGAGCACAGAGGATTTTTAGGTCAGTGAAACTATTCTGTATGATATTTTAATGGTAAATACATGTCATTATACATTTGTCCAAACCCATACAATGGTCAACACCAAGAGTGAACCATAATGTAAACTGGGGACTTGGGATAATTATGATATATCAATGTAGGTTCATCAATTGTAGCAAATGTATCACTCTGGAAGGGAGTATTCCTTTTTTTTTAAGATTTTATTTATTTATTTGATAGAGAGACACAGCGAGAGAGGGAACACAAGCAGGGGGAGTGGGAGAGGGAGAAGCAGGCTTCCCGTGGAGCAGGGAGCCCAATGCAGGGCTCAATCCCAGGACCCTGGGCTCATGACCTGAGCCAAAGGCAGACACTTAATGACTGAACTACCCAGGCGCCCCTGGAAGGGAGTATTCCTAATGGGGGAGGCTGTATATGTGTGTGGCGAGGGGAGTATATGGGAACACTATGCACCTTTCCTTCAATTTTGCTATTAACCTAAAACTGCTCTAAAAAAATCAAGTCTTGGGTGCCTGGGTGGCTCAGTTGGTTAAGCGACTGCCTTTGGCTCAGGTCATGATCCTGGAGTCCCAGGATCAAGTCCCGCTTCTCCCTCCGACCCTCCCCCCTTAGTGCTCTCTCTCTCTCATTCTCTCTCTCTGAAATAAATTAAATTAAATTAAAAATTAAGTCTTAATAAATTTTTTTTAAAAAAAAACCTTGGAATGTACAACACCAAGAGTGAACCCTAGTGCAAACTCTGGACTTTGGGTAATAATGATATGTCAATGTCAATGTCAACTATAACAAATGTACCAGTCTGGTGGGGGATGTTGATAATGGAGGAGGCTGGCATGTGTGCCGGTAGGGGATCTATGGGAATTTTCTGTACCTTCCCCATAATTTTGCTGTGAACATAAAACTGCTCTGAAAAAAATTAAATCTATTAAAAAATATATATACACATTTCAACAGAAAAAAAAATCCATAACTTCATGACAAAGTAACAGACATAGTAGCTTATTTTTTACTGCAAGGAGGAGAAAAATTAAGTATTTTTGTAAAACATTTACTCTAGGTAAGATTTTCGCCCTGCTTGAAATGTCATGGTAATCTTAATTATATGCTTATTAAGAAAAAAAAATCTGGCTGTTACCATAGAAATTACCAGGGATGGTTAGTGCCTCCATGATTTGGGCAGTTATACCTGTTGGGTCACTTAATTCTGAACTTACAGGTTCCTGTTCAACAGGGAAAGGCTAAAAATGTCTACATTTGTTTTAAAGAATGGCTAATACACTCATGGGGAAATGCAAATTGAGGTAAATGGAGCATGCACTCACATCAAGATACAACACGCCACGCCACACCACTCCCCACTAAAATGGTTGGCAAAAATTAGGTGGCTGCTGACTGCTAGCTTTGTGTGAATCTCTTCTGATCACATTTCCCTGTCCAGGATGCCTCTGATGTTCATTTTTGCCTGTTATGAAGAATACTGGATTATTGCAATTATATTAAGTTAACGGGGAAGGATGTATTTTATTTTGCTGGGCTGAGTAAGAAAGCTTAAAGCTCTGAGACATTTACTCTAAGCAATCTTCTAGGCATGTCTCCCTTTGCCAACATCTGAAGCAGTCTCCAGTTCCAACTGGACATCAAGAATATAAACTCACTCATGCAAATGTACTGTGCCTTGGGTTCTTTCTAAATCATATATACTTGAAGGGAGCATGGATTCTAACACCAGGAAAGTCCCCTCCCCAATTCCTTAGGAGTGGTGAACCAACATATTCACATTTAATATGCCCACTTTCTCTTATCACACTCCATGTATTACTGACTACAAATAAGCCTTAGCAGGTGCCCACCTGCCATTTACTTGCTGTGTGGCACCAGTCACTTATTCCTTTTTCAGTTGAGAAGTTGCAACAGCATTTAATAAATTTATATGATTGGGAATATTCTGAGGGCCTCAAGTAATGGCCATGGTTTGTGTTTTAAGACACTGACTTTCTGTCTACCTCGTTCAGCTCAACCACGGAACAGCAATTGCAGAACTTTCTACATACAAAGGACTTCTTAAGGGCTAAACAGCCATGCTAAGTTCTATGAATACTCATTACATTTTCAGAAATCCCTTTTAAAAGGTGAAAGATTACAGAGTGGCTAAAGTCATGCTCACAAACACACAGGCATATGCATGTTCCAGCAGTATAAAGCACAGTCTTAAGTGGTAAGAAAAAAATAAAGAACCTACAAACACAGTGACATTGCAAGTGAGCCATAAAACCCTCACTAATCCTCTAGAACTAGATTTTAAAATACCACTCCCCACTCTAAATATTCAATTGATGTTAACTTTCATACTAACTATTGCTTTTAAGAAAAGCTTCATTTCCATGCACCCCTATGTTTATAGTTTATAGCAACATTCTTCACAACAGCCAAGATATGGAAGCAACCCAAATGTTATTTATTTATATATATAATATATATATAATATATAAAGAAATATTATTCAACCATCAAAAAGAATGAAATCTTGCCATTTGCAATGATATGGATGGAGCCAGAGTATAATGCTTAGCAAAATAAGTCAGTCAGAGAAAGACAAATACCGTATGATTTCACTCATATGTGGAATTTAAGAAACAAAACAAGCAAAGGGAAAAGAGACAAATCAAGAAACAGACTCTTAATTACAGAGAACCAACTGGTGGTTACCAGAGGGGAGGAGGTGGGGGGATGGGTGAAATATGTGATGGGGATTAAAGAGTGCACTCGCCCTGATGAGTACAGGATGATGTATGGAAGTACTGAATTACTATATTGTACACCTGAAACTAATATAACACTGTATGTTAACTGGAAATAAAATTAAAACTTAAAAAAATAATTTTAAAAAGCTTCATTTCATGTTTTGGGCCTGATATTAAGAATCTTATCAACATGAAAGCCTGGTGATATCAAAAGACGATGCTTATCAAGTAGTCTTTCTCCAAGCTCCAAGGAAAGCACAAAACAAAAACAGCATGCGCTGTGGATCACTCCCTCCTCCTTTTCCAGGTATGGAGCAGCTAAAAGGAGGTGACACACATTACTTTCCAGTTCTATTTCAAGTCCAAGTAATAAGACGGGAAACTACAGCTGTCTCCTATGGTGGATGTCTGGGTCTATCTCTAGCACGAAACAGTAAGCTTGGCTTTGCCCTGACATACATCCTCTTGCAGCTCTTTGTCCCTGCTCTGCAACTTGTTAAGGCTTTCCAATTTAATACCAATATTCAGAAATATGTTAGTGAGCAAATACATATAGTAGATATATATATCTAGACAGATAGACTGATTACATGGATATAGGGCGGACAATATTCAATTCTGGGCCCCTGGCTATACATACATACATACATACATACATACATATACACACACACGCACACTTCAAGTTCAAATCCCAGCAAGGCACCCTGAGCGCCTATCCCTTTCCACCCACCCAAGAGAGGTAAAGGCAGGAGCAGCGAGCAGAGGTTAAACCAGACACCAGCCAAAACAAACACCATTTCCAGAACAAGGCAAACTTTGGGTCCGGACGGCTGCAGAGCCCCAGCGATGGC
>NW_027397078.1:30876348-30923005 GCF_003265705.2 Callorhinus ursinus
GGGGGAGGGAGTGTCAGTCTGTCTCAGGGGAGGAAAACGGGGAGCGCACCCAGCACTCCTGAGCTGCGGAGGAGGCTGGTGTTCCCCGGGGGACAAGGGCGTCGCCGCCATCCCCGACTTCGACCTGCCCGAGGCCTCCAGGTTCTTGAGCAGCCCCATCGCCCCACCCCGCCCCCTTATCCCCACAGAAATGGTCCGCACAGACCTGCTGTGGCAGGGGGCGCGGGGACCTACCTGGTGCAACGTCTCGGCGGGCAGCTGCGACGCCCGGAACAGGTCGGCCACGGGGCCCGCGGCTGCGGTGACCGCTCCCGGGACGGCCCTGGCGGCCTCAGGGGGCCCGGACCCGGGGCCCCCGCCTGCGGCGCCGGCGCAACGCGCGAAGAGCTCGGAGTAGCACTGCTGCTCGCCCTCGCTCAGTAGCAGCGGCGGCCCGGAGCCGCAGCCCCCGCCCGCTGCCGCCTCCATGGGGCCCGGAAGGGGGTCCGGCGTAGCACCGTCACCGGGTAAGGAGCCGACGCCTTCGCCTCAGCCTCCGCCGCCTCGGTCTCGGCCTCGGCCGCCGCCGCCACCGCCCCCACGCCCCGCAGCTGCCGCGCGGCCGCTTCCTCCCGGCGCGCGCCGGCCCCGCCCCCGGACTTGAATGTTGTGCCTCCGCCGCGCGGCACATGGAGACAGGCGCGGGGCGAACCAATCGCAGGCTGAGATCGCATCCCGGCCCCGCCCCCACCATCCGGCCCCGCCCCGCCCCGCCCCGCCCCGCCCCGCCCCGCGCCGCGCCGCGCCGCGCCGCGCCAGGTAACTAACTCTGCGGGCAGTCCACCACGCGACCGGTCACCTGCCCCTCCCGCACTCCTCAGACCCGGAGGGCAGGAGCCAGCGCTTGGCGCGCTCACCCGGCCCGGGAGGGGTGCCCTTGGCTCTCCTCCCAGGCTGGGAAAGGAGACAACTAGACCCACCTGGAGTATGGCGCTTTTCAGCGGGCGGAGAAAGCTGTGGTGATTTCTCCCTAGAACGCTGGAGCTGGGGCAGCGCCCTTCGCGGAAAAGGGAGGAGGCGTGAGAAATTAAGTTTCCCTTTTTATATAGCAGTAGCGCTTCTGTCCTCCTGTGTCCTATGGAGATCCAGAGATCATACGAACTGACTGACCCAGGGACTGACCAAAGCGCTCACGGGGACGATGAGGTTAGGCCACTTCCTCAGGTCTGGAGTTGAGCCTTAAAAAGGAACAACATCAGTTAGTGTTAAGTACTAGAGTAATAAGAGTAAAAGGGGCCCTAGGAAGAAGAATTGCATATGTGTATATATATATACACAAAAAAAATTAAGTCCAGGATTAAGCACTAATAAAAAATACATTTTAGAATTTAATAAAGAGATACATAAATCTTTCACCCCAAATAATTTTATTTTAATTAAAAACAAAAACTATCTCAAGAAATAGCACTGATGATAGCAAATATACTTTGGTATTTTGGTCAACTCAAATAAGGAGGAAGGGCAGGAAGACCGGGGAAAAAATCAACAGGTGGTAAAGGGGGAAGGGAATACATTAGAAGAAAAATTATGAGGGCGCCTGGCTAGTTGAGTAGGTAGAGCATACAACTCTTGATCTTGGGGTTGTGAGTTCAAGCCCCACGTTGGGCATAGAGTTTATTTAAAATAAATAAACAAAAGGTTTTAAAAAGAAGAAGAAGAAGAAAATTATGTCAATTGATGGCCAGAGTAAGATTTTCCTTTTGGAATCTAAGGACATGAAATAAGATCCACTCCAAAAGCAGGAAGTTCTCATCTCTTCACTAAGATTTCCTTTTACCACATTTTGCTTTAGACCTGCCAGGAGAGAATTAAGACAGAAATAAGCTTGCAGACAAGAGTACAGAAAGGATAGTTAAGTAAGAAGCAGCGAAGACTACCTCAGCTGGGGAATTTCCATTTCAAAATCTAACCACCCACTGTCTTTTCCACGACCGTAATAATTTCTCAGGAAAACTGAAAGCCAAGAGATCATGTTTATTCTCTTCTGACCTTTTTGGTCATACTCAGGATTCCCTGAGAATGCCCCACCATTCTAACAGAGGCTAGAAAGGGACCCACTCTTTGTGATAAAAGCCAAACCCTACTTTCCCCTGTAACACCTGGGAAAAGAGATGTGAGGTATAATAATCCCTGACATTCATATAGTTCAAAGCTACATTATCTCGTTTAAGCAAGTCTCACAGTAACTCACTGAGGTAGGTTGGGAAAACATTTTCATCTTCATTTTGCAGATGAGAAAATGGATACAGAGATGATGTGATTTACCCAACTGAATACTAGATTCGGAGCTGCTCTTCATTACTCAACTCAGTTTAATAAATTTGACAGGTAGTCATCAGCACCACAGATAACTGCAGAAATGCGTAGAAAGTCTTACATCTGTGCCTATCCATCAAGCAGCACTCATTGGTAGAACAGAAAGTATTAACTGTGTCCCTACTGGAGTACTGTGAGGGATTAAAAAAAAAATACACGATGTGTTCCTTTCAAGGAATCTGTAGCTTTGCTGGAAAAGACAAAACTAACACAACAAATAAAAACACACAATAAAAGACAATATATAATTAAGTGCTAAATCGTGTACCCGGGCTAAGTGTTGTGGGAGTTTAGAGAAGAGAGAAAATCCATGAGCCAGAGCCCAGCCAGGAAGGTTTAATGGAGAAGGCCCCCAGATGGATGTTACAAATCGGTTCGACTGGGGGATGCAAAAGGGCCGGACAGAGTGGGGGGCTCACAGGAGAGGGAGGAGCCCCAGAGACTTGGCGCCAAGGAAGGGGTGAGTGTGGGACAGCAGGCTGGGGTGGGAGGGAGGGGGCAGCCTGTCTGGGGCTCTGGTATGCCAGAGGAAAGCTGCTCAATGGAGGACAAGAGGCAGAAGTGACCCACCAACAGTAACCAGTAAACCTAGGATGCAGGAGGGAAAAAGTGGCATTTTTTAAATGTCTTTGTATCTAAGGAATGCCAAGTGCTGTTCTTTATTTCTGCAACAGTTTTTTGAATAAAAGAAATAGTTATCAAACTTCAGAGTAAACACAGCTAAGAATGTAATAACGAGAAACACTCATATCCCTTAAGGCTGGCAGTAAACAAGAATGTTTTAGAAGAGAATTTCTTTTTACTTTTTGCAGTTCTAAACTTCCACACTTGTTTGGGCTCCATCATGGCTAGAGAGGCCAGAATGATAATACAGTTGACCTTTAAACAAGGCAGGGGTTAGGGGCACTGACCCCCATGCACTTGAAAATACACATGTAGGGCGCCTGGGTGGCTCAGTTGGTTAAGCGACTGCCTTCGGCTCAGGTCATGATCCTGGAGTCCCGGGATCGAGTCCCGCATCGGGCTCCCTGCTCAGCGGGGAGTCTGCTTCTCCCTCTGACCCTTCCCCCCCCATGTGCTTTCTCTCTCTCTCATTCTCTCTCTCTCAGATAAATAAATAAAATCTTTAAAAAAAAAAAAAAAACGAAAATACACATGTAACTTTTGACTCTCCAGAAACTTAACTAAGAGCCTACTGTTGACCAGAAGCCTTACCGATAGCAAATAGTTGATTAACATGTATTTTGTATATGTATTACATACTATATTCTTATAATAAACTAAGCTAGAGAAAAGTGCTATTAAAATCATAAGAGGGGGCGCCTGGGTGGCTCAGTCGTTAAGCGTCTGCCTTCGGCTCAGGTCGTGATCCCAGGGTCCTGCGATCGAGCCCCGCATCGAGCCCCGCATCGAGTCCCGCATCGGGCTCCCGGCTCAGCGGGAAGCCCGCTTCTCCCTCTCCCGCTCCCCCTGCTTGTGTTCCCTCTCTCACTGTGTCTCTCTGCGTCAAATAAATAAAATCTTAAAAAAAGAAAAGAAAAAGAAAAAGAACAACACAGTTCAAACCTGTGTTGTTCAAGGGTCAACTGTATATTCGGGAATAGTCAAGACAGGGTCTTTAAGTTTTGCTTTTTCCTTTTAAATCCAGCATGAGTGCCCTGCATAAAGATGACAACTGAACAAACTCAGAACAAGGTGCTGGTCACCTGTAGGGAAGAGTTTCCTAAAGCAGGGGTTGGCAAACTAGGACCAGTTCTCTGGTTTTATTATTATTTTATTTTATCTTTGGAGAGAAAGAGAGAGAGTGTGTGGAGAGGGGCAGGGGGAGAGAGAGAGAATCCCAAACAAGTTCCACGCTCAGCACAGAGCCCGATGCAGGGCTTGTCCCACAACCCTGAGATCATGACCTGAGCTGAAATCAAGAGTCAGACGCTTAACTGACTGAGCCACCCAGGCGCCCCAGTTTTCTGGTATTGTATGGCTCATGAGCTAAGAATGGGTTGTACATCTTCTTTTAAGTAAACTCCACACCACGTGTAGGGCTTGAACTCACAACCCCGTGATCAAGAGTCGTGTGTTCTGACAGAGCCAGCCAGGTGCCCCAGCTTTTACTTTCTTTTTTTTTTTTTTTCTAAGTTCCTCCTTGCTCAGCGTGGAGCCCAACTCAGGGCTTGAATTCACTGACCCTGAGATCAAGATGTGACCTGAGATCAAGAGTCAGACACTTGGGGCGCCTGGGTGGCTCAGTCGGTTCAGCGACTCACTCTTGATTTCCACTCAGATCATGATCTCAGGGTCGTGGGATCACGCCACAGCTCAGGCTCTGCACTCAGCAGGGGTCTACTTGAGATTCTCTCTGCCCTCCGCCCAAATAAATCAATCTTTAAAAAAAAGAGTCAGAGGCTTAACTGACTAAGCCACTCAGGCGCCCCCTGGATTATACATTTTTTAATGGTTGAAAAATAGTGCTTTCTGTACACTGAATAATATTTCAGGACATGTGAAAATTATGTGAAGTTCACATTTCAGTATTCATAAGTAGAGTTTTACTGGAACACAGCCAGGCCCCTTCATTTATGTGTTGTCTATGGCTGTTTTCACACTAGAATGGCAGAGTTGAGTCATTGCTTAAGGTCTCTGGACATTTACAGGAAAAATTTACTGATTCCTGTTTCATAGTGTGGAAACCTAATCTTTTCTTTTTTGAGACCTAATATTTTCTTATACCTACAGCCAGTTTATAGGTTACCTAGG
The DNA here is from genome assembly GCF_003265705.2 of Callorhinus ursinus. Lineage (NCBI taxonomy): Eukaryota > Metazoa > Chordata > Mammalia > Carnivora > Otariidae > Callorhinus > Callorhinus ursinus. Next base: position 30,881,458 of record NW_027397078.1, read on the forward strand.
CAGGGGAGGTATACAGAATTCTATTCGGCTTCTCTGAGCTTCAGAATTTTCATGAGTGATATTGAGGTTCTTGACATTGTATTTCAAAGATTGTGAACTTTAAAAATTACTTAGTGAGGGACTGACCAATGTAAACACTAAATAATCACTTGTTTGACTGATTTTTTTTTTTTCTGGAAGTGAAGAAAGATCTTTGACAGTGTGAGAGGGAATCCTATTCCCCTGGCCGCATTTTTTCTTGAGAAATTTCCTCTCTACTCCCCAGGAGGGAGTATGATGAAGTAACACTGGCGCTTCTCCCAGCTCCTCTCATTTTCTCTTCTCTACGGCAGAAGTGATGGAAGGCAGAAGAAACTGATCATTCCTGATTTTTAACAATGTCTCTCTCTATCCCTCTCTGTCTCTGTCTTTCTGTCTCACTCTGTTTCTCTTTCTCTCTTTCCTGACCCCCCCCTCTCTTTCAACCTCTCTCCCCACCACCAGCACCCTTGAATTCTGTTGCCCTCAGAGAGGACTCCATTCTACCCGATTTCACATAGAAAGCACACTGAGTTTGGGGCCACTCTTCTGTTCCCACTTGTGGGATTTGATGGGTGTAAGACAGCAGTGTCCTTGCTGCTTGACAGGTAAAAGTCTGCTTTGTAGACTCTCTTTGGGGTGGAGAAGGAAGGGGGTAGGGCAAGTAAGAAGAAGCCTGATTGTGGCCACAAACCAATCTGAATTTCCAATTCAATTCCAGCAACAGTAAAGCTGATGTGGGCCACATGGGCCCACCCAATGCATTCTACGCTCCTAGAGAGAGAGCTGTTGGAGCACTTGGCCCCCTGTACGCTCTGCAAACCACTAATGACAATGAAATCTTACAAGTTATTGTCTCCCATAAACCAGTTTTGAACATCGATGAAATTATATATTATATCCACCTGTGTGTGTGTGTGTGTGTGTGTGTGTGTGTGTGTGTGTGAGAGAGAGAGAGAGAGAGAGAGAGAGAGAGAGAGAGAGAGAGAATGTGCCCTCTTCCTTCCTGTAGCAACTCCATCCTCTGAAGCAAAAGCTTGACAAATTGAGAAGGTGGCTGTTCCCGAACAACAAATGGTTTGTTCTCAGTAACCCTGTTGGCCTCTTAGGTACCCTATCAGATAGCTCACCTCTCTCCATGGTAGCCCTGGGAATGGCTGAACAGAAACATTAAAAAGCTTTCTATGCACTGGGCAAGTCCAATAGTTACATCAGACAAACCGTAGCCGACAGTTGTCACCACTTGTTAACAATAGCAAGCTGTCTAACCTTGAGAAAGCAGCTTCCTGCTTGGTTTCCCTGAACAGGATTTTGGATAATAATTATCCTAGCCATATATTTCCATGGTGCTTTTCACATTCACCCATAATACTCAAGCACACTGTCAGAGCTTTCTTCTGTGTTTTGAAGGAATAAGAAAAACATTCTTACTTTAGGTCTTCAGCACTTTGGTCACCACAGATTTGAGCAAGGATTATTATTGATGACATGGGTAGAATTCATAAAATAAAATTTTCAGAAGCTTTTCAGGTTTCTGAAAAATAGAGGGTTCACTAAATGAGTCATGGTAGGCTAACTACTGAAACAAACAACTTGAAAAATCTCAGCGGGTTAACATAATAATGATTTCTTTCTTGCTCCGGTCACAGTCCAACAAGGGTCTGTGCAGAAGAGCGGTTCTCTTTGTGTTCATTCAAGGACACTAGCTAGTAAGTCCTCCATCCCGTGGGACCTCACAGTCTTCCACTAGATGCTCTGCATCTGGCAGTTATAAAAAGAAAGAGAGAGCTCAACAGGGCTGGAAAGAGAGAGAGAGAGCATGGAAGATTGCTTACACAGGGATTTTATGGGCCAGGGCCAGAGGTGGCACATATCACTTCTCCCTGCTTTCCATTGGTTGGAACTGAGTCATGTGGCTGCAGCAAACTGCAAGGGAGTCTGGGAAATGTAGTCGATGTATATAGCCAGGAAGAAGAAATGGGTTTGGGGAACATCTACCCGGATTCTGACATAATTACCATACAAAAATTGCAAACCTATTGTAGACACTGTTGAGTCACTGCCAAGATTCCTGTCACCGGGCAATGCACCCATCAGGGAGTATAGTCTGCTAATGGCTCACAGCTGCTCCCTTCTTTGGAGACTTCCCCTCAGCCAACCTGGAGCCACCTCAGGGAGGTTAAACCTCTACACTCCACCCCCCCACAGACCAGCCCATAGCCAATGGCTGACTGAAATGAAATATAAAAGGCCAGCCCTTTGCCTTAAGGCGAGACCACCTCTGTGGTACAACTCATGCTCCATAGTGCCTGTGGGATCAGACTGAAGCAAGTCCTCAGCTGAGACTGTTTCCTTGCTTACCTCCTTCGCCAGTCCCACCCTGCTTCCTTCACTCCCCTTCTCCTGAGAGTACTTCCTCAATGAGGCACTTACACAAGAATCCCCACCTCAGTTTCTGCACCCAGAGATCCCAACCTGAGCCAGGATTTTACGTCAGAGAATAGTATGACTCACGTCTCATGGAAAAAGCATGTGCAGCACAAGTCGATCTGTAAATATTTAAGTGCTCTCAGTAGAATATGTATAGTCTTATCCTCCATAAACAAAGGCCACTTTTCCTGCACTGCAAACAGAATCCTTTTATGGTGAATATGGATCATGGCCTCATCATTCTTCTTTCCTGCCCTTTCTACTTTGACTAAGTTGATGTGACTACTGAATCATCTAGGACCTGAGTCTCAGCCTTTTAAGGCCAGAAATGTGTTTGTCACTTCGTTGGAGGCATTGCAGCCCATAGGAGACAACAGGTACATAAATCACAATTCCTATTAACTGATTTACGTCCACAGAGATATCTGTTCTGTGAAACATAACTCCCCTTCTCTCTGGAGATAAATTTTAAATAAGAAAACTGTTTCTCAGATATAGAACCGTAGAAACAAACAAAGGAACTAAATAAAGACAGTGAGCCTGAAACAATCTTTTTCATAGTCAAAGATGTTTCCAAGTAGCATTTCAAGGACAAGGAACACATCTTAATCATTTGGTGCTCAATAAATAATTGATTTATTTTTTAATTTATTTTAGAGAGAGAAACAGCATGAGTGGGAAGGACAGAGGGAGAGGGAGACAGAGAGAATCTCAAGCAGACTCCATGCTGAGCACAGAGCCCAACATGGAGCTCTATCCCAGGACCCTGAGACCATGACCTGAGCCAAAACCAAGAATCAGACGCTTAACCGATTGTGCCACCCAGGCGCCCCTTGATTTATTTTTTTTTAAGACTGTATTTATTTGAGAGAGAGAGCAGGGGAAAAAGAGAGGGAGAAGCAGATTCCCCCTGAGCTCAGAGCCTGACTTGGGGTTCCATTCCAGGACCCTGAGATCATAACCTGAGCCAAAACCAAGAGTCAGACGATTAACCGACTGAACAACCCAGGTGCCCCAATAATTGATTTAAATCAAGGAAGAAATCAGAACTATCCGGAAAGTACTAGAAATACAATGGGAAAGTATCCTTCTAAGATTTCCTCTCATGAGAGGCTTAGGTTTCCTTTGCCACTCCTAGGGACAAATCTCCTCCTAGTTTAAACCTACTTTCATAACATGATTTTATTCTCAACTTCATGTCTTATTTACATTTTAACTCATGTCTTTAATTCTCTTCTCTAGGAGTTCCAGTCACTAAAAACTTACATTTTGGTTTAGCTATTTTTTCATGACTTCTGAGTAAGTACCATAATCTCAATAATAGCTTCCAAAATAACAATGTAGAGGGGCGCCTGGGTGGCTCAGTTGGTTAAGCGACTGCCTTCGGCTCAGGTCATGATCCCAGGGTCCTGGGATCGAGGCCCGCATCGGGCTCCCTGCTCGGCGGGGAGTCTGCTTCTCCCTCTCCCACTTCCCCTGCTTGTGTTCCCTCTCTCACTGTCTCTCCCTCTCTCTGTCAATTAAATAAATAAAATCTTTAAAAAAATAATACTAACAATGTAGATTTGGTTTTGTCTTGGAAATGTTCCCCTCTACATCTACTCTCATTTACAGATTATATCAGACTCTGGTGGAAAAGATCAGTTTTATAAGTAAGCAGCTGTCCAGGCAGCATGATTTCAAGGTGCTTAAGGTATGGAATTGTAAGGGCGCCTGGGTTGCTCAGTCGGTTGAGCATCTGACTCTCAATTTCAGCTCAGGTCATGATCTCAGGGTCGTAAGACTGAGCCCTGTGTCCGACTCCACGCTCAGTGGGGAGTCTGCTTGGGATTCTTTCTCTCCCTCTGCCTCTCCCCCGCTCTCTCTGTCAAATAAATAAATAAATCTCTTTTAAAAAGATATGGAATTGTATCAGTCATCTATTGCTGCATAACAGTAACTTGACCAACAGACATTTATTATCTCACCATTTCTGCAAATCAGGAATGCAGCAGTGACTTAGCTGAATGGTTCTGGCTCACAGTCTCTCAGAAGGTTGCAGCCAAGCCGTTGGCCAGGGCTGCAGTTATCTGAAGGCTGGACTAGAGCTGGAGGATCCATTTCCAAGATGGCACATTCACATATTTGTTGACAGGAGGCTTCTGTTCCACGTATGTGGACGTCTCCACAAGGCTGCCTGAGTAGTTCGGGACATGGCAGCTGGCTTCTTCCAGAGCTAGGGATCTAAGACAGAGTATTTCTGCAAGCACAGTGTCTTTTATGACCTGGTCTTAGAAGTGATGCACCACTTCTACCATTCTATTTATTAGAAGCAAGTCACTAAGTCCAACTTACACTCAAAAAGAGGGAAATTGACCTCCAGCTCCTGAAAAGAATGTCAAAGAACTTATGGGCACATTTTAAACCACTACACAACTCTTCTCAGAACTGGTTTTTCACTACCCTCTTTGTTCTTCACACAGTCCCTCTCAAATTTTCAAAGTATGTTTTAATATGGTTTTGAGTTCAAAGTGATATCAACCTATTTATAATCTTACAATGAGAACAGGCAGGTTTTTTTGAATCCATAGGCATTATTTTAGTTTATTAACTTTTTTGCAGTAATTTCAGATTCACAGAAACTTGCAAAAATGGTGCAAAGCATTCCTGTATATATCTCACTCAAATCCCCCAAATGTTTCCACATTTGCTTTATCTTTGTATATGTATATTTTCTTAATAATTTGAGAATTCTTTGCAGATATAATTTCCCTTTACCCTTGAATAATTCAGTGTACATTTCCTAAAAGACAAGGATATTCTTTTTATAACCACTTACAATTATCAAAATCAGAAAAGTAGCTATCATCTAAACTACAAACTTTACTCAATTGTCACCAATTGTCCCATTAATGTCCTTTAGAGTAAAAGAGGCAAAAGTGCTTTTTCTTGTCCAGGATCCAGTCCAGGATCACAAGTTGCATTTAACTGTCATGTCTCTTTGGTCTCCTTTCTTCTGGAGCAGTTCCTCAGTCTTTGTCTTTCATGACCTTGACATTCTTGAAGACGTCCACTTATTACCTCAATTTGAGATCAGATAGTATTCAATTTCTTTACAGACTTGCATCGTCATTCCTATGTAAGCTTTGTAAATCTCTCTAAGAAGCACATAAAAATAAGCACTGCTAAATATTTTTAGTCTATAAATGGCTTGTGAGCCAACTGATAATTTTGAGAATTAATAAATAAAGGGAGAGAATCAAATATTGATCTTGCCTTCCCTACCAAGCTGTACCACTAGGGAACCAAACAGTGGATGAGGTAGAATTACAGAAGAAATGACAAAACTAAAATATCAGTATTTTGCAACCCCTAATTAATAAATTCAAACACCAATCATCAACAACTGCTAACATCACAAAGAGAGTCTGACATTATGTGCTTCTAGCTAGACATACGCAACACAACCTATGACATACAACTTGCCAAAAAAGCAAAACTGAATTTCATCAAGTCTAATTCAGCACCATCCAGTAGAAATATAATGCAAGCCACTATGTATTTCAAATCTTCCAGGTGCCACATTAAAAGCAACTAAAAAGTGGCTAACTGAATTTAAATTTAAGAAAAGTTAAAGTTAAAGAAAAATACAGCTTAATGTAAACATTGACATTCAAAATAAATCATGCAATGGAAATATGTCCGTGATATGTCCTGTGAATGAGGCAGACTGCAGAACAATTTATATTGTTCGATTCCCATTTCTTTTTTTTAATTTTTTTAAAGAATTTATTTATTTATTTGACAAAGGGAGACACAGTGAGAGCAGGAACACAAGCAGGGGGAGTGGGAGAGGGAGAAGCAGGCTTCCTGCCAAACAGGGAGCCCGATGCGTGGCTCGATCCCAGGACCCTGGGACCATGACCTGAGCCGAAGGCAGACACTTCACGACTGAGCCACCAAGGCACCCCTGATTCCCATTTCTGAAAGAAGAAAACTCTGTGTATGTCAATAGTAATTCTGGGGAGCAATTAATCCTGGGGAGTAAAAGGAATGAAGAATTAAAAAAAAAACATTATATAGACATATCATTAAATTTTATTATTTTCTATTATTAGTCAATTTAAAAGTTTTTCCCCAAATTGTTCATGATTTAAATAATGTTGCATTAGGGCGCCTGGGTGGCTCAGTTGGTTGGGCGACTGCCTTCGGCTCAGGTCATGATCCTGGAGTCCCAGGATCGAGTCCCGCATCGGGCTCCCTGCTCGGCGGGGAGTCTGCTTCTCCCTCTGACCCTCCCCCCCCTCATGTGCTCTCTCTCTCATTCTTTCTCTCAAATAAATAAATAAAATCTTTAAATAAATAAATAAATAAATAATGCTGCATTAAACGTCTTTTTCCATATTAAAAAAATAAATAATAATAAAAGCAACTAAAAAAATAAGTGAAATTAAGTTTACTGACATTTATTTAACCCAATATAGTTAAAATATTATCATGTCAACATGAAATCAATATAAAAATTATTAGAGATAGTTTACATTTCTTTTTTGCACTAAGTCTTTGAAATCTGGTATGTAATTTACACTTACTGCACATCCCAGTTTGGACTAGTGCTAAGGAAAATAATTATTCAGACACTTGTTAAAGATGGTAAGGCAAATCTTCCTCAAGAGGGGCTACTACAATGAGGTTTTGCAGTATGGGAGAGAGATTGTGCTCACCTCCGAATGCAAGAAAGACAAAGAGAGATTTATAGCCAAGGAGCAGAGTAGGGATCAATGGATGCAAAATTACAAAGAGGAAATATCAAGGCTAGGCGGATTCTTGTAAGATGGACTCAACAAGATTCCTGCTGAAGGTGGGCCAGGATGGTAAGATTTCGAGGGTAGGGGATGAGGAATTTGATCAGATATCAAGAGTGGGAGATTTTTTTAAATAAATAAATAATAAAATTTAAAAGTTGGGGGGCGCCTGGGTGGCTCAGCCGGTTAAGCGTCTGCCTTCAGCTCAAGTCATGATCCCAGGGTCCTGGGATCCAGCCCCACGTCAGGCTCCCTGTTCAGTGGGGAGTCTGCTTCTCCCTCTTCCTTTACCCCTCCCCCTGCCCCTTGTATTGCTCAAGCTCTGCTGTCTCTCTCAAATAAATAAATAAAATCTTTAAAAAAAAAAAAAAAAGAGTGAGAGATTTTCATGAAACTCACCCAACAAGATTCTTGCTGAATCTGGACTAAGCAGGCCCAAAGCTGGAACCCAGTCAGAAGGAGGACTCAGAGGAGTCTGACTCAAGTTTGGTCAAGCAGAGAGTCCTTGTCACTAGTCACATCTCGGGTGTTCAATAACCGCACATGGCCAGCAGCTACCGTACGGAACAGTGCTGCTCTCGACAGAGCTACCAATGAGGAGGAAACTCCCAAGACAGAGAAACACGTCAGACGCCACCACGGAGAAGCAAAGCAGCCAAAGCCAGACCGTGGGATTCCCTACAAGGCAGTTCCATGTCTTCAGCAAACAAATTGCAAGGGTGGGGAGGAGATAGAGGAGGACTCTCTACGTGAAAAGAGATTTCAGATACATATATGGCTCCTGATTCAAACAAACTGAAACAGATATATAGCACTTATGACACAAGTGGAAATTTGACCAGAGGCTGGATATTTGATGATAGTAAGTATTGTTCAACTTTTTCAGATGTGGTATAGTCTTGTGGTTATGCTTAAAGAAAAAGAGTCCTTATCTTTCAAAGAGACACACTGAACTATTTATGGATGAAATTGTGTGGTGTTTCAGGTTCACTTCAAAATTATAAGGAGCATCCATTTATATGAAATATCCAGAATCCGGATATCAGGCATATCCTTAGAGACTGAAAGCAGATTAGTGTTTCCCAGGACTGGGAAGATAGGGGAATGGGGAGTGACTGCTTAACGGGTATGGGGTTTCCTTTTGGGGGGAATAAGGTAGTGGCGACTGTCGCAAAAGATTATGAATGACTACATGTCACTTAACCGTAAAGTTAAAACGGTGGAAATGATTAATTTAATGTTAGATGAATGTTACCACAATAAAAGAAAGAAAATACTTGAAAGAAAAACAAAACTATGGGGAGGGGAAGTATGTGGGATTATAGATGAAACAATGAGTTAGAGTTGATAATTCTTTTTTTAATTTTTTAATTGTTTATTGTTATGTTAATCACCATACATTACATCATTAGTTTTGGATGTAGTGTTCCATGATTCATTGTTTGTACGTAACACCCAGTTAGAGTTGATAATTCTCATTTTATTATTCTCTTTGTTTGTTTATGTCTGAAATTACCCATAATAAAAAAATTTAAAAACAAAGTCTTTCAACCATAAAGGAAATTTGAATATGAACTGAGTATTTGATGATGTTAAAAGATAATGTTTATTTTTAAAGTGTGATAATAATGTAATGGCATAGTGCTTATGAGGGGAAAAAAACAATCCTGTCATTTATGGATGCATTCTGTATTATCTACAGGTGAAACGACATGGTATCTTCAATTTCCACTAAAATCCTTAGGCACAAAAGAAAAAAGTAGGGAGGGGTTAGTTTAAAACAAGAACTGGAAAATGTTGACAGGTGTTTAAGCTGAGCAATGGGTATGGGGGAGAGGGGATGATATCAATTCCTCTAATATTTTATGTTTGAAATTTTCCAAAATAAAATATTTTATTTATTTTTTTTAAGATTTTATTTATTTATTTGAGAGAGAGAGAATGAGAGATAGAAAGCACGAGAGGGAAGAGGGTCAGAAGGAGAAGCAGACTCCCTGCTGAGCAGGGAGCCCGATGTGGGACTCGATCCCGGGACTCCAGGATCATGACCTGAGCCGAAGGCAGTCGCTTAACCAACTGAGCCACCCAGGCGCCCCAAAATAAAATATTTTAAAAGTGTGTCAACCTGGGGCACCTGGCTGGTTCTGTCGGTAGAGCATGTGACTGTTGCTGTCAGGGTCATGAGTTCGAGCCCCACGTTGGGTGTAGAGATTACTAAAAAAGAAAAAATTTATTTTTTTTAAAGATTTATTTATTTATTTATTTATTTATTTATTTATTTAACAGAGAGAGAGAGAGAGAGAGATGGCGAGAGAGGGAAGACAAGCAGGGGGAGTGGGAGAGGGAGAAGCAGGCTCCCCACTGAGCAGAGAGCCCGAAGCGGGGCTCGATCCCAGGACCCTGGGATCATGACCTGAGCTCAAGGCAGACGCCTAACGACTGAGCCAGCCAGACGCCCCCCCCAAAAAATTTAGATAAAAAAATTGAAGATATAAAAATGAAACCTTTAAAAAAATAAAATAAATAAAATAAAATGAAATGAAAGTATGTCAACGCTGTTAGCACCTTTTAGCATTCCCATCTTTCATCCCAATATGTGAGCTCTCACCTGGATTCCTGTATCTAAGTGGTTTTGTTTTTTTGTTGTTTGTTTTTTAGGTTTTTTTGTATCTAAGTGGTTTTGAACCTTAACATTAAACAGAAATGTTGGGGTGCCTGGGTGGCTCAGTCGTTAAGCGTCTGCCTTCGGCTCAGGTCATGGTCCCAGTGTCCTGGGATCAAGCCCCGCATCGGGCTCCCTGCTCGGCGGGAAGCCTGCTTCTCCCTCTCCCACTCCCCCTGCTTGTGTTCCCTCTCTCGCTGTGTCTCTGTCAAATAAATAAATAAAATCTTTAAAAAAAATTTAAAAAAAAACAGAAATGTTAAACAAATAACAATATTAGGTCGTGCTCTCCTCTTTGAGAATAGTGAAATATGTGGCAACTCCTCAGATTTTCTTGTTGTTTTAGAATGTGCCTGCATGAGGAAGTTGAACAAGTCTGGCCTATAAGGCCTGCCTTCCTTCTGCACCGGAACATAGAAGGATATGTTCACTTTGAAGAGGATGTTTATTTCACATGTGGTATATTATCTCCACAAGACTCCACCCTTAACTCATGTGGGAGCCAGGAACAGGAGCACCCACTAATAAGCTGGATTTTTTTTTTCGCTTCGGAACCTCTTGGGGCCATAGTATTTGCAAAGGGTTTCCATATTACTACACATGCCAACTCAGTAACTATGAAAACAACAACAGTGGATTTAAAAAAAAGAGCTTATCACCTCTGTAATTATTTCCATGTTGGAACCAGAGTTCTGTACTTGGATTGATAGAAAAAGGCCTTAATGCACAATGAGGCTTTAATTCATGGCCTTGTGCAACAGAAAAATTGGAAACATTTTTCAGTTCATGAAATTCATTCTCAGTTTTGACCTAAGCCAGCTGTTTCATTTAATCCAATGGATATTTAAAACACACACACACACACACACACACACACACACACACACACAGCTATTCTTGCAGGAGCCGGATTCCACCTAGTAAAGCCTCAACAGACTCGTGATCCTCCAGGAAAGCACTATTAGAGAACTTTCGCAAGCCTGTTACATCCTCAGGGACGGTTCTTAACAACCGGCTTAAAATATATAGAGAGCCAAGAGTATGAAAGTGTATCTAATACATAGCATGGCCCACTAGGATGGCTATCATCAAAAAGACAGACAGTAACAAGTGTCAGAGAGGATGCAGAAACGGAAACCCTCCAACACTGCTCATGAGAATGTAACATGGAGCAGCCACTTTGGAAGTCAGTCTGAGCTCCTCAAAAAATTAACCGCAGAATTATCACAGGACCTGGGGCGCCTGGGTGGCTCAGTTGGTTAAGCATCTGCCTTTGGCTCAGGTCATGATCTCCGGGTCCTGGGATCAAGCCTTGTGTCCTTGGGCTACCTGCTCAGCGGGGAGTCTGCTTCTCCCTCTCCCTCTGCCTCTCCCCCACTCGTGCGCGTGTGAACTCTCTCTCTCTCTCTCTAATAAATAAATAAAATCTTTAAAAAAAAGAAATATCATAGGACCCAGCAATGCCACTCCTAGGTATATACCCGAGAGAAATGAAAACATATGTCCCTGTAAAACTTGTACACGAAGGTTTATAGCAGCATGATTCATAATACCCATAAAGTGGAAACAACCCACTGATGCATGGATAAATAAAATGTGGTATGGACACATAATGAAATATTCTTCGATAATAAAAAAGAATGAAGTACTGACACATGCTACAACATGGATGAACCTGGAAAACATTATGCTAAGTGAGAAAAGCCAGACACAAAGGCCACATATTATATGATTCTATTTATATGAAATGTCTAGAATGAGCAAATAGAGACAGACAGGGTTGGGTGGGGGGAAGTTGCAGGGAAATAGGGAGTGACTGTGAGCAAGTACGGGTTTCTTTTGGGGTGATGAAAATGTTCTGGAATTAGTAGTGATGTCTGCACAACCTTGTGAATATGCTAAAACCTGCTGAATTATATAATTTAAAAGGGTGAACATTATGGTATGTGAAATATGGCTCAATAAAGAAGTGTTTATAAATAATAGCATGGCACTACCACCTCCCCGTTATTTGTTCCTACAGTACAATGTGTAGTGGGTAAGATTACAATCTCATTCCTCTCCTCTTCCTAAATCATGCTTGGAATTTAACCCCCACCCCTACCAACCCACACTGACTCAAACAGGCAACACTTCACACTGCAAGCTACTGCTCTTTTGCACTTCATTACATCCTGCAAATTCCATGATCACCTTGGACTGTGTCAGTTAAAAGCAAAGGGCAAGACTTGGCATAGAGAGCAGTGGAATTGAGCTTTCTCAAATGCTGCCCTTTCTAAATCTTGCCTGTCCCTGCCTCTCTCTTCCGGAGGTCAGAGTCCCCAACAGAAGTCTGCGGCTCTGGAGACTAGGATCGCACGAGGCAGCTCCATCTGGGTGTCCAGTTGGAGAGGGCAGGTCTCCAGCCTTGTGCCAAGCTTCTAGAAAGGAGTTTCTCTTTCCCACCCCCTGGGACGTGGCGGGGTGGGGGCCAGGTAGGGGCAACAGTTTAATAACTCAAGCATGTCCCACACGACACAGTGGGTATGTTCTGAGTGTTTCTGAAACTGTACAAACTAGATTTTCATAAGGATAAATGAAATTTAAACAAATTCAGGACAGGCTTAAAAATAAATCTATGTGAGGTGCCTGGCTGGCTCAGTCAGAGGAACATGCAACTCTTGATCTCAGGATGGTGAGTTCAAGCCCCACACTGGGTGCAGAGATTATTAAAATTAAGTAATTAATTAATTAATTTAGAAAAATCTATGCATCATCTTATTAAATGACTGTCTCCATTTCTTTGTTGGGCCATCCTTGAATATCATATGTCTAGTTTAGTTAAAGCACAGGAGACATATAATGTAAAGATTCTGTACTGTAGATACACATAGCTGAATATTTATTTTTACCTATAATTCATCAGAGAAGAGCTTCCTGAACCCAGAAAATGGTTAGGTTCAGATCTCAAGTAGTGAAGTTAATTTAAAACTTCCTTTTTACCTTTTGAAACTACACATCCAAAACATATGTAGTAAACTAGGCTAACTCTAAGTGCGTTTTGTTTTGTCTTCTTTCTTTTTTTCCAAATTCTTTTTTTAAATTGAGGTATAATTGACATATAATATATTTGTTTCAGGTATACAACATAATATTTCAATATTTGTATACACTGCAGGGCGCCTGAGTGGCTCAGTCGTTAAGCGTCTGCCTTCGGCTCGGGTCATGATCTCGGGGTCCTGGGATCGAGCCCCGCATCGGGCTCCCTGCTCCGCGGGAAGCCTGCTTCTCCCTCTCCCACTCCCCCTGCTTGTGTTCCTGCTCTCTCTCTCTCTCTTTTATTTATTTATTTGACAGAAAGAGACAACGCGCGAAGGAAGGCAGGGGGAGTGGCAGAGGGAGTGGCAGGCCCTCCCCCGAGCAGGGAGCCCGATGCGGGGCTTGACCCCAGGACCCTGGGATCATGACCCGAGCCGAAGGCAGATGCCCAACAACTGAGCCACCCGGGTGCCCCAATAAATAAAATCTTTAAATAAAAATATTTGTATACACTGCAAAATGATCACCACAATAAGTCTAGTTAACATCCTTCACCACACAGTTATAAAAAAATTTTTTCTTGTGATGAGAACTTCTAACATCTATTCTCTTAGCAACTTTCAAATATGCAGTACAGTATTATTAATTATAGTCACCATGATGTACATGACATTCCCATGACTTATTTATTTTCTAACTGAAAGTTTGTACCTTTTGACCCCCTTCCCCCAATTCACCTATCCCCCCCCCACACACCTCTGGCAACAACCACCAATCTGTTCTCTGCATTTATTTTCTTCTTTCTTTTTTTTTTTTTTAAGATTTATTTATTTATTTGAGAGAGAGAGAGACAGAGACAGCACAGAGCGGGGAAAGGCAGAGGGAGAGGAAGAGAGAAAGTCCTCAAGCAGACTCCCCAGTGAGGGCAAAGCCTGACGTGGGGCTCGATCCCAGGACAATGAGATCATGACCTGAGCCGAAATTAAGAGTTGGCCGTTTAACCAACTGAGCCACCCAGGCGCCCCCCTTTTTTTTTGGTTATCCATATATATATATATACTGCATGAGTGAGATCATACAGTATTTCTTTCTCTTTTTTTAACTAAATGAAAAGTCTCTCTCAATTTATATAAAAGTGAGGCGGAGCATAAATATGTAAAATGATAATTAAAATTTTAAAAATAATATCTTGCCCAAATTTCCATCAACAGATGAGTGGGTGAGCAACATGTAACATATACATACAGTGGAATATTTGTCAGCCGTGAAAGGGAAAGAAATCCTGACATACACTACAGTATAGTGAAAGACAGTAGAGAAAGGTAGAGAAAGACAAATGCTGTGTGATCTCACTCGTATGTGGGATCTAAAACCACCAAAACTTACACAAACAGACTAGAATGGTGGTTGCCAGGGGCTGAAGAGAGGGAGACATGGGGAGATGTTGGTCCAAGGGAACAAACTTCCAGTTATAAGATGAATAAGTTCTAGGGATCTATGTACAGTATGGTGACCATAGTTAACAATACTGTATTGTGTGCTTGAAAGTGGCTAAGAGAGTAGATCTTGAAAGTTCCAACCTGTGCACTGCTGATGTTCTGGTAAATGATACTGTTGATGCCAGTGGTTTTCCCTCCTACTGTCGAGGCTTTCCTGTTCCAACCACCACCTTGGCTACCCTCCAACTAATATTCTCTGGGAAATATTGGCTAAGTGGGGTACAAGGGTCATTGGTGATGCCTGGAATCCATAAAAGGGGTTCACACGCAGTTCAGGAGACTCAGGGAAAAATATAAAACAATTGTGTCCACATACATTTAATAAATCTGAATTTAAGATACATTATGAGTTTCACCAAAACTTCTGTTATCATTACCATCTTAAAGTTTTTGCCTTCCCCATAAACACTAAATCGACCAGCTAACCAGGCTGCCCTTGATCTCAGCTAATGTATTTTTATGTCATTTGCATATCATTACTCACATCTGTCCAATTTGCGTTTTTTGCTGTAACCACAGTGCTTCATCATAGTCCCAATTTGTAAAAATGAATCCGTGGTCCATTGAAGCATGAAAGGAGTTAAGAAAAAGTTATCTAAATACCACAGTGCAGAATAACTCCCTAAGTGCGAACAGTGCCTAGAAAGTCAGTATGAATGTACAAGAGAATTTGTAAGTCTGACGGGCAGACCAAAAAGAATAGGAATAAGAAATACAATCATTATAGGAAAATTAGATTTTGTCTCTAAGTCCCTGTCCTTTTGCCTGTTAGGAAACTGTCAAATAGTGGCAGGAAGCCACCAAAGCATTGAATACGTTTCATAAACAAAGTACAATCACCTCTCTAGTAAACCAGCTGAGATTTTCCAGAATAAGCTAAAAATTGTGCTTTCCAGGATGCTAAAGGTTCAAGTTGTATTCCCGCCAAGAAGTTTGTAAAACCACTCACAAAGTTAATGGAAATGTTATGCTGGGAAGGAAAATGGAATGGCCTGTTGGCAAAATTCTCTGATCAAATGATGGTGTTGTAGAAGCCCTAATATCAATGGCGTTCTGTATGAACAAGCACTTATTATGGTGTTTATGTGAGCAGACATTTCACATTACAGCTCCAGTAAATTTGCTCTTGGCATATGTAATGAGCATATATGAGCGAGAAGTGCTCGGTGTTTTGTTGTTGTTGTTTTACTCTGAATACCCACGTTACAAAAGCGATTTTTCATTGACGGAAAAATCACTGTGGAAGCCAGGGCTGGAGTAGCACCAGCTAGCCAAGCAGCGATGGGGGCTTTGCTAAGGGAGTCAGATTGGTGGCAAGTGACAGAAAAAGAGTCGAAACTGCCTCAAGACCTAGAGCATTTATTCGGCTCAGACAACTTAATTCAGGCAACACCATCCATCACAAATAGTTTTGCCTCCATCCCTCCTCTCTGCCTTCTGCTCTGTTAGCTTCATTTTTAGAGTCCACAGTGTCTCCCAGCTGCAACCATTGCACATGATCTCAGGTTGAAGTCCAGCTGGACGCTCTTCCAATAGCCCCAACTAACATCTGCTTGAATCTCATTGGCTAAGTCTAACCGGGTCACAGACCCATTCATGAATCAGTGTCTTTGGCCAAGGGAGTGAAATGCTTTGACTGGCCACACTTGAGTTACCATCCATTCCTGGAACTGGGGATAAACAACAACTCTTCCTCCTCCCCCTCCTCCTCCTTCTCCTCCTTCTCCTGTCACCAAAGCACAGAGCCTGAGATGCAAGAAAGGCTGGTCTTTCAAAAGAAAATCAGGGGATTATGCCAAGCAAACCTCGAATGGAGCATGGGGGGCAGGGGGTGATAATGGATGTCAACTATAGTGTGTGAATAACATGACAGTTTTCTCATGCTCCCTATTCCTTCAGGACAGCCGGTTGTCAGCAATATGCTTCTTAATTCAGGATGGAAGTAAACGCACTAAACTGCCACTACCCAGTATATGTGTTTTCAGTATGCTGGGAAACGTAATAGATAGTATGTATAAGATGCTTTTCCATGCTGGAGCGCATTAAATTTCAAGAAAAAGATGCCCATAGAAACATGACATTCATAAAGCCAGTAAAGACCATTTCTGCATATTCAGTGCTTGCTGCTTTCCAAGGTGCAATTCAGGGACGCATTTCATGCACTTCATCTGAAGTTAACACTCGAGATCCAAAATACTGTGATTTCTAAGGTTTAGCATAAAATACTGGACTTTTATTTTTTTATTATTTATTTATTTATTTGAGAGAGAGAGAGAGAGAGAGAGAGCAAGCATGAGCAAGGGGAGGAACAGAGGGGGAGGGAGAGGAAGAGAGAGAGAATCCCAAGCGGACTCTGTGCCGAGCTAGGAGCCCAGCATGGGGCCGGATCCCACGACAGCAAGATCACGACCTGAGCCACAACCAAGAGTCAGAGGCTCAACTGACTGAGCCACCCAGGAGCCCCTAAAATATTGGACTTTTAAAAATTAGCCTCAATTACCAAGACTTTCACTCTCTCTCAACCTTTCATAAGTTTCTTCATTTGATGGAAAAAGAAATCACTGCTGTATTGGGGGTATTTTTTTTTAAAGATTTTATTTATTTATTTGACAGAGAGAGACACAGTGAGAGAGGAACACAAGCAGGGGGAGTGGGAGAGGGAGAAGCAGGCTCCCCGCGGAGCAGGGAGCCCGATATGGGGCTCGATCCCAGGACCCTGGGACCATGACCTGAACCAAAGGCAGACGCTCAACGACTGAGCCACCCAGGCAGCCCTGAAAGGAATTTTTTTTTTTTTAAGTAGACTCCACGCTCAGCATGGGGCCGAACATGGGGCTTGAACTTACGACCCTGAAATCAAGACCAGAGCTGAGATCAAGAGTCGGCTGCTTAACCAACTGAGCCACCCAGCTGCCCCGAAAGGAAGTGTTTTTTGTTTTGTTTTGTTTTTAAAGATTTATTTATTTATTTATTTGAGAGAGAGAGAGTACATGAGAGGGGGGAGGGCCAGAGGGAGAAGCAGGCTCCTTCCTCGCCGAGCAGGGAGCCCGATGCGGGACTCGATCCTGGGACTCCGGGATCATGACCTGAGCCGAAGGCAGTCGCTTAACCAACTGAGCCACCCAGGCACCCCCGAAAGGAAGGTTTTTAAGACACAAAGTCACAGAAAAGAAACAGAAAGCCCTAGAGAAGATGACAACAGAAAAGGTATGACAAAATTTTTTTAAATTTATTTTTGAAGTATAGCTGATTTTTAAAAACATTTTTATTATTGAAGTATGGTTGACATGACAACAAAATTTTGAAAGCTATAAGGTGGATGGCCAAATGGCACATGATATAATGAAGCAGAAAAAGCTAAGTGCCTGCAAAGTGGGAAACCAATAACAAGTAAGCTGATGCATGTCGCAGAACCCACCGGAAAGCTTAGCAACTACAAGAAGGCCCTCTGAAGGTGGGATGCGGGGTAAAGCCAAAAACAGCGTGGGCGAAAATTCTTTTAAAGGAACAGCCAGATCCCAGGTCTTCATCCTACCCCCTACATATTCCCAAATATAGAATAAATGTGTGTATATGTGGAATTTAAGAAAAAAACAAATGAGTAAAGGGAAAAAAAGAGAGAGAAAGAGAGAGACAAACCAAGAAACAGACTCTTAACCGCTGAGCAAACTGAGAACACACAGCTGGTCACCAGCGGGGAGGTGGTGGGGGAGGGTGAAACTAGCGATGGGGATGAAGGACTACACTTGTCGTGATGAGCACCAGGTGATGTGTGCAAGTGCTGAATCACTGTATTGTACACCTGAAACTAATATTACACTGTCTGTTAACTAATTGGAATTAAAATAAAAACTTAGAAAAAGAAAGAATGAATGTGTGTAAAAAATTTACTTAATTTATGATGAAGAAACGTGGCATAGCAAAGTGGGTTCAAAGATAATTTGAGAAATTGAATATATATACTTAAGCAGGAAAAGCATGCTGAAATAAGTTTATTTAGCAAGAAAACTGTTCATTACCTATAGGACAATAAAATCATAACCATTGGAATTGTCATTTCTGCTAGGTATCTCTACTGAACAAAAATCTACAAGCTTACATGTAAGTTTACAGAGTATGAACCCTAACTAAGAGAAATTAGTATGGCAAACAAAGGTACATACTCCTGGAGAATACAATTATCCTTGGGTAGATCAGTTGGACAATGCTGCCATATGACATTGAAAATACATTCCAGGGTGCCTGGGTGGCTCAGTCGGTTAAGCGTCTGATTTTGGCTCAGGTCATGATCTCAGGGTCCTGGGATGGTCCCTGGTTGGACTCCGAGCTCAACAGGGAGTCTGGTTGTTCCTCTACCTATCCCTCTGCTCTTCCCCCTGCTCCTGCGCTCTCACTCTCTCTCTCTCTCTCTCAAATAAATAAATGAAATCTTAAAAAAAAGAAAGAAAGAAAGAAAATACATTCAGTCCTCCTTTTGCCTTGTTTATATGTTTTGGATAATTTTTCTTTTTTTTAACATTTTATTTATTTATTTGTCAGAGAAAGAGAGAGAGGGAGAGAGAAGAAGCAGGGGCAGCGGCAGGCAGCAGGAGAAGCAGGCTTCCTGCAGAACAGGGAGCCCAACGTGGGGCTCGATCCCAGAACCCCGGGATCATGACCTGAGCCGAAGGCAGACGCTTAACCAACTGAGCCACCCAGGCGCCCCTTGGATAATTATTCTTGATAAGAGAAATAAACATCTCTTTGAAAAGCCATAATTTGAATAATTACAAGCATTCTCCATATTACGACAGTAAGAATAATAAGATAATTTTTACAAGTCATTTCAACCTTTTTCATGGTACTAGCTCCTTCCCCTTAGAAAGCTGGTTCTTTTTTTTTTTTTTTAAGATTTTATTTATTTATTTGACAGAGAGTGAGAGACAGCCAGAGAGGGAACATAAGCAGGGGGAGTGGGAGAGGGAGGGAGAAGCAGGCTTCCCGCACAGCAAGGAGCCTGACGCGGGGCTCGGTCCCAGGACCCGGGGATCGTGACCCAAGCGGAAGGCAGTCGCCCAACCAACTGAGCCACCCAGGCGCCCCCAAGCCTCTTGAATTTTTAAAAACAAATCTCTCCAGATGACATGGAGGCTCCTTGGACATTCAACATTTTTCGTGATTCCCACTGTGTTTGGCTTGGCATCATACTCAGATACCAGCTCCTAGATGACAGGGAGGGTCCTTGCGACGTCTGCATCCCAGCAGCTCTGGGAATAGCTCCTGTGCATGGCAGACGTACACTAACTGCTTAGAGAACTGCATTAATAAACTAGACAAGAGAGAGCAAAAAGCAAGCAAACAAAAAAACCCCTGGGCGCCTGGCTGGCCCAGTAGGTTGAGGGTCTGCCTTCGGCTCAGGTCATGATCCCAGGGTCCTGGGATCAAGCCCCGCATCGAGCTCCCTGCTCAGCAGGGAGCCTGCTTCTCCCTCTTCCCCCAGCTTGTGCTCTCTCTCGCTTACCCTCTCTCTCTCAAATAAATAAATAAAATCTTAAAAAAAACAAAACCCACAAAAACCCCAAACAAACAAAAGCAGTAACAATCTCCAAGTTTGAGATAGAGATCCACAATCACTGTTACTACTCGCCTTCCTCTGCCCCTTCAATCCGCCTTCTGCCTCCTCCCCTGCACTGCTTCTGCTAAAACAATGGATGACATCATAACTACTAACTCAATGGTCATTTCTTATTCCTTACCTTATTTGCTTGATCTCCCTGTCCATCTAGAATTGAGAAGAAGTTATCAGAGAGGATGAAAGATGACCCAGAAAGCATGATATCATGGAAGTCTACAGAAGAATTTTAAGGAAGAAGTGATCAACATTATCAAACACTGCAGAGAAATGGGACCAAAAAAGTCATCCTGTGCCTTTTGGCAGGTAGGGGGTGATTTGTTGGGAGAGAGACTATGGCCCTTTGGGCTTTAACACTCCCCCAGTGTCTTCCTTCTCCAGCAGTCTGCATGGGTCCACTGTGGTTTGACTGCAAAGGCGAGCAGGGAAGCAAGGACCTATTCTCCTCAAATCAAGGATGAAGGACACTCCTGTTGATTCATTCCTAATTCCAAGTAGTCTGTACTAATAGAAACTTGCTTCAAATTATATTTGGAGACGTTTTTGTTTTGTCCTTTTCTCCCACTCCTCATTTTTTGTCCAACAATACAAAGTGTATGGACTTAGTCAAAGCTCCCACCAAGACTGCCAGAGCCATCCCTTGATCACATACAATGGGTTTATTAAACTCGCTGAGTAAGGGAGAGCCCCAAGTTCACAAAGTCTCAGTAGTGACTTAAAAGAAGGAAATTAGAGAAGCTACATACATACAGGGCTTTAGGGCTGGGTTCAGATTGTTCTAAGGCTGGTCTGGGTAAGGAATGAGCTGCACATGTGTCAAAATTTGTCAACTACACAAGTTGCATAGCCTTGCAACACATGGGTTTGAATGGGCTGATTTAAAACAGTTTGAGCTTAAGCAGTTTTTTTAATTAAATTTTTTAATCATTTATTTGAGACAGAGAGAGAGCACAAGCGGGGAGGAGGGTCAGAGAGAGAGGGAGAAGCTGAGCACGGAGCCCAATGCGGGGGTTGATACCAGGACCCTGAGACCATGACCTGAGCAGGAGGCAGCTGCTTAACCGACTGAGCCACCCGGGCGCCTCGAGCTTAAGCACTTTTTTGTTGCAAGTTTGTGGTTTGCCTTTCTGGGACAGACAGTTATGTTATCCATTATAGGACATGATGTGGTAACCAGTGCTCCATTATGACTTTGAAAGGGCATGCAGCCATCATTTTGCTATTTCTAAGTTCTGCATATTGTTTTTCTCTCTTTTTTTTTTCCATATTGTTTTTCTTAACAAAAGTAAGAGCTATGCATCATCAGTCTGGGAGCAATGGGATAGGGTGCAGGGATGACGACCTGTAAATCCGACTCCACGCCATTGGTGGCACAGTGCCAAGTGGAGAAGGATTTTCAAGCTGAGTCTGGGGTCTTAAAGATTGGATCCCGTGATCTATTACAACATTATTTTAGGGGGCTTCCTGTTCTGTAGAAACTGGAAAGTTAAAAACTACATTTTCAAAAACAAACAAACAAAAAAACCCCTACATTTTCTAGATTCTCCTGAAACTAGAGTTTCAGATGCACTTTGGGTTCTGCCAAGCAGATGTCCTTAGGCCAGCAGGACATGAGGCATCTCTGTGCAGGCATGGATCATGGCCCCAGATCCTGAGCTTCCCTGGTTATGCCCTTCTAGACCATGGATGAGCTTGTCTTCCTTGGACTCCATGAGCCAAACAAGACCCTGAAATCAAATCCCCTTTGTTACCTAAGTGAATCTTTGTTGAGCTTCTGCCACTTGGAACCATGAGTCCTCAGTGAGACACCTATTTGCACACAAAATTTTGTATTCGATTTCAGGCCCTCACAAAATCTATCCACAAATCCCAGATGAAAAAGCACTATTGTAAAGGCTTCATAGTTTATCATTTTATTCTAAGTGTGTCTACACAATACTGAAAATCTAGTAGAAAGTGTATGAAATTCCTATCCATACACCTATAGTCAAGTAATTATAAATAACACCTTGGAAGTTTCAGAAAAATATTGTCTTTTTCTTCTCCTTTGATTTACCATAGTACCTAAAATCCACTCTTAAAAATGTAATTCTCAGTGTTAAACTATGACACTCTATTTATTGTTGTTGTTTTTTTTTTCAACAAATAGGTCCTGCATCCCTTCTACAGTGTGCACTGCACCATATGAAGAAGATAGAAATGATTCTGGCCCCCTTGGAGCCCTAAGTCAAGTGGGGATAAAAACAAGCAAGTAGGAGGGTCTCTTATTTAAATGTCTCGGATGTACCATTTGTTATTTATTAAACTAAATAAGAAATTTATTTACAAAATGTTCAGTCGGTTTGGCATTGTTCTCTAAAGCTAAGCATATACCATCCCGTGACCAAAAATCCCACTGCTGGATAGAGCCAAGAAAAATGGTGCATAGGTCTACCAAAAGACTTCTGTGAGAATGTTTAAAGCAGCTTTATTCAGAATAGCCCAAAACTGGAAATAACCCAAATGTCCAGCAACAGGACAGTGGATAAACAAAGCATCGTATGTTCGTACAGCAATTAAAAAAAAGGGCAGATTCCTGTTACACGCAACTATATGGATGACTCTTGCCAACATAATCATAAGTGAAAGAAGCCAGGCAGTAAAAAGTACATGCCATATAATTCCATTTAAATGAAAGTCAAGAACATACAAAACGGGGGCACCTGGGTGGCTCAGTCGTTAAGTGTCTGCCTTCGGCTCAGGTCATGATCCCGGGGTCCTGGGATGGAGCCCCGCATTGGGCTCCCTGCTCCACAAGGAGCCTGCTTCTCCCTCTCCCACTCCCCCTGCTTGTGTTCCCTCTCTCGCTGTGTGTCTCTCTCTGTCAAATAAATAAATAAAATCTTTTTAAAAAATACATACAAAACTAATTGGTGGTGATAGAACTCAGTAGAGTGGCATCTCTGGTTTGGGGAGTGGTATTGACTGGGAAGAGAGCATGAAGGAGCTTCTGGGTTGCTGTAAACATTCTGTATATTGATCTGAGTGATCTCCACATATGAGTTTACATATGTCAAAATTCATGGATCTCTATACATAAGATAAGTGCATTTTATGCACTTCACTGTTGTTTGGGTTAGCTCTTGCTGCATAACAAACCACCCCTACACTTGAGTGGCTTAAAACAATGACAACATTTTATATCACTCACAATGCTGTGGGTTGACTGGGAGGCTTCTCCTACGGGAGTTTCAGTCAGATGATGGCCGAGGCTGGAGTCATCTGGAGGCTCACCTGGGATCTGAGATACTGAGGTGACTGGACCTCGCTCCTTCTCCACGTAGTTTCAGGATCCCTCTCCTTCCCATGGCCTCTCCTCACAGTCTCTCCAGTAGGGTAGCTACATACAGCAGCCATGGGAGTATGCCACTCAGACCTCCCTTCAAGAGGGAACCTGCTGTGAGGAGTAGAGTTAGCTAACAGCCTCTAGGAGTTATACCTTCGAGATCTACTGGAACCTTCACATGGAGGCCCTGTGCTCCCTGGGCCTTTCCCAGCCACTGACTGGGTGCAATGAGGGTACTGGAGCTGGGCTCTTCCTGCCCATCGCAGAATGTTTTTAATGGGTCATCTTTTGTCTGGGGCTCCCCATCAGCTTGGGCAAGAATTTCTCAGAGCTGCACTGCTTCCCGCCCAGTCTTCCTGTTTGCGCGGCTCATTCCACACGTGTCAGACCCGCCGCACAATCTGAAAGCTTTCCCAGCCAACTCCTGTTCTCTCTCTCTCTCCCTTTTCTCCTTCACTAGCATTTCCCCCAATCAGTCTCTTGCATCTCTCATTTGGTTTTGGTGTTTGCTTCTCGGAGGATCTGAAATGAGAGGGCTCCGAAAAACAAGTATTCCAAGAGGAAGGAAGTAGAACCTACCAGTGTTCCTAAAGCCAGGCCTAGAGATGGCCCCGGGCCTCTCATTTCCACTACAGTCTGTTTGTTCAACTCAAGTCACAGACCAGCCAGATTCGTTGTGGAAGGAAAGACCAGCCAGGGCTTGAATATTAGGACCATTTATGAGGACTGGCTACCCCAACTGTATATATGTTCTACCTCAATTTAAAACGCTTTTTAAAAAAAAAAAAAAATTATCGTTTGGAGAGGCTTTGAACTCTGGAGCTGGAGATGGATTGTATACCCGGGAGCTAGAGCATCAGGGAGAGAGACCTCTCGAGGACACCACCTGTGCTCCTGCCATATGGCAGTGTTGAAAGAGAGATTTGGAAGTACTGCAGCCCATGTTTTACTTCAGATGTAGGCTTACCTGTGACCTAGATGTATTCCATTAACAGGGGCCATTCATCTGTCAGCTCGGCCTGTGTACCTCCTGGTGACTGAGGCAGGATACACAAAGGATAGATTAAGACAAACCCTGGTTGATTTTGGCTGACTTCACCGACGAGCTCTTGTCATGAAATTTTTCAGTTTAATCATTATTCGAGTTTAATATAAACAGTAATCTGATCTAATTAAGTCACTACATTGCATCAGATCTGGCAGTTAGAAAAGCAAAACACACTATTGTGTTTCCTTTAAAGAGAGAGAGAGAGAGAGAGGAGTAAGACTCAAAAGAGAAGACTTTTTTTTTCTCTCTTTAATTCATATATATTGTGCCTTACCAATAAATGCTTGTAGTCAAAGGACCAAGGAAAAGCTAGGAAAGGAAATTGAAGTTGAGGCAAGAAAGGCAGCTTTTACTGAAACACCAAAGTGAGATTGAAGTTAAAGCCCAGGATCATCAGGTTCAGATAAGTAATCCATTTAGAAGAACCAGTTTAAAAAAAAAAAAGAAGAAGAACCAGTTTAGAGCTCCAGTGTGGGTTGGTAAAGTACTACCTAGAGGATCCTAGCCTGAAAGAGAGACTTCTGCATTATAGGTTGTCTGGACAGAAGTTCTCTTCAATGATGTGGAAGTAGGAAGGGCTTTTACTTTTTATTTTATTTATTTTAAGCATTTTATTTTTAAAGATTTATTTATTTAGTTAGCTATTTGAGAGAGAGGAGAGCGAGTGAGAGAGCAACAAGCAGGGGGAGCGGCCAGCAGAGGGAGAGGGAGAAGCAGACTCCTCGCTGAGCAGGGAGCCCGCCGCGGGGCTCGATTCCAGGACCACGACCTGAGCCGAAGGCAGATGCCTAACCGACTGAACCACCCAGGTGCCACTTAAAGATTCTATTTCTAAGTAATCTCTACACCCAACGTGGGGCTTGAACTCACAACCCTGAAATCAAGGATCATACGCTCCTCCGACGGAGCCAGCCAGGTGACCCGGCTTTTATTTTTTAAATTGAAGCACTTACAATTGACACAAAATAAAATGCATAGATCTTAAGTATACAGTTCAGTGGCTTTTCACAATTATATACCCTTGTGACCACCACCTAATATATCCCTCATCCGGAACGTTTTCTTGAGCCTCTTTCCAGCCCATCCCCATCCAATCCCCAATCCCCTGCAGTCACTTTCTCATTTTAATTACTATCAGTTTCACTGGTTCTGGAATTTGTTTACATGGAATCCAACAGAATGACTTCTTTCATTCAAGATGTTTTTGAGAGTCATCTATGTTGCTGTTGCCCTATTTAATTTCCTTTTCATTACTCAGTAGTATTCCATTGTACAAGTTTACCATTGTGTGATCATCCATTTCCCTGCTGCTGGATATCTGAGCTGTTTCCAGTTTGGAGCTCCTATGAATAAAGTTGCTACAAACAACTTTTTGTACAGTCTTTGTGTGTGTGTGGACAAATGTTTTCATGACTCATGAGAAAATACCTAAGAGTGGGATTCTTGGATCCTAGAGTAGATGCATGTTTAACTTTATAAGAAACTGACAAAAAGTTCTCCGAAGTTGTACCATTTTACACTCCTGCAGTTCGAGAAGATTTCACCTGGTCCACATCCTTGCCAATAGTTGGTGTTATCGGTCCTTTTTACTTTAGTCAGTATAGCGATATCTCACTGAGGTTTTCATTCCATTTCTGTAATGACTACTGATTTGAGCACCGTTTGTGTGCTTTTTGGACATTCTTCTATCTTCTTTGGTGGGAAGTGTCCGTTTTTAATGCCTTCAATCTGCCTTTTTTTACTGCCTGCTTTACCCCCTTTAAAGAAGCAGTTATCCAAGTTTGCCATTTGAGAGAGCTCTGTGATGAAACAGATCAATTCAAGCAGTACATTTAGCCACTATAGCTTTTTATACTGGTCTAGTTTCACTGTTAAAAAGCAAATACCCTTGCTCAAATAAATAGGTGTGACCTCTCCAAAGCAAAATGCTGACTCAACTATTTTATTGCCAACTCTGGGGCTTATGTGTGTACTCTGAATAAACAGTTTCACCACAAGCAGGGGAACTGGAGATGATGGTCTATTATAAATAAATTATGTTTTAAAAAACCAATCTCTTTGCTTTAAATGAACTCTGGACCTGGGGGACATTGCAAATCTTAAGTATTTCTATTCCCACAAAATGAGGCTGAAGCAACAAGTGTACATACACACACACACACACACACACACACACACACACTTTACATGGAATCCAACAGAATGACTTCTTTATATTTATATATATATGATCAATGGGTCTTAAAAGGCATTAGAATGGTTGGCATGAAATCAACTGTAAGGTCTCATTAAAGGATGAAGAGGAAGACTTCATTTTCACGCACAATAGAGTGTTTCAATAAAGAATCATAATCTTACAGAAAGGAAGCCTTGGGTTTCTGAGGTAGGTTTACCCCCACTCATTTAACTTTAATGTTGGCTCTCACAGTGACACTAGATCTTTCTACTTAAGGATTAATCAGTTTGAATGCTTGATTAGTTCATCTTTGTGGGTGAAGACTTAATATTTGGCTCTTTTATGTGCTGTGAGGAAGTTAATATTACTGAGTATGATCGTAAATGCGATGGTAGGATGTGGTACAATAGTCATCAGTCATGTCTCAAACCCAGTGATCTTGTTAAAGTGCAGATTCTGAGTCAGTAGGTCTGGGGTGGAGCCCAAGATTCTGCATTTCTAATGAGCTCCCAGGGGACGCCCTTTCGACTGGCCCAGTGATCCCACTTTAGGAGCAAGGGGCCACAGAATAATCATCACCTGGTCAGTGTTCTGACTCACATTCAAATGTAATTTAGCATTACAAATGTTTAGCTATACAAATACCATATTATGTCAGATGATGTATTTTGCCTATCATCTCTTGTCCCCCAACCCCATGCACATTCTGTTTGTTAATAAACTCTCATTTTCTTCGGGGCAGTAATTCAACCTTGGTTGTTCTACTCCCTTTGCTAAATACCCACTTTCCCAGGGTCCCTTGCATCTAAGGATGTCCATGTGACCCAACACTGGCCACTGGGATGGAAGGGAAAAGTCTCCTAGGAGGCTTCTGGAAAAGATTGTATTTTCCTGCTGAAGAAGACTGTGACACGAGGAAAGTCCACGGCATCTCCTGACCTTGAAAGGAGTGAAACACGTTTTCCCTCTCTAAATTAAATTAAATCTCAACAGCCAAGCATTTTGCTGACACAGGCTCGATTAGTTTCCTAATCGAGTATCCTAACGGATAACAAATTATCACAAACTTGGTAGCTTCAAACAGTAAAATTTATTCCCTCACAGCCTGGAGGCCAGAAGTCCACAATCAGTGTGTTGCCAGGGTTGGTTTCTCTCTCCTGGCTTCTGGAGGCTGCAGGCGGTCCTTGGCATTCCTTGGCTTAAAGACTCATGGCTCCAATCTTTGCCTCCCACTTCATACGGCCCCTCTGCTCTGTGTGTCTCTGTGTCTTCTCCTTTTTCTGTCTTTTGTAAGGATACCTTACAAAAGGTATCCTTAATGGACTTAGACCCCACCCTAATCCACAATCCTCTTGAGATCCTTACCTTAATTACATCTGCAAAGGCCCTTATTGCAAATAATGTCACATTCTGAAGCTCCAAGTAGACATATCTTTTGGAGGGACCTCATTCAACCCACTACACAAGTCTAATTTGTCTTTTGGAGGGAGACGCTCATTTAGCTTAGACATGAACCCTGGGGCTTGGGAAATTCATAGTCATTGTCCAAGTTTTTATGTCCCTACCAAAGCAGGGGGTTCCTCTAGTGGATCCATTTATTTCTTGCCAAGCTCAGCTCTGGGGATCTTCACAGTGACTCCTAAGGCACACCATGGCCCGTCCTCAAAAATCCCTGTGGTCTCCCCGTCAGAGGAAAAAAATATCCCCCCGACCCCACTGTCACTCTCACTCCTCGGTCTTCACAGTAGATCTGGCCATGTAATTTGTGGAACCCAGTGCAAAATGAAAATGCAGGCTCCCTTGTTCAAAAAGTATGAAGAATTCCAAAAGTGTAACAGCAGGGCATTAAACCAAGCACAGGGCCCTGTGTGACTACATGGGTCACTCACACGTGAAGTCAACCCTGTTTCCCAGGCTTCAAGAAGCCAACCATGCCCTTGGGTTTGGCCAAATGCATCAATATTCTCCCTTCTATTCTCTGTCCCTCTGGGAAGCTGAATGAAACAGAAGCTCTTATCTCCTTTCTGAGGCCTAGAGACTAGAGCTCAGGGTCCAAGTCCTGGCTGAGTATAATAGAGAAAAGGAGAAGGTTTCTTTCTTAGTGAAAAGAAAGAATCTGGTCAGTTTCTTCCTGACCAGTCCACCACCTACCAATCCGACAAGATACAAATCGGTACACAAATTTATATGTCAGTAACTCATTCTGTTACAAAAGAACACTTAAAAATAGCTACCTGTACATGTTCTGAGGATCCTGGAAAACATCAGGGTGGGTCTAGAAGTGAAAAACAAAGAACATAACAAAACAAAACAAAAAGCAAACACCTACAAAAATATCACATTACTTTACCTTCTCAGACCAACTACATGACTTTTTAAAAAGTTCTTAAATGTTCTATGAAATAGGGAAGTTACTGGCCAAATTCTTCTGGTTTGTTTTAAAAACTGTCACCAAAGAAAATGTTAGCCTTGCAAAGCCAACCACAAGCTGAAATGCAAAATGAAATGACAGCTAGGCAATTTAGGGTATTAAAAATAGAAATTATAATGAGTATAATAGTATCACCCTGTTTCCTGGGTTCTCCATTTTCATTTCTTTCAGAAACATGAGTATGAAAAATATTGAGGCTGTTAAAATTTTTTGAGAGGATTGATTTTCTGGATTTAAGTGTTGTTATAACTTTTCATGGGTATCTACTCCAAAGGAAATTGACAACATTTTCTTTTTTTTTTTACCTCAGTAATTATTTTTACATTTAATGTGTCATGTTAAACTGCATTTTGTTTCTGTGAGGACCACCAAGCTATAATTTCTGTTTTCAGAATAAATAATAGCAGATTTTCCCCACATAGTTTGCTATGAAGTTTCGAGAATTTCAAGCTTGTTGTTTTACAAACTAAATAAAACAAAATATATACAATTTCAGAACATGTTTGAATTCGTTTCTTAATATGCACAATCCTGCAACTGGGTATAATTCAATGAAATAAAAGTAAACTTTCATCCCATGAAAAAATATATTTATATGAAAAATAATTAATTCGATTTGTGATTACATTATCGCTTGAGAAATATGTGTAGGTAGTAAAGAAATATATACATATAAAAATGCCTAACTTGGGGCACCTGGGTGGCTCAGTCGTTAAGCGTCTGCCTTCGGCTCAGGTCATGGTCCCAGGGTCCTGGGATCGAGCCCCGCATCGGGCTCCCTGCTCGGCGGGAAGCCTGCTTCTCCCTCTCCCACTCCCCCTGCTTGTGTTCTTTCTCTCGCTGTGTCTCTCTCTGTCAAATAAATAAATAAAATCTTAAAAAAAAGAAAGATATAATCTCTACCTTTGAGGATCTTAGAGTCTACAAAAAAGGAGACAAGCATATTAACAAATGAACACTAAAGTTACGTAGGTGCAAAGTTAGAAATCTTTATGTGGCTCTAAGAGTTCCAAAGAAGGGCAAGGTGGGCTTTGTTAAGGGGTTACACCTTGTTCTGTCTTGAAAGATGGTCAAAAATCAGTGGCAGACTAGTGTCTGAGACTCAGAGTGGGTGCCTGTATTCCAGTTGAAGCAGCAAGAGCAATGTAGGGTGGGGAACAGCAAGGTATGTTCACATAAATACAAAAATCTCAGCGGCTTGGTATCTATGGTTGTGAGTTGGGGGAAAGGAGTAGAGTGAGATAATGTGGGGCAGACAGTTATATGTGAGAGCTAAGGACTTTGAACTTTATCTCACGAGGACTCATCAACGGCTGGTCATTTATATGTATTTCCTAGCTTAGATCATCCTGATTCAGGGAGGCTATTATGGTCAATGCTTACTGTTGTGAAAATTAATAAAGGAAAACCTCACCAAGTAGGCCAGAGGGGGAGCTCTCACACCCTTGTCAATGGCCGACTCCAACAGGAAGAGATGTACTTTGCAAATTAATATTTCTTTAGCTATTTCTTCCTCCCAAGAGGAGGAAGAAAGGTTCTCCTCCTGCCCCAGCAACAGCCCAGCCCAAGGAGAGACAGTCACAACTCAGTCAAAGAGAAGCCACTGCAGTTCCAGCTCCCAGGTTGCTCCAGTGGACTTTTTGTTTCTAACAGCCTTTCCACTGGCCTCCTTTCCTCTATAAAAGAGCATTCCTCTCCTTTGTTCTTTGGACTTGCCTATGGTTTTGCCATAGCTTGCTTGTCCTGAATTGCAATTCTCTGCTATCCCCGAATGAACCCAGTTTTGCTGGTAAAATAACTGACAGTTTTTATTTTAAGGTAAACACTGTGACAGATTGTTTGCAAAACGGTTGCCATCACTCTCCTCTCTTTATCCATTCCTTTGGTGGTCCCCTTCCACTCTGACTCTGGGCTTGGCCATGTGACTTGCTTTGGACAATGGGACAACAATAAACATGAGATTAGGAAAGTGTTTGTACTTTTCCTATTCCTGGGAACTACGTAGCCATCCCCAGGTGAATAAGTTCAGGTCAGCCTGTTAGAGACATGTGAGCAGTCACCCTCGTCACCCCAGCCAACATGAGCACCCAGTCCATATATCAGAGTGATGTCATACTAGACCAGTAATTCCTATTAATATGTACTCAGAGAAAAATCAGAAAGATAGAAGGAAACATGTCACCCATAGATATACCACCGAAATATAACCATTTTAAGCTTTTTTAGTTTCTTTATTTCCAATCTTTTTCTCTACACAGGTTTGTTTTCTATATGGTTATAATTCTATATGGACAGTTTTGCATCCTGCTCTTTAAATTGTATTAAACAAGTATATTTGTAAATTTTTTACTCTTCAAAAATACCATATTTAATGGCTAGATGATATTCCATCCAGTGAATGAACCCTAATTTCTTAGCTGTTTGGGGGCAATTAGGTAGATGCTGCAATGAATCTTTGTAAGCATAAAGCTCTCTGAAAATTGGGGAGTCTTTCCTTAGACTATCTCCATCAGGTAGACAACTGGATGAAAGGATATGAACATCTTTTAGAACCAACACATACTGACAACTTTCACAAACGATTTCACACCAATTTACACACTTATCAACATTGAGTACCCATTTCACTAAAGCCTCAAAGGCCCATAGATTTTTGTTATTGTGTGTTTGTTTTCTCTCTTTGTTAATTTGGGTGTGAAGGGAATTTTGGTTTCCATTTTAATTATTTCTTCAATAATTAATAAAGTTGAAGAGTTGGAAAGTCTCATTTTCTCAGTGCCTATCAGAGCAGCGGGATAGTTGATTTCTCAAAATGATTTCTTCAAATAATCCACATAACAGATGCCTCACAATTTATGTTTTTTCTGCTTCAAAATTTCTATATAGGAAACGTCCAGAAGTAGCTATCTGTTTGAATCTATGTTTGCCCAGCAATTTACAAATACTGAGAAGATATCAGTTGTCCATATCTAAGAATGGGCTACCACATGAGGCTTATTGGTGGGAGGCCTAAACTCCCTGCAGGCTACCCCTGGGCATTGTTAAAGAAAAAAGCAGAGCCAGGCGGTACTTAAAGTGGTAAAAATAGATTTTATTCAAGACTATTGCAATATGGAAAATATACCTAAGTATAGAACCAGGCTCAATTCCAAATACAACATGGACTAGTGAGAATTTATAGCCAAGGGGCAGGAAGGAGGCCAGGGGATGGAAAATTACAAAGAGGGAACACAAGGGCTAAGGGGAATTCTGGCTAAACTACCCTAACAGGATTCTCACTGAAGGCAGGCCAGAGTGATCAGACATCATGAGAAGATGGTGGAAGATGAGGAACCTGATTAGATACTGAGGGGGTTCACCAAAGATACAGATGTAGTGAAAAGAAGAGGCACCTGCACCCCAATGTTCATAGCAGCAATGTCCACAACAGCCAAACTGTGGAAGGAGCAGAGATGTCCTTCAACAGATGAATGGATAGAGAAGATGTGGTTCATCTATACAGTGGAATATTACTCAGCCATCAGAACAGATGAATACCTGCCATTTATATCAACATGGGTAGAACTGGAGGGTATTATGCTAAGTGAAATAAGTCAATCAGAGAAAGACAATTATTATATGGTTTCACTCATATGTAGAACATAAGAAATAGCGCAGAAGATCATAGGGGAAAGGAGGGAAAACTGAATGGGAAGAAATCAGAGAGGGAGATAAACAATGAGAGACTCGACTCTGGGAAACAAACTGAGGGTTGCAGACGTGGGTGGGGGGATGGGGTAACTGGGTGATGGGCATTAAGGAGGGAACGTGATGTGATGAGTACTAGGTGTTATATGTAACTAATGAATCATTGAACACTACATCAAAAACTAATGATATACTATATGTTGGCTAACTGAATTTAAATAAATGTTTTACACTTGATCTTAGCCAAAAGGCCGAGAAGCGATTAAATAAATTTTTTAAAAAAAGAAAAAAGATATTGAGGGGGTTCAGATACGGATGATGGGGTGTCTGGCTAAACTGACTTAAGGTTCTTGCTAAAACTGGATTTTGTAAGGAAGCGCCCAGATGGGCCTAGGAGAAGTTTCAGGAGCCTGACTGAAGTTTGGTCTAGCAAAAAATCTTTGTCAGCATCACCAGGGAACTTATGCCACAATATTGTTCCAATTTGCAGATGAGTACCCTAAGTCTTGGAGATTTTAGGAAACTTGCTCAAGAGTTTCACAGATATTGGGTGCCCTTGGCTGGCTCAGTTGGAAGAGCATGTGACTCTTGATCTCAGGGTTGTGAGTTCAAGCCCCACATTGGGTATAGAGATTACTTACATAAATAAATAAATAAACAAACAAACAAACTTTTTTAAAAAAGGTTTCATGGATACACAAACATCATAGAATGTAAATAGACTATCAGGGCAGGGTGAATTGGGTTCATAGAACAAAAATCAAATGAAATAGTGAGAAGTCGGGCACTTGGGTAGCTCAGTTGGTTAGGTGACTGCCTTTGGCTCAGGTCATGATCCTGGAATCCTAGGATTGAGTCCCGCATCGGACTCCCCACTTGGCGGGGAGTCTGCTTCTCCCTCTGACCCTCCCCCCTCTCATGCTCTCTCTGTCTCATTCTTTCTCTCTCAAATAAATAAATAAAATCTTTAAAAAAAAAAAGAAAAAATAGTGAGAAGTCTAGTGAATACCTCATCACAAAATCTTTCTTGTATATTTCAAGTACAACCACTTCTCACATGTCTACTGCTGCCACCCCAGTCCAAACCACAATCACACTCACCTGGACTGCCACAATATTCTGCTGACTAGTTCCCCTGATCCTGTCTGTGCTCCTCTATCGGCTCTGTTCCACATGTCTCCTATATATTTCAGCAATCTTCATGCTCCTTTTATTCATTTGGCAGACAAGGAAACTTGCATAGATAATTCTAGTTGACCTCATCTCACAACGCTTTGGTCCTCCCAACCCCCAAACAAGGGGAGGAAAACAACCTAAAATTGCATGAGCCCAAGTTGACCCATTCCCCACGGGTATGACTTGGGCTTTGCCCATGCCTGGATGGGAAAGTCAGCCTGACCATTATCTCAGCCACCTTAAAGAGTCTCACCCCCTTCCTTTGCTCAATTCCGAGCCTGTCAGATGGAGAAAAAAATGCTTCATTTTGTTTTTTATTCCATAAACCTCAAGTATCTTTTTTGAGACAGGTGCTGTCCTACTTACTAGAGACAGGACGGTGAACAAGACACAAATGGTCCTCGTATTCTGGAACTTACATTCTAATGAGGGATATTGACAAAACAAGTACATAAACAAGTAAAGAGAAAGTTCACACAGTGCAATAAGCACTAGGAAGAAAGCAGAGTGTCACGTTAGATTAGAAAATAATAGGGTGGGGGCCAACTTAGATTGAATGGTTGGCAAAGGTCTCCCCGGGCAAATGACATAAAAGCTGCAGCTCAAAGGAAAAGGAGGAGGAGTGGGGTTGGTGTGTGGAGAGGCAGAAAGAGAACAGTAAGTTCAAAGGCCCTGAGGTGGAACCAAAAATTGGCAAGTTCGGTAAACTGAAAGAAGAGCAGAATGTTCTTATTACACACTGAGCGTGAAATGTGCCTGAGAGATAGTCAGGAGTCCAGTTATGTAAGGCCTTAGTGACTATGGTAACAAGTTTGTATTTTATTCGAAGTATGAGGGGAAGGTATTGAAGAGTTAAGTAGGAAAGAGAAATAATCAATCTATCTCTTGATAGTTTGTGGGAAGTGGATTAGAATGGTTAAGGATGACCGTGGGAAGACGAGGTAGGAGCTCTAGTCAGGTGAGCAATAATGGTGGGTGGGACGAGGCTGCTGGCCGTGAAGATGGAAAGGACTGGAGGGATCTGCAGATATATTTTGGAGGTAGAACCAAATCAAATGAAAATGATAAAAAAAAAATCCACGTTTATCAAACAGTTTCATTTGTTTCACTAATAATAAAAAACCATGAAATATCCTTATATCAAAATGGCAAAAAGTATATGTAAAAAGTTTCTACAAAGAAAAATTATATTGCTACTTGTGATCTAAACTTAAAGAAATTATTCTGAAAGGGTTAGATAAAATATGGTAGAAGAAATCTGTATGAACGCTTGCATAATTGCCATTGAATTTGGAAAAACACATCATTCTAATTCATCTGAAATGAGAAAAAAAGTTATATTCAGGCACTTACAATTGGAAACCTGATGACTCACAAAATCACTTAAATGTTTAATTGTTTAAAACATTTTTTAGGGGCGCCTGGGTGGCTCAGTCGGTTAAGTGTCTGCCTTCGACTCAGGTCATGATCCCAGGGGGACGGGATCAAGTCCCACATCGGACTCCTTGTTCAGCGGGGAGTCTGCTTCTTCCTCTCCCTCTGCCCCTCCCCCTGCTTGTTCTCTCTCTCAAATAAATAAAAAATCTTAAAAAAATTTTTTTTCTAAGTAAACTCTACCCCCCCCAACGTGGGAGTCAAACTCACAACCCTGAGATCAAGAGTCGCATGCTTTATTGACTGAGCCAGCCATGCCCCCCCATTTAAATTGCTGATGGATGTACAAAGTACAATCACGAATGACTTTAAGGTTTCTGGTTGGACAATCAATTGGTTGGTGTTGACTTTTAATGAGACCAAGACAACTGTACAGGACACGAGGTAAAGGTTGTACACAGGGATTAAAAGTTCAGTTCTGGACACATTTAGTTTCAGATGGGCTTAGTCTTCTTGACTCTGGACAAGGTAAACACAAGATAGTTCTTGGTGAAAATATATATGATATACAATAAATTGGCACAACAACAAATTGGGAACTCACAGAGGGGGGAAGAAAAGAGGGAAGTTTGTAAAAGACTTTCAGAATCCATGCAGAACTGTTGTGCTTCTTAGAGAATTTATCTGAAACTTTCAAATAATAACACTATGAGGCAAGTATAGAATTATTGCTCTCATAGATGAGTAAGCGAAAGGAATGGAAGCTTAAGAAAACTCATCCAAAATACACAGCTAATAAGGGGAGGGGTTAGGATTATGAAAATTGTAATAATTTATGGTAACTGTAGGAAAATATTACCTTGTTTTTCTATGATCTTGTATCAAACAGTAAGTTATTGGACCCAGGTCCAAACCAGTCCTATATTCTGGCTGATGTTGCCAGGGCTTGGGACTCTGTAAACCACATGTCTGCCAGCAGGGGGAGTGAGAGAGACAGAGAGACAGAGACTTGCTCTTCCCTCTCTGCTTCCCTACACCTTGGCAGGCACAGTTCCTTCCCACAGAAGCATCTGAATTCCGCCGGCAACTCTTCTAACATTTGCAGAGCCAGCATCATTGTTGCTGCATCTCAAGCGCAGAGATAGCAACCCCAGTTGACAGCACCCCTCCCCCGAAGTCTGGGTCCCAGTCCTCTCCTCCAATTTTCTGCGGGTTTCTTTTTTTTTTAAGATTTTTTTTTATTTATTTATTTTAAGTAAACTCTACACCTAACGTGGGGCCCGAACTCATGACCCTGAGATCAAAAGGCGCATACGCCACAGACTGAGCCAGCCAGGCGCCCCTCTGAGTTTTAATAATTCCAACTTCTTCCTTTTGTTCACTCATCCATGACGCCTTAGAGTTCTCTCTTCATCCTTTCATAGGTAACATTTGTTTATGTTAAATTCTCTTTTCAAATTATAACCTATTATTTATTTTAGAATGGAATACAGAATTAGAGGATGTCCCTTTAACAGTGATTTTCCTGGATTCTCTTTTTTTTTATTTAAATTCAATTAGCCAACATATAGTCCATCTCCAGTTTTTGATGTTATGTCCAGTGATTCATCAGCTGTGAACAACACCCAGTGCTCATCACATCCTGTGCCCTCCTTAAAGCTAAAGACATAATTACAAGTTTTCAAGAAAATGTATTGGATAAAAGATTTGTTTGGCCCAATTGATAGAATACAACTCAATTTGGATTCCGTACATAAGGAGAGTCCTCTTCCAGGAGACTGGATTTTTTCTTCCAAAACTTATTTATTTTGCATGACTGCTCTGTATCCTTTGACCAACACCTCCCCATTTCCCCCTCCTCCTAGCCCCTGGCAACCACCCTTTTGCTCTCTGCTTCTACGTGTTTGACTATTTCAGATTGCATATATAAGTGAGTTCATGCCATCTTTTGTTTAAACAACTGGTGTGGTTTCTGTCTCCTAACTGACCCTGGTTGATACAGGCCTGAAAAATGAAAATTACCAGCCAATGTCCCTTATGAATATGATGCTAAATCCTAAATAAAATTTTAGTAAACTCAGAAGCAAAACGGTCAGAGGAACAGCCTGTGGGTGTGAAATGGATCATCCTGGTGGAGCAGGCCTAATTAGCTAAACCTTTCATTTGATATATTCTTATGGAGTATACCCCATAGGCAAGATGCAGTCAGGAACAGGCCACGAGACTGGGAGAAAATGCTTGCAAATCATTTATCAGATGAAGAATTTGTATCTAGAACATATAAGTAACTCTTGTAACTCAGTAATAAGTCTAATAACCCAATTTTTAAATTGAGTGGGGCACCTGGGTGGCACAGTGGGTTAAGCAACTGACTTAGTTTCTTTTTGGGTCGTGATCTCAGGGTCATGGGGTCAAGCTCCACAATGGGTTCCTTGCTCAGCGTGGAGTCCACTTGAGATTCTCCCTCTCCCTCTGCCCCTCCCACTCGTGCTCTCTCTCTGTCTGTCTCTCTCAAATAAATAAATCTTTAAAAAAATAATAAAAAATGGGGGACGCCTGGGTGGCTCAGTCGTTAAGCGTCTGCCTTCGGCTCAGGGCATGGTCCCAGGGTCCTGGGATCGAGCCCCGCATCGGGCTCCCTGCTCTGCGGGAAGCCTGCTTCTCCCTCTCCCACTCCCCCTGCTTGTGTTCCCTCTCTCGCTGTGTCTCTCTCTGTCAAATAAATAAATAAAATCTTTTAAAAAAACATAACAATAATAATAAAAAATGGGCAGAGGGTCTGAATATACATTTCACCAAAGAAGATAAATGACTTTTTTTTCCTCATTCACATCAGCATAAGGTGCGCTATTTCACAATATGAAATTTTTTTGTCATTTAAATTATCATATTCTTTATTGTATAACTTTAACAATTGAGTTGATCTGTTTAAAATATAAATCTACTCAAGTTAATTAAAAATAAGCTTTTCAAAAATGTATTATATTTATAACAAATGTAAATAGAATAAAGACATGCTATTCACTGTAAAAAAAAAATGATGAATGACCAATAAGCACATGAAAAGATGCTTGACATCATTAGGGAAACAGAAATTAAAACCACAGGGATATACCACTTCACACCCATAAGAATGGCTATAATCAAAAAGACAGAGAATAATAAGTGTTGACAAGATTGTGGAGAAACTGGAACTCTCATAGAATCCTGGTGGGAATGTAAAATGGTGCAGCTGCTTTGGAAAACAATTTGGCAGTTTATTAAAAAGTTAAACATAAATTTACCATATGACCCAGGAATTCCATTCCTAGGTGTATACCCAGGAGAAATTAAAATATGTCTATACCAAGACTTGTATTCAACTGCTCGTAGGAACATTTTTTAAAGATTTTACTTTTTTTTTAAAGATTTTATTTATTTATTTGACAGAGAGAGAGACAGCGAGAGAGGGAACACAGGCAGGGGGAGCGGGAGAGGGAGAAGCAGGCTTCCCGCGGAGCAGGGAGCCCAATGCGGGGCTCGATCCCAGGACTCTGGGACCATGACCCGAGCGGAAGGCAGATGCTTAACGACTGAGCCACCCAGGCGCCCCGATTTCCTTGTGCATTTCTGTACATTTGAGCAATTAAAGAGAAACACTTCAGTCATTTGAACTCATAACTATTTGTACCTTATTAATTGCCCACTCTGATAGAACTAGTGGACTTAAGATGCAAATGGGAACTGCAAGTTCAAAGCTATCAAAGTTAATGATTTATCCTCTCCCGTGTTGTTGCTGAAAGATGACTTTTTTTTTAAAGATTTATTTATTTATTTATTTATTTATTTATTTATTTGAGCGAGAGAATGAGATAGAGAGAGCACATGAGAGGGGGGAGGGTCCGAGGGAGAAGCAGACTCCCCGCCGAGCAGGGAGCCCGATGTGGGACTCGATCCCGGGACTCCAGGATCATGACCTGAGCCGAAGGCGGTCGCTTAACCAACTGAGCCACCCAGGTGCCCCTAATTTTCCCTTTCTAATGTCATTTTGGGCCACTCGCTGGGCCAGGACTAGGATGAGGTGAGTGAGGCATTTGGGGCACAAAACGTAAGAGGACACCCACTCTCAGGGGCACTAGCCCAGCCCCTCATAAAGAAATAGTATTCTCTCATTTTGAAAACATCTTTTCGCTTTAGCAATTCATCTGCCATTTCTTATCAGGTTCAGGAGGAAATCTCGCAAACTTAACATGTTATCAGATTTGAAAAATAAAATTGAGATCAAATTCTGCCCTCAGATTTAGTCTACCTAAGAAGAGGAAGCAGGAAGCACAGTCCAGGTGGGTGGGGATAAAAACAACAAAAGCAAAGCAGGTGGGGAAGGCGATACTGGGCAAAAGGTCACTGGTGCTGAGAGCTGTGAGCTCGGCTCAGTAGTACTGTGCAGGCTTCCTAACCGGACCCCCCGAGTCCTTCTCTGCCCCCCTTCAGAAACTTGCAGTGCCATCGTCATGCTCTCAGACTGAGAGGCTAATGGCTCACCAGACAGCCCCCATCCACCTTTCTTTTTTCTTAAATTTTTTATTTGAATTCAATTTTGTTAACATATAGTGTATTATTAGTTTCAGGGGTAGAATTTAGCGATTCATCAGTTGCATATCACACCCAGTGCTCATTATATCCCGCGCCCTCCTTAGTACCCGTCCCCCAGTTACCCCCTCCTCTCCAGCCACCTTCAGTTTGTTTCCCAGAGTTCAGAGCCTCTCGTGGTTTGCCTCCCTCTCTGTTTTTATCTTATTTTATTTGTCCTTCCCCTCCCTTCTGTTCATCCATTTTGTTTCTTAAATTCCACATATGAGTGAGATCATATGGTGTTTGTCTTTCTCTGACGGACTGATTTCGCTTAGCATAATATTACTGTCTAGTTCCATCCACGCCCCATCCACCTTTCTGATCTCTCCTCACACCTTCGCCAGAGCTCACTGGAGCTGCTCTGCTAGAACAAAGCAAGCTCACTCCATTCAGCCTCAGGGACTTTGTGATAGTTTCCCCGCCAGGGACGTTGTGTCCCAGATAGTTCGGTGGCTCCGCCATTCCCTCATTCCGATTTCTGCTTAACCTCCTCAGTGAGGCCTTCTCTGACCACCCCCAGAGCTCCTCCCTGCTTTACTTTTCTCCAAAGCACTTCTAACCATAGGATGTGCAAACGCGTTTCTTTGTTTTAGCTTGTTCAGCCCATTAGCATGTGAGCTCCACCGGGACACAGATTTTTGTCAGCTTTGCTCACTTCTGGGTCCGCAGTGCCTAGAACGTGCCTGGTACATAAGAACTCAGTGACTATGCGTGCGTGCATGCCAGAGAGACAGACAGAGAAAGGGAAAGGAGATCTATCTAATAAGGTTGACAGGGAGGTTGGAACTCTGCTACTCTCTAACAGGATGGATCTCTCGGGAAGCTAATGAAGCTTAAGGCCCTAGCAACGTGTTTACGTGGCCATATGCTTAAATTTGCAAAACCAAAATGCGTAAGCTGAAATCAATTTAAAACATTGTCTCCTTCCATTCCAGTGTCCCCTCTCTCCAACTTCCTGTGGTGGCTTTGTCCTGCATCAACTTCGCTAAGCTGCAACTATGTTCTCTCCCCTCTATGGTTCCAAGTTAGCACCAGCCACTAGAGACATTTTGTGGGAGGCAGGTGGGAATTAGCAGCCACATTTTTGCAGCTCTGAAGGTTAGTCCAGGGTGCCAGGCACAGTGGCAGCTTGCCCACGGTGTCGCTGATCTGACCCTCCCACACTTAGATGGGACTGGGCAGCACTCAGGCCCACACTCCATCAGCTGCTACCAGATGTCCTCCACCTTTTGGTTCTCCTTCCCAACTGCTGGTCCCGATGACCTACAGCGACTTCGAGATGGACCACGGACACAGCGGCAGCCGCCCACACACCCTTGTCCACCAGCTCCCACAGCGGCCAAAGATCTAACCCTGTAATGAGTCTCTTACTATATATCACCCATGGCTGTTGAGTTTCCTCCCTGAACCCTGACCGATACACTTCCCATCATGCTCAGTGGCATTGGAGTGGCCACAGGCATTTGGGGGCCCAGCTAAGGGGAAGTTGAGTTGGAGACAGAATTTTGCTAGGATTCAGAGACACATACTTACATGGTTTACAATTGCTTCCATGAATGGTTAGGGCACTGATAGCCACCCCACATGGGAAGGGCTCCCAGGAATATTCCCCTGGCCTACTGCGGAGGGCCCAGAGGGCACACGGCAATATGATCGCGTCTTACAGCACCTGGCACCAGAAGTACAAGGCGGCGGGGG
>NW_027397078.1:30923105-30927967 GCF_003265705.2 Callorhinus ursinus
GGGGGGGGGGGGGGGGGGGGGGGGGGGGGGGGGGGGGGGGGGGGGGTTGGATAAGAAAAAGATTTAAAATGTCCAGAGCCTGGGGCCTCCAGCTGGCTCAGTCGGTTAGAGCCTGTGACTCTTGATTTCAGGGTGGTGAGTTCAAGCCCCACACTGGCTGTGGAGCTTACTTAAAAAAAAGATAAAATGTCCAGAGCCTGAAGCATGTCTGTGGAAAGTTCTTCAAATCGTATCATGTGATTCTTTTTTCAGATTTTGTGGTGCTTCTTATTTGTCAGCTTTTTAACCTTTGTAATTTGCTATGATTTCTTTTCTCATTCCAAATAATTATTCACTTTTGTACCTAATATTATACTATTAAGTTTGTATTATTGTTCTTCAAGAGGGCCTCCAAACTGCATCATCTTCAGGACCCATGAGACCTGGATCATCCCCTGCTCTTAAATATCAAGCTGGAGTAGTTAGCTTTTATCCTGGAGGCAATCAGGAACCATCACGGGATTTTGGCAGAACAATGGAATAATCAGATCTGTACCAAGCAGTGGTATGCTGGAGCAAGGTCGTATTGGCTCGTGAGAGGTAACTTAAATTTTCAGAATTTTTACGAAGTGGTTGACGTCATTATCAGTAGCTTAAAATCAGCAGCAGCCACCGTGGGGCTATTTATCCACAGAAATTGGCAAATGCTACAAATCAGGCCCTCCTCCAGCCCCACCCCCAGAGAGCTGGTTGTTCAACACACACCAATACACCACTGGTACCGAGTGATTTCCTTGGTCATACATCTTTATGAAAAAACAGGCCTATAACTAATTTACTCTCAAGTGTAATTGATCAAGATGGGGTTTGGGGCAGAAGAAAGGAAAGAAGGCATCACAGAGAAGTACTTAAGAGCTTTGAGTACCTGAAGAGAAGGGAAGGAAAAGGGTGGGAAACCCTCAAGACAAACAAAATGGCACCCACTCCCAACTTTGCCCGAGATCAATCCTGGTGATCTTCAGTTCTATGGGGCGCGGGTCATCACTGCAGTGGAGATGTTTGACTTTGTGTGTTGCATGCCCTGTCTCAGTCACTCGGGGAAGCACTGATTATGACATATACAACTGAATATTCTAAACTGTACTTAGAATCACTATAGAATGTCATTGTCTTTGCCTCTGGGGGGATGTCAAAATGTATATTAAAATAAATTTAAAGGTAAATATTTTTACTGATATTCTAAAATCACACCATATTTCACCTAGTCTAATGTGTCATGACTGTAAGATACACCATTCTTTTAGGTCTAACTAAGAAAAATCGCTGCCAACTGACCATTAGATAAAATCTGGTGAAAAAATGTGTCTCAGGATCAGTGAAATATGAAATAGTCCTTGGAGATCTCCTAGGCTAAAAGTGTTGTTCGGGAAATGAGGAACTTCTAGCCCTGGAAGGGCAAACTATCTACTTAAGGTCATAGGCCTAGTTAGTAGACAGAATTGAAAACGGAAAACCCGGTTATCTCTCTGCCTAGGTCAGATCTCACAGTGAGAGTTTCATACACCAGAGATAGTGCTAGCGGTTAGTCTGGAGGTTTCTTTCAACTCTGAGAACGTGATATGCAAAAATATACAAGTCATCCTCAGATAAATCAGAAAATATTATATGGAACACAATGATAGCATTTACTAAAGAGGCCTCCATATCAAGCGTTGGTTCCTATTACAGATTTCTAGTGTCTATAATATAGTGTCTAGCTGATTTATTTATTGACACATTGTAGGCTCTCAAAAAATATTAGATGGGTATATCTGGCTCAACGACTCTCTCTGACTTTGGACCATTTACTTCAACTCTCTGGAGTCTGTTTCTTCGTTCATTAAATGGACATAGTAATATCCATCTCTCAGGTGCGTAGTAAGCCAAGTGAGGTGGATGTATACGTATGCCTGGCACAGTAGCTGGCCAATGGTGAAAACATCACTGTTAGTTTCCTCCTAAGTTAGCGTTGATGGACCGAACATTATTTAAATGTCAACACATAAAGCTATTCAGAAAAACCAGTATTCCTATGGAGTCTAGTGCTCTAGACTTGCCTGGTCCAATATGGTAGCCACCAGTCACACGTGGCTATTTAAATTTATAATTAAATTAAAATTAAAAATTCATTTCCTCAGTCACATCAGCCACATTTCAAGGGTTCAGTATCCATACGTAGCTAGTGGCTGATGGACTGGACAGCACAGATGCAGAACATTTCCGTCTCCACAGAAAGTTCTGGCGGACTGCGCTGCTCTACACTAATAGGTGTACAATGCTACCCGTGGTTTTTTTCTCAGCCCGAGTCAGGAATGTCCCAAATTTTTTATACCGAACTTCACTTGATTAATGTATTTGTGCGCCCTCCTGTGGCTAGGGATGAAAACTGGTCTGTGTTTGAGGTGGAGCCGCACATTTGCAAAAGGGATAGTTTAGAAAGCTTTAGTAATCTGAGCGCTAGAAAGAAAAGGAACATAAAACAGTTACATGCATTTTGAAATCTCTAGAGACCACCAAAGAGAATCTGCTTGAGGAGGTCTGATCGCCTAATGATATTATTTTTAAATCTCAGTATTTTGTGAACACTTGCGAGATAGACACTCCGTGTTTAAACAAAGGACAGTACTATATATATAACTGTTTGAAAGTGAGGGGAGACAAGCAGGATTGTTCTATGAAGGAGTCCCAAGAACTCTCTACGGGGCAGCCGGCAACAAACTGGAACCTAAGGCTCCTCCTGTGTGGGTGGCGCCTGGGCGTGCTAAACTGAGACTCTCTTCGCGGGATGAAGGGGACTCCTGTTTCTGGGAGCGGGGCAGGGGGTCCTTCCCCGCACTGCCTTACACAGCTGGCACCTAGCCTCAGCCTGCTTAGCGTCTGATGCCAGAAGTTTATTCCCCACCTCCACATTTGCCATGCCAGACCGTCCTCACGCTTGCGCAATGAAAAGGGAGAACTGTGGCAGCGGGCGCCCGAGCTCAGCAGCCCCGCCCAAGCACCCTGTCCACAGGGTACACAGAATGTGCGGGGCCTGGGCAGCCCCTCATTCTTCTGCCCAGGGTTCCTGCCTCACTAGTGAATCTCCTGAGGTGGACAAAAAGCTAAACTCTTCGTGAAGGTTTATTTTTTCTTTTTTTTTTAAGATTTTATTTTTTTAAGTACTCTCTTAAAAAAGAGGGGGCTCCAACTCACAACCCCAAGATTAAGAGTCAAACGCTCTACTGACTGAGCAAACCAGGCACCCCAGGGTTTGTTTTTTTCCAAAGACAACATTAATATATAATTTCCACCAAAAAAAAAAAAATCAGAGAGCTTCTGGGTTGGTGAACAGGAGGAAGTGCTGTGAGGGTTGTCCACTGGAAACCCCACGTCCCTTTCCCCCGTACCTTGCCCTATGCATCTCTTCCATCTGGTTGTTCCTGCGTTG
Source organism: Callorhinus ursinus (assembly GCF_003265705.2). Taxonomy (NCBI): domain Eukaryota; kingdom Metazoa; phylum Chordata; class Mammalia; order Carnivora; family Otariidae; genus Callorhinus; species Callorhinus ursinus. The sequence goes on from NW_027397078.1 coordinate 30,926,551, forward strand.
TATCCTTTTATAATAAAGCGGCAATCTCAAACAGATTCTTCTTATACTCAACTAACAGTTCCAGGTTATAGAAAAGCGTGGAAAACTCTCTAATTCATGGTATGAGAACACTATAACCCTGAAATCCAATCTTGAAGAATATAGAAAGAAAACAGAAGGCGCTAGATGAAAAACTAGAAATAAAATAAATAACAGCAAATAAAATTCAGTAAGACATGAATAGAATCATTCACCATGACCATGTAGGAGTTAGCCAAGGAATGCAAAGACTTTTGTTTTTCAAATCATTTTATTAAAAAAATAAGTAAAATCTTACAGATTTTTAAAAAATCAAAAAATAGAAGTAGAAAGAAAATAAAGATCATCTGGAATTTTGCCACCCAAAGGGAATCACTTACTAATATAACTAAATATGAGATTGCACTACACACTGTGGTATTTCTCCCCGCACACTAGTTCACGTAACTTTAACAGACACGTGCCAAAAAGCAGCTGCCTCCTGGGTGGGGCCACGCAGTTAGGCGCCGCTTCCGGGTCACTCCGCCACGCTGAGCCTCCTCAGCGGAAAGCGTTAAGTGGAACCCGCGCCGATACTTCAACTCAGGGCAGCCACCCCTGCGATTCAGCAGCTACGTGCACACGAGGCTCGGTACACTGTCTCTGAGAGTAAGTGCCAAGTCACATCCCTCCTAGTGCAGCTGCAACTCATCAATCATTTTCACAAGCAATGTTTTTTGAAAACCAGGTACAAGCTGACCCGCTAACATTCCACATTTATCTTAAGCTCACTACGTTGGAGGGAGCAAATACACGTTGTGTTGCTTTTGCTTTTCTTTTTTCTAAAATAGCTTTATACTGTAGGATAATTTATAATTTATTTAAAATGTACAATTGGGGGCACCTGGGTGGCTCAGTCGGTTAAGCGTCTGCCTTTTGCTGGGGTCATGATTCCCGGGTCCTGGGATCCAACCTCGCATCGGGCTCCTAGCTCGGCAGGGGGCCTGCTTCTCCCTCCCTCTCCCTCTGCCTGCCTGCCGGTCCCCCTGCTTGTGCTCTCTCTCTGTCTCTCTCTGTGTGTCAAATAAAAAAATAAAATCTTGGGCGCCTGGGTGGCTCAGTTGGTTAAGCGTCTGCCTTTGACTCAGGTCATGATCCTGGAGTCCCGGGGTCGAGTCCCGCATCAGGCTCCCTGCTCGGCGGGGAGTCTGCTTCTCCCTCGGACCCTCCCCCGTCTCATGCTCTCTCTCTCTCTATCTCATTCTCTCTCTCAAATAAATAAATAAAATCTTTAAAAAAATAAAATAAAATCTTGAAAAAAAATAAAATGCACAATTGACTGGCTTTTAATACATCTACAGATTTGTTTCTAATATTTATTTATTTATTTATTTATTTATTTATTTATTTATTTATTTAT
>NW_027397078.1:30927977-31012299 GCF_003265705.2 Callorhinus ursinus
TTTATTTATTTATTTATTTATTTATTTATTTATTTATTTATTTATTTTTAAAGACTTTATTTTTTAAGTAATCTCTACACCCAACATGGGACTTGAACTTACAACCCCGAGATCAAAAGTCTTATGCTCCACCGACTGAGCCAGCCAGGTGCCCCTTCAATGTAATTGTACATTTTTATACTTCATAAAATCTTCCCCATTTCCCCCAGACCTTCCAAATTTAGGCAATCAATAACCTACTTTGTGTGTGTAATGGATTTGCCTAATCTAGACACTTCATATAAACAGAATCATGTAATATGTGGCTTTTATGCTTGGTTTCTCTCACTTAGCATAATATTTTCGGGGTTCATCCATGGTGTAAGATACAGAGATACTTCGTTTGTTTTTATTGCCAAATAATATTCAACTGCATGGATATACCACGTTTTATATATCCATTCATCAATTGATGGGCATTTGGGTTGCTTCCACTTTTTGGCTACTAGGTACAAGGCTGCTATGAACATTTGTATACAACTTTTTGTGTGAATAAATGTTGTCATTTCTCTCGGGGGCATATAGAGGAGTGGAATTGCTGGGTCATACAGTAACTCTGTGTTTAATTTATTGAGGAACTGCCTGTTTTCCAAAGCAGCTGCACCATTTTACATTCCTACCAGCGGGCACCTGGGTGGCTCAGTCGTTAAGCGTCTGCCTTCAGCTCAGGTCATGGTCCCAGGGTCCTGGGATCGAGCCCTGCATCGGGCTCCCTGCTCCGCAGAGAGCCTGCTTCTCCCTCTCCCACTCCCCCTGCTTGTGCTCCCTCTCTCACTGTGTCTCTTTCTGTCAAATAAATAAATAAAATCTTTAAAAATAAAAAAAACATTCCCACCAGCAATGTATATGGGTTCCAGTTTCTCCATGACCTTACCAATACTTGTTATTACCTGTCTTTTTTATTACAGCCGTTCTTGTGGGTGTGGAGTAGCATCTCATTGTGGTTTTATTTATAATTTCCCCTTCACGTACTTGTTGGTGACAGGGTTCAGAACATGCTACCTCCATTTACTTATTCATACCCTTTTTGTCTTATCACATTTTCCCATGTTTGTTCATTCTTCATCGAACCTAGCATAAAAGCGCTTCAGTTTAACTGCTTCATCAGGTCTTCATTTCCTTATGAAAGCACTTGTGTGACATAAAACTTATATTAAATAAATTTGTATTCTTTTCTCTTGTTAATCTGTCTTTTGTTACAGGGGCACTGGTAGAAAATATAGAAGGGCAGAGGGAAATTTTTTTTTCTTCCCCTACATCAGCCATTTGTACATCTTTTTAAAATTAATTTATTTATTCATTTTTTAAAAGGGGGAGGGGCCAAGGGGGAGGGAGAAAGAGAATCTCAAGCAGGCTCCATACCCAGCACCCATGCGGGGCTCCATCCCAGGACCCTGAGATCATGACTTGAACTGCAGTCAAATGCTTAACCAACTGAGCCACCCAGGCGCCCCTCCTTTGTCCATTTTTAAATTGGGTTTTCTTTTATTATTGAGTTGTAAGTGTCCTTTATATATTCTGGATACATTCCTTTATCAGATACATGATTTCCAAAAATTTTTTCACATTCTGTGGGTTGTCTTTTGGCCATCTTTATGGCATCATTAGCCAGCACAGAAGTTTTGATTTTGATGAAGCCTAGTTAATCTTCCATCATTTATAGTTTTGGTGTCATATCTAAGAAATTGCCTAGCTCAAGGTCACAAAGATTTAGTCCTATAATTTATTTTGAGAGTTCTTCTTTTTTTTAAAGATTTTATTTATGTATTTGACAGAGAGAAAGACAGCGAGAGAGGGAACACAAGCAGGGGGAGTGGGAGAAGGAGAAGCAGGCCTCCTGCTAAGCAAGGAGCCAGAAGCAGGGCTTGGCCATGACCTGAGCCAAAGGCAGATGCTTAACGACTGAGCCACCCAGGCGCCCCTATTCTGAGAGTTCTGCAGTGTGAGTCCTCCAGCTTTGTTCAAGACTGTTTTGGCTTTTGCAGATCCTTTGATCTTCCATCAGAATTTGAGGGTCAGCTTATCAATTTTCTACAAAGAAGTTAGCTGAGATTGGGATAGGAATTGCACTGAATCTGGAGATCACTCATACTGTTTCATAACCTGCTTTTTCCCCCCAGTTACATATATTGAGAACATCTTTCCATTTCAATAAGAATGTCATATTTTTTTCTTGTGTAATAATTCAACAGATATTTATTAAACACTTACAAGACACAAAGTGGTCTGGTTGCTGGTTATACTGAGATGAATCAGACACATATCCCATCTGTGAAAAGGAGCTTTCTACCGAGAAAGGAAAATAAGACATGAACATAAATAACTCTATTCCAAGTATGAGAGAGAGAGAAAAAGCTTCAAAAAAAAAAAAAAGTCATTTACAGAAATGAGGAAGGAGGTAAAATTTCCACATAGATACAGTCATTTGGTTAGTGTAGGGTCTTTCAACCTTAGCACTATTGATATTTGGGGATTATTCTTTGTTGTGACGGGCTGTCCTGTGCATGGTAGAATGTTCAGCAGCATCCCTGGCCTGTACACCCTCGATGTTGGCAGCACTCCCCTCCCCAAGTTGTGACAATCCAAAACGTCTCTGGACATTGACAAATGTTCCTTGGGAGGCAAAACCACCCCTGGTTGAGAACCACTGAGCTAGAACTTACATAATCATTTTCAACGGTGGTATAGTACATCCATGGACATTCTATAATTTATGCAACTAATACCCTATAATTGTACATTCTTGTTGTGTTCAATTTCCCACTACTTTTTAAAAAACATAACTTTCAGAATCTATTACATCAGCTCCTTAGGATAAATAGGTACATCATGCTAGATTTTTTTACAATAAAAGTTATACATGTTAAAATTATTTTTTCAAACAACAGGCAGATAAAATTAAAAGGCGCTCGCTCTCTCTCCCAGTCCCACTCCCCAGAAATACAGTCTATGGCATAGCAATTTTAAATTTTTATATTTATTCAGAAGTGAAGTGGTAAAAGCCTCTTTGGATGCATTTTAATCATTACATACAATATTTGGTCTATTCATCTGGGGCTTTCTAAGCTATGTTTTTGAACCTGTGGGTCTTGGTCCATTAGTGAAATCAAATTAGAGAGTCATGGTTGTATTTTTTTAATGAAATAGAACAGAACCAAATAGATCAGATCAGGGAGTATTACCACATAGAATAGGCGCTGCTTGGTGAGAAACGTGGTTCAGTATCATAGAAAGACAGATGATAGGTAATGTAAAATGTACGTTACTGTGGGTTGCAGCCAAGAAAAAAATTCAAGCCACTGCTTTAAGCAATCTAAATATATATTCAACATTCCTTTCTATAATGGGAGTGAAGTGGTGGATGTGGCAAGCCTGTTTTTTCTTGACTAAAAGAGAACAATTAATATAACATAAGCAAAAATACTTAGTATTAACAGTTACTCCCCAGAAAAGTAACAACACTAATTCCCATACTAAATACTGGGTTTTTTTAAAAGATTTTATTTATTTGACAGAGAGACACACAGCAAGAGAGGGAACACAAGCAGGGGGAGTGGGAGAGGGAGAAGCAGGCTTCCCGCGGAACAGGGAGCCCAATGCAGGGCTCGATCCCAGGACCCTGGGACCATGACCTGAGCTGAAGGCAAACGCTTAACGACTGAGCCACTCAGGCGCCCCCTAAATACTGGTTTTAATGTAAATTTAGAGTCAGGGCTCCATCAACTCAAGTTTCCTTAGGAATTAAATGATTCAATAAGAATCATCTACAACGCTTTTACTTTTTTCTTTTAATATTTTATTTTTAAGTAATCTCCGCACCCAAAATGGGGCTCGAACTCACAACCACGAGATCAAGAGTCACATGCTCCACCAACTGAGCCAGCCAGGCACCCTTCTAATGCTTTTATATGTTTGCAATTTAAACAGCATTGTTGTATACATTAAGAGGGGGCTGCTGATGGGGGCGCTTGGGTGGCTTAGTTGGTTAAGTGTCTGCCTTCGGCTCAGGTCATGATCCTCTGGTCCTGGGATCAGAGCCCCATGTGGTTAGTCTCCCTGCTCAGCAGGGAGCCTGCTTCTCCCTCTCCCTCTGCCACTCAGCCTGCTTGTGCTCTCTCGCTCTCTCTCAGATAAATAAATTAAATCTTTTTAAAGATTTAATTTATTTATTTGACAGAGAGAGATACAGCTAGCGAGGGAACACAAGCAGGGGGAGTGGGAGAGGGAGAAGCAGGCCTCCCGCGGAGCAGGGAGCCCAATGCAGGACTTGATCCCAGGACCCCGGGATCACGACCCGAGCTGAAGGGAGATGTTTAACGACTGAGCCACCCAGGTGCCCCAAATAAATTAAATCTTAAAAAAAAGAGGGTTGCTGATGTTTTCCAGTCTAGTTTTCCGGTACCTCTTCATTCAGTTGAATCGTTAGACATTATAAATCAAACATTTATGACTGTCTGTAGGGAACATGGGACACGGGAGCTTATATAAATGTTGTTACTCCCTTCTGCTGGAGTGGCAGCTTATATAGCCAGGATCCTCTTGAATGTCTTTATTTCATATCAGGATAACACCACAAGGTCCCTGTGACCAATTGATTTTACATTATCATATAAATTTTTGTGTTCATGTAAGACTGAACTATTGTGATATTTAGCTACAAGGCCAGGTTAACAAAGGATTTTGCTGAAATTTTAATATAACTAAGATTTCTCCCAAAAGTTAGCATATTTACCCTAACTAAAGTGATCATATTTTCAAGGTCGCCAAAGCCAAAATTGTAGCTGAACACACAAAATGGCTTTCATACAAACATGGACAGGAAACTTAGAAACAAATAGACATAGATAGACATGGAAACAAATTTTCCCTGAAGTTCTGTTTTAAATATCACCAAAAAGACTTGATAAAGAAAACTTTACTGTGTGAGTCTATTCTTTGCCAGAACAAGCACAGCCAAGTGATGGCAGCTCTGCTGATCTATCAGTGTAATCACTGACAGCCACATGGTGGGGAGAGATGACAATCATAAAGTAAACACTCTGGGAAATGCAGGGGGTGGGGATGATAATTCATCTCTCCTTCTTTTTAAGATTTTATTTATTTATTTGACAGAGAGAAAGTACAAGCAGGGGGAGCAGGAGAGGGAGATGCAGGCTCCCCGCTGAGCAGGGAGCCTGATGAGGGGCTCGTTCCCAGGACCCTGGGATCATGACCTGAGCTGAAGGCAGATGCTTAACCGACTGAGCCACCCAGGTGCCCCCATTCATCTCTACTTCTAAGGACAAAATTTCATTCTGAGATCTAATCCAATTCCTCACTTCTGAGATGAGGAAACCGAGACTTGCAGAGGATAAGACTTCAATTAATAGACTTTTTTTTTGAGCCGTTTTCGGCTTACAGAACAATTGAGTGGAAATTACAGTTTCCACATAGCTCCTCCTCCCACCCATCCACAGTGTCCCATGTTAATCCACACATGTTAATCTTTACTGATTCAATTTCAAACATTAATCTTGCATTAGTGTGGTACATTTGTTCTAATTGATGAACCAACATAGGTACATTATTGTCATTAACTAAAATCCATAGTTCACATTAGGGTTCACTCTTTGGGTTGTACATTCTTTGGCTTTTGTCAAACACATGACAACATGTATTTACCATTATGGAATCATACAAAATATTTTTGCTGCCCTCATGCACCCCAATGTTTATAGCAGCAATGTCCACAGTACCCAAAATATGGAAAAAGCCCAGATGTCCATCAACAGACAAATGGATAAAGAAGAGGTGGCATATAAATACAATGGAATGTTACCATCAAAAAGAGTGAAATCTTGCCATTTGCAATGACGTGGATGGAACTAGAGGGTATTATGCTAAGTGAAATCCCTCAGTCAGAGAAGGACAAATACCATATGATCTCACTCATATGTGGAATTTTAGAAACAAAACAGATGAACAGAGGGGAGGAGAAGGAAAAATAAAAACAGAGAGGGAGGCAAGCTATGAGACTCTTTAAGGAACAAACAGGGTTGTTGGAGAGGTGGGTGGGGGGATGGGGTAACTGGGTGATGGGCATTAAGGAGGGCACTTGATGTAATGAGCACTCAGTGTTATATGCAACTGATGAATCACTAAATTCTACCCCTGAAACTAATGATACATTATATGTTAACTAACTTGAATTTAAATTTAAAAAAATTCGTTTTGGGGCACCTGGGTGGCTCAGTCGTTAAGCGTCTGCCTTCGGCTCAGGTCATGGTCCCAGTGTCCTGGGATCGAGCCCCGTGTCGGTCTCCCTGCTCGGCAGGAAGCCTGCTTCTCCCTCTCCCTCTCCCTCTGCCTCCCACTCCTCATGCTTGTGCTCACTCTCTCAAATAAATAAATAAATAATAAATGAATAAACCTTTAAAAAAATTTTTAAATAGTTTTGCTGCCCTAAAAATTCCATGTGTTCCATCTGTTCATCCCTTCCTCCCTCCTTCTGAGCCCCTGGCATCCTTTTAGCTGTCTCCATAGTTTTTAGCCATTCTAATAGGTGTGTAGTAGTATCCCATTGTTTTAATTCGCAATTCTGTAATGACATTTGATACGGAGCAACTTTCATGTGCTTACTTGTCATCAGTATAATTTTTTGGTGAGATGTCTATTCAGATTGTTTGCCCATTTTTAAATTGGGTTGTTTTCTTATTTTTTTTTTTAAAGATTTTACTTATTTGACAGAAAGAGACACAGCAAGAGAGGGAACACAAGCAGGGGGAGTGGGAGAGGGAGAAGCAGGCTTCCCGCTGAGCAGGGAGCCCCATGCGGGGCTTGATCCCAGGACCCTGGGACCATGACCTGAGTCGAAGGCAGATGCCTTAATGACTGAGCCACCCAGGCGCCCCTGTTTTCTTATTCTTGAGTTTTAAGAGGTCTTTATATATTTTGGATACTAGTCTTTTATTTGATATATATTTTGCAAATATTTTCTCCAAGTTTGTGGCTTGTTTTTTCATTCTCTTAACAGAGCAGAGCATTTTTAATTTTAATGAAGTCCAAATTATCAGGTTTTTTACCTTTCATGGATCATGCTTTGGGTATCATATCACAGAAGTCATCACCAAATCCAAAGTCACCTAGATTTTTCTCCTATGTTATCTTCTAGGAGGACTTTTTTTTCAGCATTTTCCCCAAAACTTTATTGAGGCATAATTGATAAAATTTTAAGATATTTAAAGTGTACGGTGGCACCTGGGTGGCTCAGTTGGTGAACCATCCGACTCTTGATTTCGGCTCAGGTCATGATCTCAGGGTTGTGAGACTGCGTCTCCCACCAGGCTCTGCACTCAGCAGAGTCGTTTTGGGATTCTCTCTCTCCCTCTCCTGCTGACCCTCTCTCTGCTCTCATGCATGACTGCGCTGTCTCTAAAAGAAATAAATATTTAAAAAAATAAAGTGTACAATGTGATGATTTGATATACATATACATTGTGAAAGGGTTCCCCTCGCCAAGTTAATATATCCATCACATATTTGCCTTTTTAATTTTTTTGGTGAGAACATTTAAGTTCTACTCCCTTAGCAAATTTCAATTAAACAATATAGTGTTATTAACTATAATGACCATGTTGTACATTAGATCCTCAGACCTTATTCATCTCATTTTTGAAAGTTTGTACAATTTGACCAACTTCTCTCTATTTCTCCCACCCCCAGCTCATGGCAACTACTTTTCTACTCTCTGTTTCTATGAGGTCAACTTTTTTTGTTATTTCTTTTTTTTTTAGATTCTACATAGAAGAGATGCCATGAGGTGTTTGTCTTTCTCTAGCATAATGACCTCCAGGTTCATCCATGTTGTTCTAAATGATGGGATTTCCTTTTCTAAGGCCGAATAATATTCCATTGTACATACATACCACAGCTTCTTTATCCATTCACCTGTCGACTGACTCTTAGATTGTTTCCATACTTTGGCTATTATGAATTATGCTGCAATGAACATGGAAGTGCAAATAGCTCTTCAAGGTAACACTTTGGTTTCCTTTGGATATACACCCAGAAGTGGGATTGTCGGATCATACATATATGTTACTTCTATCAGTTTTTTGAGGAACCTCCATACTGTTTTCCATAGTGGCTGTAGCAGTTTGTATTTGCACCAACAGTGCAGAAGGGTTCCCTTTCCTCCACATCCTCACCAGCGTTTATCTCTTGTCTTTCTGATAATAGGAATCCTAACAGGTGTGAAGTGATAGCTCATTGTGGTATTGATTTGCATTTCTCCAATGATGAGTGATGTTGAGCGTCTTGCAACTGATGGCCATCTGGATGTCTTCTTTTGGAAAATGTCTACTTGTGTCCTCTGCTCATTTTTTAATTCTTCTAGGAGTTTTATAGTTTCACAGTTAGGTCTATGATCTATTCTGAGGTAATTTTTGTAAAAGATGTAAGGTCCGTGTCTAGATTTCATTTTTTGCACGTGGATGTCCAGTTGTTCCAGAACTATTTGTTGAACAGACTATCCTTTATGCATTGAATTGCCTTTACTCCTTTGTCCAAGAAAAGGGTAAGACTTTTCAGCAACACATCCAGGTGTTCTTCTCATGTCAGTTCTTTTTGCTGATAAACTGACCATAGCTGTATTTAAGGGCTTTGCTCTGGAGTCAAAGATTTAGTGGGTTTTTTTAAATATTTTATTTATTTATTTGACAGGGAGAGAGACAGTGAGAGCAGGAACCCAAGCAGGGGGAGTGGGAGAGGGAGAAGCAGGCTTCCTGCTGAGCAGGGAGCCTGATGCGGGGCTCGATCCCAGGACCCTGGGATCACGACCTGAGCCGACAGCAGACACCCAACGACTGAGCCACCCAGGCGCCCCAAAGACTTAGTTTTTTAATCTAAGCTCCTTCAGTTACAAGCTGTGAGACCACGGGTAAGTACCTCTCTGTGCCTCAGTCTCCCCAAATGTATGAGTTTGATAATAATAGGATTGATAATAACATAGGGTTATCATGAGACAAATTAGATAATATATATAAAATATCTGACATAGACTGCTCAAGAAATGTCAGCTGTTATTATGATAGTATTCTAAGTTTAACTTGCTTTCTGCCTCAGGGGCTCACCACCAAAATATATAAAGAAGAATATGCGTATATTTTTCTTTATTCTCTACATTCCCTTCTAATTTTTATAAAATCATGTACCATTTATGTTGTTGCTGTTTTCAAAACCACATTCTCTGTAAACTCATTTTAGTGACAGAAAGCAGATCAGTGGTTGCTTTGTGGCCATAGATGGAGGAAGGGGCACAAGGAAACTTTTGGGCATGATTGAAAGGTTCTGGTTTTTTTTTTTTTTATTGTAGTGTTGTTTCCATAGGTGCTTACATCTGTCAAAACTTATTGAATTGCATACTTTAATTTTTTTTTTATTTGAGAGAGCGAATCAGAGAGAGAGAGGGAACACAAGCAGGGGGAGTGGGAGAGGGAGAGGCAGTCTTCCCCACGGAGCAGGGAGCCCGAGGCTGGGGGACCAGGGACCCTGGGATGATGACCTGAGCCGAAGGCAGAGCAGGAAGCCTGATGCAGGACTTGATCCCGGGACTCCAGGATCATGACCCGAGCCGAAGGCAGTCGCTCAACCAACTGAGCCACCCAGGCACCCCTGAATTGCATACTTTAAATAGGGGCTGTTGGGGTGCGTGGGTGGCTCAGTCTGTTAAGTGTCCACCTTCAGCTCAGGTCATGATCCTGGAGTCCTGGGACCCGAGTCCTGCATCAGGCTCCCTGCTCAACTGGGAGTCTGCTTCTCCCTCTCCCTCTGCCCGTCCCCTCCACTTGTGCTCTCTCTCTCGCTCATTCTCTCACTCAAATAAAGAAATAAAATCTTTAAAAAAATAAATAGGTGCTGTTTATTGTACATAAACTATACCTCAGTAAAGCTAAAGCATAACCTTTATTAAGAGACAAGCCAGGGTGCCTGGGTGGCTCAGTCGTTAAGCGTCTGCCTTCGGCTCAGGTCATCATCCCAGGGTCCCTGGTCCCCCAGCCTCGGGCTCCCTGCTCCGCGGGGAAGACTGCCTCTCCCTCTCCCACTCCCCCTGCTTGTGTTCCCTCTCTCGCTATGTCTCTCTCTGTCAAATAAATAAATAAAATCTTTAAAAAAAGAGAGAGAGACAAGCCAGTAAATATAAACGTTGTCTGGGTGTTGATATCAAAGAACTGATAGATTTTTTTTGTACACGCAAATGTATTGCTGTTATTTTTGAATTTTTTAAAAAAGGAACTTGGGGTGCCTGGCTGCCTGGCTGGCTCAGTCAGTAAAGCATGTGACTCTTGATCTCCTGGTTGTGAGTTTGAGCCCCACGTTGAGCACAGAAATTACTTTTAAACACTCTAAGACCCCCAAAATCAACATCCTCAGTAAAAAAAAATTAAAATAATAAATGTTTTAAAAAGGGAACTCTTATATAAAAGGTGCATATAGAAATATTTACAGATGACATGAGATGTGAAATATGCATCAAAATAATGAGGGATGGCAGGAGTGGACGGGGGGCATAGATGAAACACACTTGACCATGAGCTGATAATTATCAAAGCCCAGTGGTGTGTACATGGGGGTTCATTTCACTACTCTCTTTTCTTTCGTATTTGTTTGAAATTGTCCATAATTGAAAAGTTAAAAAAGGGGGGGCACCTGGGTGTCTCAGTCATTAAGTATCTGCCTTCAGCTCAGGTCATGATCTCGGGGTCCTGGGATCCAGCCCGCATCAGGCTCCCTGCTCCGCGGGAAGCCTGCTTCTCTCTCTGCCCCTCCCCCTGCTCCTGCTTTCTCTCTCTCTGTCAAATAAATAAACAAAATCTTTAAAAAAAAAAGAAAGAAAGCACACATGCTGGTGGGGGGCACCTGGGTGGCGCAGTGGATTAAGCATCTGACTCTTGGTTTCAGTTCAGGTCGCGATCTCAGTGTCCTGAGTTCGAGCCCTGTAGCAAACCCCACATCAGGCTCCATGCTCAGAGCAGAGTCTGCTTTAAGTCTTTCTCTCCCTTTGCTCCTCCCCACCACACCCTCTCTCTCTAAAATAAATAAAGAAATCTTTAAAAAAAAAATCACACATGGTGGTGCCTGGGTGGCTCAGTCGGTTAAGCATCTGCCTTTGGCTCAGGTCATGATCCCAGGGTCCTGGGATCAAGCCCCGCATGGCTCCCCGCTCAGCGGGGAGTCTGCTTCTCCCTCTCCCTCTACCCCTCCCCCCAACTCATGCACTCTCTCTCTCTCTCAAATAAATAAATAAAATCTTTTTTAGCTCCTTCTCTTCAACGAGGTAGCCGAGCAGTTTGGTGGCGGCGGCCTTGCGGATTTGCGCCAGACACAGAGATGCAGCTCTTTGTGAAAACCCTGACTAGCAAGACCATCATCCTTGAGGTCGAGCCCAGTGACATTGAAAACGTCAAAGCCAAAATCCAAGACCAGAAGGGCATCCCGCCTGACGGGCAGCGTCTAGTTTTTGCGGGCAAACAGCTAGAAGACGGCCATACTCTTGTCAGACTATAATAGCCAGAAAGAGTCCACCCTGCACTTGGTGCTTCACCTCCGGGGTGGCATCATTGAGCCTTCCCTCCGCCCGCTGGCCCAGAAATACAAATGTGACAAGATGATCTGCCGTAAGTGTTATGGTCGCCTGCACCCCCGCGCTATCAACTGCTGCAAGAAGTGCGACCACACCAACAACCCCAACAACCTGCGCCCCAAAAAGGTCAAATAAGACCCCTCCGCCGGCTCTTCCTTTGCCCACAGGGCGGCCTCCTGCCCGAGCCCCAAGGCCCTGGGGCCTCAATAAAGTTTCCCTTTCATTGACTAGAAAAAAAAATTTTTTTTTTAAATCACCCATGTAGGAACTATTGTGTTTACCTCAGTTAATAAATGGACCTAGACTGAAAGTATTGCAAAGGTTTTTTTTTTTTATTGTTACTGCACACCACTTCTAATTTTAATTTTTTTTTAAGATTTTATTTATTTATTTGACAGAGAGAGAGACAGCGAGAGCAGGAACACAAACACGGGGAGTGGGAGAGGGAGAAGCAGGCTTCCCGCCAAGCAGGGAGCCCGAAGCGGGACTTGATCCCAGGACCCTGGGACCATGACCTGAGCTGAAGGCAGACGCTTAACTACCGAGCCACCCAGGCGCCCCAGGGTACTGGCATTGTTATAATGCACTAATCTTATTCAGATTTCCCCCAGTTTCACTTGTACTCATTTGTGTATGTTTGTGTATTAAGTGCTATGCAATTTTATGACCTGTGTAGGTTTGTACATCCACCACCACTGTCAGGATACCAGAAAGTTCTGGGTCACCTGGGTGGCTCAGTCGTTAAGTGTCTGCCTTCAGCTCAGGTCATGATCCCAGGGTCCTGGGATCGAGCCCCACATAGGGCTGCCTGCTCAGCGGGAAGCCTGCTTCTCTCTCTCCCACTCCCCCTGCTTGTGTTCCCTCTCTCGCTGTCTAAATCTTAAAAAAAAAAAAAAAAAAAAAAAAAGATACCAGAAAGTTCCAATACCACAAGCATAGGGATTCCTCAGTTTGTCCTTTTATGACCAAACTCACATTCTTGAACCTCCATCCCCAATGCCTAACCCTTGGCAACTAGTAATCTCTCCTCAGTTTCTAAAATTTTGTCACTTCAAAAATGCTATATGATTGGAATCATAAAGTATGTAATCTTTTGGGTTTTTTTTTCATGCAACATAATTCCCTAGAGATTCATCCAAGCTTTGTATATCAATAGTTTCTTTCCTTTTATTGCTGAGTAGAATTCTATGGTATGGATGTACCATAATTTAACTATTCACCCACTGAGGGACAACTAGGCCAATTTCAGTTTTTGGTTATTACAAATAAAGCTTCCAGGAACATTCATAGATGCATTTTTCATCTAACATTTTGTTTTGCTACTAGTATAGTATTTTCCCCTTCTATTAATCTTAGAAGACTAGTAATTTTGCAAACTTTCAAATAAAATCTATTGGCTTAATCAGTCTATACTTTTGAAGCATGTGTAGTAATTTCCCTTAAGTAAGACTATAAAGTATTTTCTCAATTGTATAATGAATTTCACTGGCTTTCTCCTAGCATATTTTGAAAAGCAATTCTCAATAGGAATTTGTAAATGACCTTACAATTACAGACCTTTTGATGACTAAGATAGCTCTACATCAAAGCTGGTTTCCTCTTTGTAATAATCAAAGGGAACAATCTTGCCATGCCTCCTGCACCTCATAAATATGTATTAGGAGACAAATTTTTCAACTGATACATCCATATGCCATCACTAAGGGCCGGAAAACATGTTACAGGTTTGAAATTTGGGCCCTTAGGTCTTTTGGCATAAAGTAAAATAATGATGCAATTTACATTTAGCCACAGATATACTGAAAATTTCCAATTTGCTTGGGAATTCTATTTTTTTTAAGATTTTATTTATTTATTTGACAGAGAGAGAATGAGAGATAGAGAGCATGAGAGGGAAGAGGGTCAGAGGGAGAAGCAGACTCCCTGCTGAGCAGGGAGCCCGATGCGGGACTCGATCCCGGGACTCCAGGATCATGACCTGAGCCGAAAGCAGTCACTTAACCAACTGAGCCACCCATGCGCCCGGGAATTCTATTTTCAAAAACCATTACTTATCCTTTTAAAAGCATGCTTTTGTCATGGTTATTTACCTGCCACCATCTCTTAGCCCCAAACTAACCCTTTTTTACTATGCTCTGTGGTGCCAGGGCTGGGATTCTGCAAACTCCTTTTCCCAAACTCCCATGCCCATGGCCTCCCTATTAGGTTCTGTCAATGGAAGGTTCTGATGGCAGATTGAAAGGAAGAAGGGACCTCTGGTTGCCAGCTTCTATCAACAGCTTCCCCCCACAGTTCCGGTCTCCAGCTTCTTTCAATCTTCCCAGCACACAACACCAGATCCCCACAGAGGCACCAACACTCACTGGCCACACCTTCCTTGGCGGTCTGACCTCGTGCTCAGTCTTTCTGCTCACAGCCCCGTGAGCAGGGGCTGTGTGGAGGGCCTCCACCAGAGGTCCAAGAGCCAGCCAGCTTGAGACCTCTCCTTCACACTCCCAGGTTCTGGTAACCCCACATCTTTCCTTTTGTTCTCCCAGCCCAGCAATGGTAACTTCTTGCAGTTACTAAGATCAGCCCTAGGGGCACAGGAAGCAATGACAAATATCTGGGTTACCTTGTCATCCCCTCTTTCATCTAACATCGATGTACCCAATTCTCTGTATTGAATCCGCTCTATTGGAAATACTTAGCATGGCTTTGTTTTCCTGTAGCTTTTATACAGTTGCAAACAAAATGTTGCCAACTCCCCCGCACACAATATTTTAGCATCTTCTTTATTTTCTTTCCAACTATAAGGGTTGTGTTCCTTATTCAGAAGAATCTGTGGTTGAATTCAGGACTTGGAGCTGGAAGGGGATAGGGTTAGGTGACTATCAGAGATTCTGTTGTATGCAACAAATGGACTCAAGAAGGGAATCTATGGAAAGATATGATCAACTCACAGAATCAAAGGAACCAATTTGTAAAGGGTGGGAACCAGAGCCATTCCAGAGATTTAGAAAGTGGGAACCAATGGAAGGCAACTTGGGATACTTTAGCAGCATGAATCTACGGAATCCACTTTCCAGGAAGGGTGTGGCTGACTGGCCCCACTGGGGTTAACTGCCTGCCCTTTGGCTGGTCCAAGGTGAGGTATCTTTTTTTTTAAGATTTTATTTATTTCTTTGACAGAGGGAGACACAGTGAGAGAGGGAACACAAGCAGGAGGAGTGGGAGAGGGAGAAGCAGGCTCCCCGCTGAGCAGGGAGCCCGATGCAGGGCTCGATCCCAGGACCCCGGGATCATGACCTGAGCCGAAGGCAGACACTTAACGACTGAGCCGCCCAGGCGCCCCGGTGGGGTATCTTTTGTTTGTTTGTTCATTTAAAGATTTTTTTTAAAGATTTTATGTATTTATTTGACCGAGAGAAAGAGGGGGGAACACAAGCAGGGGGAGTGGGAGAGGGAGAAGTAGGCTCTCAGCTGAGCAGGGAGCCCAATGCGGGGCTCGATCCCAGGACCCTGGGATCATGACTTGAGCCAAAGGCAGACGCTCAATGACTGAACCACCCAGGCGCCCCTCATTTAAAGATTTTTTAAGTACTCTCTACACCCAGTGTGGGACTCGAACCTACAACCCCGAGATCAAGAGTTGCACACTCCACTGACTGAGCCAGCCAGGCGCCCCAAGGGTGAGGTATCTTTTTTAAGATTTTATTTATTTATTTGAGAGAGAGAATGAGACAGAGAGAGCATGAGAGGGGGGGAGGGTCAGAGGGAGAAGCAGACTCCCCGCTGAGCAGGGAGCCCGATGCGGGAGATCCCGGGACTCCAGGTTCATGACCTGAGCCAAAGGCAGTCGCTCAACCAACTGAGCCACCCAGGCGCCCGAGGGTGAGGTATCTTGATGGACCTGTAAGAAGTTTGGAGAAGGAAGAGGAACTCAACCAAAAGAAATTTAGCATGCTGTTTCCTGGAGAAGGAAGAATGGATGATAGCTAGCAATTACAACAAATTTTCACTATATTGAACTTCAGAAGCAGTCTTCTGTTGTAAATTACAATGCACTGTGTACTTAAAACTTTGAATAAAAGAACAATGATCTTGGGGTGGAATGCTCAGAGCAATTTTTCTAAAAGAAGGTTCCACATTTGAAGCCTTGTTATCACTACTTATGGATTGGGACAGACCAGGAGGAGTTTCCTATTCAATATTTTTCATTTGACAAATATTTATTTACTCCGCCCCAGTGATTCTAAGTCTAAGCCCCAGGGATTCTGGTCTGGGTCATTTCCTTTATTCACTGTCACCAATGCAGAGATCATGTTGCTTAACATTAACAGCCAGCACAACGGGGTAAGTTGGCCTTTCAGAAATCCAGAGGGACACCCACAAAAGTTAAATATTAACACATATATAAGTATAAAACAATGACTTCACTTTACCTAATAAAATATCACAATAGTAAATGAAAACAAAGTACAAGTTCAAACAAGTACAGTGTTTTCTATTTCACAATAATTTCCTTCAACTCCCTTTAACACAAGTGTATTAAACAATATTTTAAGAGAAATGACTTAGAATTCTATCACATTAAGACAATTCATTTGTGTGCATTACTCTTCTACCATTCTTCATATTTTTTTCAAAAATGTGTGGGTTTTTTTTCCCTGCTTATAAGAGTAATGTTTGTCCATTGGAGAATTTTTTTTAAATAAAGCAATGTATGAATAATAAAATAACCATCATTCATAATACCAGTAACCAAAAGACAATAGTTATTAATGTTTTCTGTACCTTCTTCTGCTCCTAACAATTTGGATGAAAATAATTTGGTCAGAAACAAAATTGGTATTCTTTATGCTCCTTTTTGCTTGTGTAATTTTCATATTTTTCTGTAAGGAGCTTTGCTTTTGTAATAAAAAACAATAAAGGAATGTATGTACAAACAATAACGGAATGTATAGAGTAGGAGCTCTATATGTCTTGTTCATTCCAGGTATCTTCAGTTCCCAGAACAATGCATGGCAAACAGTAGGTACTCCAAAATTTTTTTGAATGGCAAAGATTTTCACCAAAAACTAGTGAGAGTTGCTTACGAACACAGAATGTCTGGGTATTATTTCCCTCTCTCATTTCTTTTGGTAAACAGTTCATTCTATCACATAGGATCAGTTTTGCTATGTTAATATAAGACTGGTCGAATTCAGATTCCAAGTCCAACACTCACTAGCTATGTGACCTTGGCAAGAAACCACCACTCTCTGCTTGAGCTTCCTCATGTGGTAAGCACCGGTCCAGGTACTGGGGATATAACAAAACAAAGATCCTGCAACTTACATTTTAGTGTAGGGAGAATAACCTATGAACAAACATTTGTCAGGTGGTGAAAAGCACTATGAGAAAAAAAGAGTAAAGGGGATACGATGCAATTACCTGTGCGAGGGGAGGATGCGGATGTGCTATTTTTTTTTAAAGATTTTATTTATTTATTTGACAGAGAGAGACACAGTGAGAGAGGGAACACAAGCAGGAGGAGTGGGAGAGGGAGAAGCAGGCTTCCAGCCGAGCAGGGAGCCCGATGCGGGGTTCGGGGTTCGATTCCAGGACCCTGGGATCATGACCTGAGCCGAAGGCAGACGCTTAACGACTGAGCCACCCAGGCGCCCCTGTTGCTGTTTCTGTTTTTGTTTTTTTTTTTTTTTACAGATTTTATTTATTCATTTGAGAGAGAGAGAGATTGCAACAGTAAGCATGAGCAGCAGGGGGTGGGGAGGACAGAGTGGATAAGCAGACTCCCCACTGAGCGGGGCGGGGAGCGCTGGATCCCAGGACCCGGAGATCATGACTGGAGCTGAAGTCAGACACTTAACTGATTGAGTCACGTAGGTGCCCTGGTGTGTTGCTATTTTATAAAAGATGGTCAGGGACTGGCTAGAGGCTTCAAAAATATCCTAGTGTCTGTGTTTTTCAAATTTCAAGTTGTGACTAAGTGTGATCACAAAAGTGCAATGTACAGGGTAATCTGCATATTTTTTAAATGAAATAAAATACCAGACTGCGTCATACATATTAAAGGTCAGCACGGTTTGGTGTAACCCGTTTTGGTTTATAATACAAGTAAAACACAGTAGGCATGGAGAAAATGGTGGCTAACAATATAGCAACTTTGATGTAAGCAGTCTTAGAGAAAGGTACCTAAATAGGGCTTCTCTGGGGTAAGAGAGCCCATACTTTATGCATGCACCTGTTGGTGCCTTACTCATTTAGCAGACTTAGCTGAGTGCAAGAGAGACAAAAACAGAGAAAGTGGGAGAAAAGATTAGGAGGAGAGCTAAAAAGTTGGGGTGAAAAACAAAAGCAAAATCGAACAGTTTCGCAACCTGAAGGAAAACGTATTACCTTTTTGAGGCAAAAAAGTACCTGACCGGGGGAAAAAAAAAAAAGACCAAAAAAACTAGAGAAAACGACTGACAGATTCTACCTAACAAAAAAAATCCAAAGCTAATAAAATATGTTGTACATGATACTTTTGGATTAAGTATATAATAGTGCCTGAATATTTTCAGAAACTCCCAAAATATCTGCTTCATACTTCTGCCTCTGACCCTCAGTGAGGTGGACAGTATAAAGATTTTAAAGCCATAATGTCTGTGAAGATTTCTTTCAACTTTTTTTTTTAAGATTTTATTTATTTGACAGAGAGAGACACAGCGAGAGAGGGAACGCAAGCAGGGGGAGAGGTAGAGGGAGAAGCAGGCTTCCTGCCGAGCAGGGAGCCCGATGCAGGGCTGGATCCCAGGACCCTGGGATCATGACCTGAGCAGAAGGCGGATGCCCAACGACTGAGGGACCCAGGCGCCCCCTTCTTTCAACTCTTTACACATGTAATAGGTTTGGAAATCATGCCTACCCATCAAATATTAAGTAAAATAGATTAAAGGGAGACTGGAAATTGTCTGCCAAGCCTTCTCTTGCTGTGCACATGAGGACATTCCCACCGAAGTAAAGCTGTTAAGACAATTATTCTAGACGTAACAATAAAAATATTTTTAAAAAGACAATTATTCTAGAACAAGGTGGGCAAACTAGAGTCCTCTGGCCAAATATAACCCACCACCTGTTTTTGTATGACCCATGAGCTAAGAATGATTTTTCCATTTTAAAGTAGTTAAAAAACAAATTAGAATATTTTGTGGCAGGTGAAATTTATATGAAAATTCAGTGAAAATTATTTATATGAAATTTCAGTGTCTATAAAGTTTTATTGGAAGACAGCCAGGTTCATCCATATTGTCTGCGGCTGCTTTCTCACTGTAAGGTGGCAGGGCTGAGTAGTTGCTCCCAACGCCTAAAATATTTACTCTCTGGCCCCTTTCAGAAAAACATTTGCCAAGCAGTGTTCTAGAATATGAGAGCTGTGCTATTTAAACACCTTCCAACCCTAGTCCCTCTCCAGCCGCGTTGCCCCTCTGCCCCGCCCCACCCCAGCTTTAAGTCCCTAACAAGATTCCTGGGCCTGACATGAAGGCAGAGTGTTATAATAATGAATTGTAACCTATTGGAAAGCAGAGACACCAGACAGTAAATTTCTATATAAGGTAATATTACTGGTTCTGCCACCGACTAGGGTAACGTCTGAGTTTGTTTCCTGATCAGAAAAGTGAGCATCACAGCGGCAACTGACCAATTTCGTCTGAGGATCACCAGGGTCACTCTCGTGAAAGCACTTGGAAAATATCAAGGCAGCAAATGTTCTGGGGTGCTTTTGCAGGGGGAGCCTCTCTCCGAGTCTGGATGTACACTGAGGTTCCCTTTGCACGTAGGCATCTTGGCCACCTCCCCCAGCCCGGTACCCTCTGGCCCTTCTGGCCTTGCAGCCCACTTTCCCCTCACTCCCACGCACTCCTCAGGGGCTACCAAGTTCTAAGGTAGAGCAGGCCTCAAGCAAGCCATCCCGGGTCAGCTTAGGGCAGCTCTCCCCAGCTTCACCATCGTGGAGTGGGGTCGCTCTGGGACCCCTGCAGGTGACAGGAATGACTCAGCAGGGTCCAGGACTGGGACGGAGACAAGAACGCCGGGGTAGGGACACAATTCTCTGCAGTTCGAGAGGCCGCAAATCATTTTAAGGACCCAAATGTGCGAACAAACGAAAATGTTATTCAAGTCAGTTTTGAGCTGTCGGCGGCCTGTGCCAGTACAGGCCGCAGGTTTAGCCTAACGGGGAGGCCCAGCGGCTTCAGCAGTCAAAAACGCCCGCGGCCTCTAAGAGGTTCCCTTCGCCTCCAACGAACCCCACCTCAGCTCGACCGGGCCCCAGGAAAAGCCAGTCGGCCGCGGGGAAACCTTTCAGGGTGCACAGAATTGCATGCCCGTGATTATCGGGGAGATTTTGAGGGCACAGTAATCTCTCGAGACTAGAAACCATTTTCCTCCCTCGCTCTGAGATTTTGCTTGGCTAAGCGGCGACAGTCTCCCTGCCCCCCCCACCCCACCGCCACGGCCGCTGCAAGCAGCCACGCCCCGCGGCCCCGGGGCTCGCGGCCCCCGCGCAGCCCGCACGCCGCGCCCCCATCCGCCCCACCCCCGCGCGCCCCCCAACCCGCCCCCGCGCCCGGCCCTGGGAGCGCTGGGCGAGTCCTCGCGCCTGCGCCTTGCCAACTTCCTGCCGCGGAACGCCCCGCCCACCCCCAGGAGCCCGCCTCCAAATGCCGCGTGAAACCTGCCTGCCGCGCCTCATTGGTTGAAACGACCGAGCCGTTGGCTCCCAGGCCCGCCTCTCCGCCGCCTCTCACTTTTCCCAGGGCGGATGCGCCTGCGCTCAGCTGCCTGGGCGGGCTGGGAGGCGCGGGTTGAAAAGTCTCGTTCCAAGTTTGGAGAGAGAGAGAAGAGCGCCTCAGACCTCGGTACCCGCGAGCGGGGAGGAGGCAGGAGAGAAGGACGCAGCGTTTGGGAAGCACCCAGGCTGTAAGACGGAGCTCACGCTTCGAGACCTAGAAGAGTGTGACGCGCCTGGGCGAGGCAGGAACGCCTGCGGTTGGGCTGCTGTTGGCTAGCGAGGGGAGTCCGAGGCGGCGGCGAGGGGCGAACGACCCGACGCAAGATGGCGAGTAAAGAGAGTAAGAGGCCCTGCGGGGCGGCGCGCGCCGGGACCGCGGGGGGCGGCGGGCGCGCGAGGCCGCGGCACGCGCCGGCGAAAGGCGCGAATTGGCGTGAGGAGCAGGGGGCGGGGCCGGGCGCGAGGCTAGGCGCGCGCCTCGAGGGGCCTACTCGGTACGCGATCGCGGCGCGGAGGGCTCCGAGCACTTCCGGAGCCGGGCGTGGGGCCGCGGGTTGGGCCCCCTTCCCCCTCCGCCCCCCCAATCCCCCCCCCCCCCCCCCCCGGCGGCGGCGCTCCCTTCGGCGCCCTTGGCTCTCGGGCGGAGGCGGCCTCCGCCACCGGAAAGCGGACACGGCTGCTCCTTCCACGCGCGCGCGTCGACCGCTTCGGGGTCGCGGCCCTTGTCCGGGGGATTCTGGAACACGCCGGCCTATGGCTGCTGACGCGGGCTTCGTGGGAGCGGAGGCCGCTCCTGGTGGGGGATGGAGGGAGCGGGCCGAGGGGTTTCTGCTACACGTGGATTCGTCTCTCCGGGTGGGTCGTGGAGCCCCTGTGCATATGGGTCGTCATCTTAGAACAGGTGCGAACAGCTGTAACTGGCGAAACAAAATCGTTGTCTGTGTAATTACCCAATTCTGTATACGCAAGCGGTATTGATTTCTAAGTGCAAAAAATAAGCTTCCTGGTGTTAATAAATACTTTCTCCACCTTCTGGAAGAGCAGTTAGTTCGTGTCCAAATTAGAGGTAAAGCTGAGTGGATTAGGTGTGGCCATCTCGAGGTGACCTCCAGTATCTGTGTACAGATTCTGACTTCGATTTCTCTCAGCCACTTAATTGTGTGGGCTTTCTCCAAATTTCAGTGTTTGAAGATACTGTGGAGGAGCGTGTCATCAATGAAGAATATAAAATCTGGAAGAAGAATACACCGTTTCTCTATGACCTGGTTATGACCCATGCTCTTCAGTGGCCGAGTCTTACCGTTCAGTGGCTTCCTGAAGTGACTAAGTAAGGGTTTCTGGCAACTTTTACTTTGCATAGATTTAACTATTGTCCTTGATTTCCTAGTTTTGGCATTTCACACACAACATGAGCGTGTAATCAGTTTAGCCTTTGGATGGGGTGGCAGGTGATTTATATTTTCAAAACGTGATTTATGGGGTGGTTTCTGATACGTAAGTGTGGGGATAAAGTGTGATTAATGATATTCGTGGGAAGCACCTGACATATTTGATATTTCTTGGGCTTAAATAAAGAGTGGCATTTTGGGGGGGGCCCAGACTAATGGATTTCTTTAAAACTTTATTGAAAAATAGGGTATGTATGGAAAAGTGCACAAATCATAAGCATATGGCTTGATGGATTTCTATGAAGTGAGCACATTCATGTAATCAGCTACCCCATATGAATAGATTTTAATTGACAAAGGGGAAAACCATTTAGCAACAGTTCACCAAAGAAAAGATGTTATTGGCTAATAGGGTGGAATACACTTTGAGGCTGTTGTTGGTCTTCATAAGAGTGTTCTTTTCAGCCATTTCTAAAATTTCCCTGGTAATAATTGCTGGTGTTATTGAACACTTAAAATAGGGCCTGGCACATCTGAACAGTTTTGTGTCCCCTTGTTTGGTTTAATACTCAGAACTATACTGTGATTACTTTTTATCATCCTTGTGTTGTGGAAACGGGGGTGGAGACGTTAAGTAAAATTCCCAAGATCACGCAGCCTGTAAGTGGTGGAAGGTGATTTTGAGCCCAAACTGAGTATCCCAGAGTTGAGGCAAGCCCTGTATTAGACTGCCTTTCTCATGCGCTTGTGCTTTTTCTAGTAGGAACTTGGCCATGTACTTTAAAACTATTAAATTTAGGTATTGTGAGCATATAATTTAATGAGAACTAACAAAACTAGGAAGGGGATTTTGAGACAAGTAATGAAAATAAGAGCAAGTAAATTTTATATAAGGTTACTCCTTCAATGGCCAGATTCTCCATATGCAAACATTGTCTTCCTTACAGGTAGGGGCTTCCATTGGGGTTCCCAAAAATCACAGTGTAGATACACAGATGTAGGAAGGGTAGCCAAGAAATAAATAAATAATGGAGACTTCTGAGCACTGACATAACAATTTTGAGCATCAAATACTTAAGGGTATTCAGGTTCTCATTTTGAGCACCATGTATTTTTTTTTTAAGATTTTATTTATTTGACAGAGAGAGACACAGCGAGAGAGGGAACACAAGCAGGGGGAGTGGGAGAGGGAGAAGCAGGCTTCCCGCGGAGCAGGGAGCCCGATGCGGGGCTAGATCCCAGGACCCTGGGACCAGACCTGAGCCGAAGGCAGACGCTTAACAACTGAGCCACCCAGGCGCCCCAGCACCATGTATTTTTGACTCTGTGCATTGCTGTTAATTAAATTAAAAGCTTTAACAGCTTAATTTACATTCTTTTGGATCTTTTTGACCTACCTTAACAGTAGAAAACAGCGGGGGTGGGTGGGACTCTAAGGTTAGAAACTGGAGTTTGAATCCTGCCCCCTGCTTCTTAGTAGCTAAATTAGGGCACGTTGGTTAGTCTCTGTCTCCAAGCTGATAAGTGGAGGTGCTGGCCGTTGTGACTGCCTGCTTTTGAGGGAATTAAATAAGATCATGCACTGTTAAAGTGCTGGCATGGAGTAAGTATGCAGTAAGTGGTGACTGATGCTGATTTTCCCACCCCTTTGTATTCAGAAATAATTTATTAGAGTGTAATAATTGTGTTTCTCTATTTGGATTCCAATGAAAACTGCTTATTCATGTCTTTTGAAAATGTTACCTATGATCTGTCTTGTGTAACAATTTTGAAGATGATAAATCTGTAAGTTCTTGGCCCAGATAAAGATTTTTGTTTTTAAATAATATGTACACCCCACGTGGGGCTCAAACTTACAACTCTGAGATCAAGAGTCACATGCTCCACCTACTGAGCCAGCCAGCCTCCCCCCATACTGCTTTTATATTAACAGTTAAGAACTTAACAGAAAATACCTTAAATTATGTATTCCATGGTGTTCTTTGCATACAAAGAAGTGGGATCTGATTGTGGGATGTGCAGTTGCTCTGGGAATGCAAGAAAATGCCAGCCAGCCTGCATTCTTGGATGTTGAGGATGGCTTTGTGGTGCTTTTGCAGGATTCTGTTTGGAATATGAAGGGACTGTGATTGTGTTTTGTTACTGTATGGAACACTGGAAATGTTGGCTACTCTTAACTCCCTGAGTCTTTGAGGAACTAGATCCTAGTCAACCTCATAAGGCCTGCCTTCTTTTTTTTTTAATATTTATTTATTTGACAGAGATAGAGACAGAGAGGGAACACAAGCAGCAGGAGTGGGAGAGGGAGAAGCAGGCTTCCCGCTGAGCAGGGAGCCTAGTGCAGAGCTCAGTCCCAGGACCCTGGGATCATGACCTGAGCCGAAGGCAGATGCTTAACGACTGAGCCACCTAGGCTAGGCGCCCCAAGGCCTGCTTTCTACCTACGTACTACATACAACATACTTCCTAATAATTACTTGCACTTTCTGAACTCTTGTCCTTAAACTGAGTTAGGTAATTGTCCACATAGTGGATTTGCCTTGTAAAAATTTTTATTTAGGTGTTTCTAAGAAATAATTTCATTATTTTATATCTTTTATTAAATTATTTGTTACTAAACATACTGAGACTAACACTCTATTTAAAAATCTTTGCAATCACTCAAATTCAGGTGGTACAAAGTGCATGCAGTGAAATATAAGTTCCCTTTCCATGTCCCCTATTCTCCTGGTTTTATTACCCAGAGCAGAGGGTCATTTTTGGCTTTTTTTTTTTTACCCATCCTTCCAGAAATAAGTATATATACTTATCTACCCTCCATCTTTTTTAAGAGAGAGCACATGTGCACATGAGCAGGGGGAGGGGCAGAGGGTGAGAGAGAGAGAGAGAGAGACAGTTAAGCAGACTCCTGGCTGAGTGCGGGGGCCAACAGGGGGCTCAATCCCAGGACCCATGAGATCATGACCTGAGCGGAAACCAAGAGTCAGACGCTTAACCAACGGAGCCACCCAGGTGCCCTTCCGCTCTATCTTTTTTTATGGTAGCAAGTTATTCACTTGACTTTACAGTTAGTAGTTTATACTGGAGATTTTCTCCTATCAGCATGCTTAGATATGCTCTTTTGTTTTAAGGGCTCCATAGAATTCCATTTATGAATATATTATAATTTATGTTATCAGTTCTTTATTGATGGATATTTAGGTTGTTATCAGTCTTTTGCCACTAAGACAGTGCTACTGAGAATAACCTTGTGATAATCTGTGATTGTTAGGTGAATTTCTTAGCAGTGAAGTCCAAGTGATCAAAGGATGCTGGCACTGAAAATGGACAAGGTCTTTTAACATTAGTGCTTCTGCCTAATGCAGAAGGTGCATTCAGCATTGGAGGAAAACATTGTAATATTGATTGGTTCAGGAAAATAAGTTTGTATTTTAATCATGGAGATGAAAGGATTTCCAGTAAAAAAAAAAATCCTTGTATGATTATTGTGTCAGGGGTTATATGAATTGAATTTTAGAGTGGAGGAATTTTTTAGATTCTCCTGTCTATGTTGGGACCCTGCTCCTTAGAAAGGTCCTCTTTTTTCTGTTTAACCCCCTAAAAAGTCACTTCCTTCCTTTTTATGTTAGCCTTAATAATGCTCTGCAGTGCCTCCCTTCTCTCAAGCATTCCTATTTCTCTTCAAATGGTTTTAATGAGATGTTTAAGTTCCCTTTCATTGTGAGCTACAAAGATTTTGTTTTGTCTCAGTCCTCCTAAACTACGTTGCTTAGAGCCTAATTTTCTTTTTTTTTTAAAGATTTTATTTATTTATTTGAGAGAGAATGAGAGATAGCACGAGAGGCAAGAGGGTCAGAGGGAGAAGCAGACTCCCTGCTGAGCAGGGAGCCCGATGTGGGACTCGATCCCGGGACTCCAGGATCATGACCTGAGCCGAAGGCAGTCGCTTAACCAACTGAGCCACCCAGGCACCCTAGAGCCTAATTTTCCAAGTTTTTTTTTTCATTTAAAAATAAGTGGGTGAGGGGCGCCTGGGTGGCTCAGTCATTAAGCGTCTGCCTTCAGCTCAGGTCATGATTCCAGGGTCTTGGGATCGAGCCCCGCATCAGGCTCCCTGCTCGGCGGGAAGGCTGCTTCTCCCTCTCCCACTGCCCCTGCTTGTGTTCCCTCTCTCTGGCTGTCTTTCTCTCTGTCAAATAAATAAAATCTTTAAAAAAAATAAAAATAAGTGGGTGAGCGCTCACATGCATTGCCTCCCCCCTCCCCATATAAGTTCATCTAAGATAGAATTAACTGTTTTGATAGCTATATCCTATTTTTGGCCCCCGAACATACATTGACTAAGACTCATGTCTTTTTTCAAACAAGTTGCTATTGCTTAGCCATTGGCTGCGTTATTCTGTTCTTGGAGTTGTGTATGTATTTATTGTTCTTTTTTACGTTAAGCCAAATCTTGGTAAAATTTCATCTTGTATTTTTTTTAGTTATTAGTAAATTAACATTTGTAGAAGCAACCCTCAAGCCTTTTTAAAAATCTATTAATCCTTTGTACAGTTGAACTTTAGAAACAGATAAATAGCCTAACTTGTCTGGTGTTGGGGCCCAGAGCCTTATGTCTTGGCCATCTTCACTGAGGTGGGACCATGGAGCACAGGTGCAAATTGCTATTCTAGATATTACAAATGGGAAAACATCATTAATAGATACAGATGTAAAAAA
Source organism: Callorhinus ursinus (assembly GCF_003265705.2). Classification (NCBI taxonomy): domain Eukaryota; kingdom Metazoa; phylum Chordata; class Mammalia; order Carnivora; family Otariidae; genus Callorhinus; species Callorhinus ursinus. The sequence goes on from NW_027397078.1 coordinate 30,954,502, forward strand.
TCACTCTTTTGACCAGGGTGCCAAGAAGCATCAGTAGGTTCTTTAGCCTCAAAATAAGTTCCATAGAGCAAAGTAACAAAGATACCCCTCCCCCCATAAAATTGAGAATCCCCATTTCATAAACTTTAAGCACCATGAACATTAATAAAGAGTTTTCATGCCTTTTGCACTCATAACCTGTTTTTTAGGTGAAGAAACTGGGGCCCCCAAGAAGTTGTGATTTAAAGAATTGAATGTAGTTAATTTTAGTTTGAGCCAGGATTTGAACCCAGTTTTCTGGCTCAGTGCTTAAACTTTCCATTCTGTCTTGTTGCCTCTTACTGGAAAATTAGAAGTGTCTAGTTTATTAAAATGGAAGATATTTTTTAGGTGAGAAGTCAGTGATTATGAGTATGATTGGTGATGGACTGAATTTGTTAGCAACTGATTTCTTGTAGGGTTAGTGTGACTTTCTTTCTTTCCTAAACAGACCGGAAGGAAAGGATTATGCCCTTCATTGGCTGGTGTTGGGGACTCACACATCTGATGAGCAGAATCATCTCGTGGTTGCTCGAGTCCATATTCCGAACGATGATGCACAGTTTGATGCTTCCCACTGTGACAGTGAGAAGGGTGGTAAGTATACCATATATTCCAGTATTGATGTTTAAGGGAGTGTGTCTTCTTTCCTAATATATTATTACAGTTTTCTAATAATATCTTTTGGCCTAGCAGTTTAACTTTTAGGAGTTTATCTCATAGAACTACTTGCACACATGTGCACAAGGATTTCACAATAGCATTATTTGCAGGATTGAAAAATTAAGATCAACCTAGCAACTTAGATGTTAGTTCATAGGAAATTGGTTAAACACATTGTGGTATGAATTACTATGCAGCAGTTCCTAAGAATGCAATAAATCTGAAATTTTACACAGACTCACAGTGAGGCAAATCTGTATGCCCTAGTATGGAAAGGTATCCAAGATAAATTGAGTAACTCGTTTGTATGATTATAGTACCCATTTTGGTAAAAAGTAATAATATGCATTGGGTTTGCATAGGAAAAAGTCAGGAGGTGTATGTGCCAGTTAATAATGGCTTTTTTTATGGAAGCTATTGACTTCCTTTTTTCTCCAAACATACATTCCCCTGATTTGGTCTTCCCACCATCACCCAAGGTTGGTCATTGTGCTAGAAGGACTCACAAGACTCACAGCAAATTATACTCGTGGCTAAAGTTTGTTACAGTAAAGAATACAAAACAAAAGCAACAAGGAAAAGATACACATCAGGGAGTCTAGGGAGGTCTGGCACAAGTCTCTTCCAGGGCCGCACATGATGTGCTTTCTCTCGGGCAGCAAACAACAGGGACATGTGCAGAATCTCTCTTCTGCCCAGGGAAACCCATCTGAGTGTCAGGATCTGAGGCTTTTGTGGGGGTTGTGTTCACAGGCACATCCTGCTGGCAGCCAGTTAAGACAACTGAAACTCGGGCACCTGGGTGGCTCAGTTGGTTAAGCGACTGCCTTCGGCTCAGGTCATGATCCTGGAGTCCCGCATCGGGCTCCCTACTCAGCAGGGAGTCTGCTTCTCCCTCTGACCATCCCCCGTCTCATGCTCTCTCTATCTCATTCTCTCTCTCAAATAAATAAATAAAATCTTTAAAAAAAAAAAAAAGACAACTGGAACTCAGGACCCCAGTAATGAAACCAGGTGCATGTTGTCAATCTTGGTATTTGTGCAAAGCAACCCTGACAAACTGGTACAGCATGGTCCATTGCTCCAGGTGTACACCACAAAATCATCAATCCATCAGTGACGTTAAGAACATTCTGAGGTCCATGTTCCTAGGACTTGGCCAAGGGTCATTCATGGTCCCGGTGTCCCACAGAGTTATGAGGGCTAAGCAACCAGACCTGTTGGGTTAGTGCTATCTGCACGGCCCTGAAAGGTTTAATCTTAACATTTTAAGGAATTTACTTTAGTTTTTTTCTTATTGAAAATAAAACATTATAAAGTCCTGCCACCCCATACCGCTTTCCTAACTTGCCTCCCTTTGAAGAATTTATCATTGTCCTGAAATTAGTGTGCCATTTTTAACTGCTTGTATTTTTATTACTCATACAATAGTGAATATATATAAAGGGTTTTTTTTCCAGCTTTTTTCTTTGGGTACTGTTTAGTGTATGTGCGTATACCATGTAGATGTCTATCTCCTTTTAACTGCCGTGTAGTATTCCATTGTGATTAAACCTTACTTTATTCATTCTTCTACCAGGGGGCAGTTGGATTGTATCTATTTGGTATTTTGCTCTTATAAACAGTGCTTCAGTGAACATCCTTGCCATGTCTCCTTGTACACATGTGGGAAAATTTATCTAGTGGAGTGGAATTGCTGAGTCGTATGGTATATTCATTGTCAGCTTAAAATAGTATAAAACTATTTTCCAAAATGATTTTATCCATTTGCCACTGCCACAGTTCACAGTCCATTTCCCTACGACCTTATGCATTATTTCTGTAAATATTGTAATCAAATTTTTAGTGGCTTTTAATCCTAAAGTATGTATTTATTGGACGTTTGGCTTAAGAATTTGCGCATAATTTATGGATGTATTAAGTTACTGAAGTCACTTGTTCAGTGTATTACATTCCAACAAGTGACTGAAATAATTCACAGTTAACACCTATTTTTATTTTCAGTTACAGTATTTTTTAATGCACACTATTATTAAAATAGTGGTTTTCATTTTATTTTATTTTTTGAAGATTTTATTTATTTGACAGAGACACAGTAAGAGGGAACACAAGCAGGGGGAGTGGGAGAGGGAGAAGCAGGCTTCCTGCTGAGCAGGGAGCCCAATGTGGGGCTTGATCCCAGGACCATGACCTGAGCCAAAGGCAGACACTTAACGACTGAGCCACCCGGGCGCCCCAAAATAGTGGTTTTTATTTTCAAACTTTTGAATTTGAGAAAACAAGGCCCTGTGTTGAAAGTAAATCTTACCTGGAAATCCATTTTTTGTTTTTTTAAAGAGGAGAGCTGTTCAGGTTGTTTTAAGTAAAGGAATTAGGGAACTTGAGTGTCTTTATATTAGAAACGTTAGAGCCCTTGGAGTCCACGAGGGGTGGGTGGAGGGTTGGGTGGTAGGTTGAAAGAGCAAGGTCGGGGCAGGTTTGAAGCAGAGTCTCAGGATGAGTGGCAATCTTAGAAAGGCTGGGCCAATTTCTCCCATTGACATGGGAGGGATGGAAAGGGACCGTGCTGAGAGGGAAAGAGGTGATTGTGTATATGGTTGTGTAAGCTATGTTTGCCACAGAGAAGAATGGCTGAATGCCAATATTAAACCATGGGAGCCAGTGTTCATTAAGCATTCCCATACAGCAAGAGCTGACTGAAACTGAGAAACGGTTTGCTGCTTTCAGTTGGTTTTCTCCAGGACCCAGCTAGTCTGTTTTACTTGTTTTACCTGCCTGGCTCCATTAGGCATTTGAGTTAGTGTTCCCTAACCTGAGACACAGGGGGAACAAAAAAGGAATGTGCAGAGAAGCAGCAATATAGGTCAGGAAGAAATAACACAGTCACAATATGAAACCTCCCAACTCTTTAAGCGTCAGCAGCTATTCGAGTTGTGGTTTTTTTTTTAGCAACCATTTGAGTTCTTAATCTATGAACACAAGAAAAGAAAATGATCTTATTTGTCCTTATCTGCTTAGATGTTCTCTACTTGTATTCTTTCTGCTATTATCTTGCTGCTTCTCAGAAGTTCCTTACACTTTTTATGTGACTTTGTTGCTTTTCCAAGGCCTTTTTAATAACTATTCAACACTGTAGTTTTTTTTTAAGATTTTATTTATTTATTTGACAGAGACACAGCAAGAGAGGGAACACAAGCAGGAGGAGTGGGAGAGGGACAAGCAGGCTTCCCACTGAGCAGGGATCGATGTGGGGCTCGATCCCAGGACCCTGGGATCATGATCTGAGCCGAAGGCAGACGCTTAACGACGGAGCCACCCAGGCGCCCCTCAACACTGTAGTCTTACTTACACACCAGATAGAGAGGTTAGCCCCCTCGTTTTAGCTTTGGCACTCCACTAGCAGTTGAATTTGGTATCCACGATATCGGTGGAACCAATATGTCTATGTCTTAGGGTTGGGTGGGGGTTAGTTAGCATGGATTTCTGATTTTAGGGAATAATTAAATCCTCTTCACAACTGAAAGAGGCCAGTTCTTTATTCTAAATCCAAGGTGAAACAATTAACTTGCATAAAATAGCTATCAACATTTTCCAATTCAAATGGGCTTTGAGAATAAATTAATTCCAAGTGGAAAGTGAACCCATTGGGGCGCCTGGGTGGCTCAGTTGTTAGGCGTCTGCCTTCGGCTCAGGTCATGATCCCAGGGTCCTGGGATTGAGCCCCGCATCGGGCTCCCTGCTCCGCGGGAAGCCTGCTTCTCCCTCTCCCACTCCTCCTGCTTGTGTTCCCTCTCTCACTATGTCTCTCTCTGTCAAATAAATAAAATCTTAAAAAAAAAAAATGAACCCGTATTTTTGTGTTCTCTAATTTGTGTTGTATTCTGTCAGGTTAAAATCTGTTGGGTGGATTACACTAAATGACTTGTGGTTTTTAATCATAAGTGTATGTGTTTCTTTTTTCTCACATTAGAATTTGGTGGCTTTGGTTCTGTAACAGGAAAAATTGAATGTGAAATTAAAATTAACCATGAAGGAGAAGTAAATCGTGCTCGTTACATGCCGCAGAATCCTCACATCATTGCTACAAAAACACCATCTTCTGATGTGCTGGTTTTTGACTATACAAAACACCCTGCTAAACCAGGTATGTAGTGATGAAATCAGGCCATTGCTTGAACATTTTTCTTGATTTGAGATAATTGCTTTGAGATCATTCAGACTAGTATAATCTGTAATTTTTCAAGGTTTAAAAATGGTTTCAGGGGTCCCGTCAGCACCCTCAAAATTCAGTTGATGTAACAGGACCTCCCAGCAGGTTACACTCCTGGCTAGGGTTTATTACAGCAGAGGGTACAGAGCAAAAGCAGGAGGAAAAGATAGATAGCAGGCAGAGTCTAGAGAGGTTAGGCACCGGCTTCTGAGTCCTTCCCCACCAGAGCCAGGTAGAATGTGCTTTTTCTCTAGCAGCAGACCAAAGGGGCATGTATGTCTCTGCTTAGGGAAGCCTATTTGAATCTCATAGCAACATTCTGTTCTATGACCACCCATGGTAAGGGCAACTCAGGACCCCAACAGTGAAGCCAGATACATCATGAATCTTGCTAAACAATCCTGCAAGTCTTGATGAGCTGCTACAGCACGCCTCACTGCTCTGGGCATACACAACTTCATCAGTCGGTGACATGAAGAATTTTGTGAGGGTCACATTCCTAGGGGTTGGCTAAGGGTCAGTCATGGTTGCGGGCTACCCTGGAGACATGCAAGGACTGAGCAACCAGACCTGCTGTGTTAACTCTTTCCTCACAAACCGGTTTGAAAAAAAATTGATCCGGAGATGGGGCAGGTTGCCACCACTGAAATTTGAGGGTATAGCTGGAGTTTTCAGTATTTTGTGTTGGAGCTAGTACTAGGTTTTGCAAAGGAACTGTCACTTTATGATCTTGAGACTTGGTTTGCATTGAGTATTTGAAGTGAAGCACAGAGAACAGCTTTTCAGGGTGGCTCTGGGTCAGACCAAGTCCTAAGTCATCGTTTGTATGTGATGCTTCTTCAAGCATTGTAATGAATGTTATGGCTCATTCAATGAGGAGTAAGGATTGCTTTTACTAGTTCTGATAAACAGAAAATCACTTAGTAGTTAATGTATTTCTTTTCTTTTTTAGACCCAAGTGGAGAATGTAATCCTGATCTTAGGTTAAGAGGCCACCAAAAGGAAGGCTATGGTCTTTCCTGGAATTCAAATTTGAGTGGACATCTCCTAAGTGCATCGGATGATCATGTGAGAGACCTATTCTTTCTAATCTCATGTACTTAAAGACTGTCGTGGAGAGCTGTGCGCTGAAGGAGCGCTGTATTGTTGAGAAAGGTTTCCTAAGATAATACTCCTGATTACTGTGATAACATTTTCATAGGATTTAGAGCAATGGTTATCATACTGCCCTGTTGGAGCCTTAGAATTCCACAGAGCTCTTTTGAAGCAGCCTTAGAATGGAAGGAAGGTGGGCAAAAGGTGTCCCATTATTTCAAAGTGTATCTTTGTAATGGAAACTATGAAGTGTTTGTGAGGCCTGATAAACAGAAATTACATTTTAGTTTTTTATTTCATTGGTTTTAGTATAGTCACAAAGTTGTGCAGTCATCACTACTATCTAGTCCTGAAACATTTTCATCGGGGCGCCTGGGTGGCTCAGTCTGTTGGGCGTCTGCCTTCGGCCCAGGTCATGATCCTGGGGTCCTGGGATCAAGCCCCGCGTCAGGCTCCTTGCTCAACAGGGATCTGCCTGCTGTTCCCCCTGCTTGTGCTTTCTCTCTCTCTCTCTCTCTCTCTCTCTCTCTCTCTCTCTCTCATAGGTAAATAAAATCTTAAAAAAAAAAATGTTCTTCTGAAACATTTTCATCAAATGTCACAAAAAGAAACTCCATACCCATTAAGCAGTCACTCCCCACTTCCCCCAGCTCCTGGCAACCACTAATTTACTTTCTATCTGTGTAGATTTGTCTCTTCTTGATAATTCAGATAAATGGAATCATATGTGCTTTTTTTCTGTCTGGCTTCTTTTCATTTAGCGTAAGTTTTTCAACCATGTTGAAGCATAGGTCAGTATGTCACTCCTTTTTATGACTGAATAATCCATTATATGGGTATGCCAGAAGTGATTCTTTGTCAGTTGATGGACATTTGGGTTGTTTCTACTTGGGGCTTTTTCCTTTTTTTTTTTTTTTTTTTTTTAACACTTGGGAACTATTTTGAATGATGTTGCTATATGAACATTTTTCTGTAAGTTTTTGTGTGGATGTAGGTTTTCATTTCTCTTGGGTAATTACCTAGGAATGGAAATACTGGGTCATATGGTAACTCTGTATTTAACTTTTTGAAAAACTGCCAAGCTTTTCCAAGGCAGCTGCACCACTTCACATTCCCACCAGCAATGTGTACCCCAGGCTTCCAGTTTCTCCACTTCCTCGTCGGCACTTGTTGTCTGTCTTTTTTATTATAGCTGTCCTGGTGGGGGTGGGGTGGTTTATCTCCTGGTGGTGGTGATGACTAATGATGTTAAGTATCTTTTTATGTGCTTATTGGCTATTTATAGACCTTCTTTGGAAAAATATTTATTCAGATCCCTTGTCTGTTTTTAAATTTTGTTTTTTTATTGCGTTGTAAGAGTTCTTTATATATTCTGGATACAAGTCCTTTATCAGATAGGATTTCAGAAGATTTTCTCCCACTCTGTGGGTTGTCTTTTCATTCTTCTGGTGATGTCCTCCAAAGCCCAAAAATTGAATTTTGAGTCCAGTTTATGTAGTTTCTATTCTGTCACTTGTGCTTTTGAGATCATATCTAAGAAACCATTACATAATCCAACATCACAAAGATTCTTACATCTATGTTTTCTTCTAAGAATTGCACAACTTCAGCTCTTACATTTTAGGTCCTTTATTCATTTTGAGTTAATTTTTGTATATGGTGTGAGGTAGGGGTTCAAGTTCATTCTCCACATGTGGTTATCTAGTTTTTTCTAGCACCATTTGTTGAGAAGACTAACCTTTCCCTATTGAGTTATCTTGGCATCCTTAATACAAGTATTTTAACAAAAGTACTACACAAATGCAAAGTGATTTTGTTAATTTATTATTATAGATCAATGTTTGTAGCATTCTTGCCACGTACAGCTCCATACCTTCTTTCATGGATCCCGTACTGTAAGCAAAACATGTTTCCTATAACACCAGCCCAGAGCTGAGAGTAGACTTCTGGAGCTTTTGAAACCTCTTGTAACTTGGCCACAGGTTCTTTACCTTCTTCCTTAGTATATCCTCCTGCCTGGAACAGGGCCTGTCCCGTCACAGACTTTCTTTATATTTCTACTGGTCACAATTTCTGTTATGCTTTTTTAAATATTGAAAGTGGATAATTGGCCCAGTTAAGAATCTTTAGCTGCAAGCAACCAAAACCAACTCTGGCTGATACAAACAGAAAAGGAATTTATCAGAAGGGCATTGGGCAGAGTAGCTCACAGAATTGCTGTGCTGGCTAGAAAATGGCCTAAAACAGAAGAGACCAGTGGATGTTACTCTCTACTGTGCACCCCCCAACACACCCACAGTCATGAGAACAGATTTCCCTGTTGATGTTCACAGTTCAAAATCATGGTCAGACTGATGGAGCCAACATCTTGTTCCAGCCACAAGAGAGGCTGGGAAGCAAGGGTCTTCCTTAGTTCTCCGAAAGGAAGCTTTCCTCCACTTCCCTCAAAGTGGGCGTGGTTGAGTCCCTGAAACAGGGAGGATGAGTTATGCTCAGTAACTTAATTACTAGTGCATTTTGAAGACACCAGGCTGGGAGTTGCTAGTTACAATAATAGCTGACTGTTTTTCAAGGGCACTGCATGTGCCAGGCATCTTGCTCATCTTCCCAGGATCCTTCTGAAATGAGCAGGGGAGGATGACTAGAGCTCTACATGTTCCTTTCTCTTCAGTGCTTGTAAATTGTGTGTCTGTGTATCAACAAAGACTAAGTGTGTGTATTACGTAAAACTATTTTTTTTTGTTATTGGGTAAATAGCTATTACTGGGAAATAGCTTCGTTATAGAAACTGAGATAAGAAAGTGATTTTCAAAGAGATGAACCCCATACCAGTGTCAGTGGAATTATTGCAGCAAATACACCTTAATGGAATTACCTTTTATTTTAAATCGTTTCGATGATAATCATTGCCTTATAGCTTGCAATATTTTTTTAAAGATTTATTTATTTATTTGACAGAGAGAGAGAGCACAAGTAGGCAGAGAGGCAGGCAGAGGGAGAGCCGAGCAGGGACCCCGATGCAGGACCTGATCCCAGGACCCCGGGATCATGACCCAAGCCGAAGGTAGACGCTCAACTGACTGAGCCACCCAGGCGCCCCGATAGCTTGCAATATTTTTTCATAAAAACTTTCCTCTTAACTTTGTGATGATTGTCATTTGAAGGCTCAGGTCCCAGAGCCTGCTGATCTGTGATCTTTGAGGCCTGGGGAAGGCCCATGGCCTCTCCTTGGGTTCTGCTGATGTTTTGAGGAGCGTGCTGTGGGGATTTGTCCTCAGGCCCTTAAGCTTTGATCTCTCAAAATAGCCTAGTTGGGGTTTCTGGGTTATTCACCTGTCCCACTTCCTAATGTTTGTAGTGGCTTCTACTGTGAAGTGAAAGACTTATCCAAATATTTTTGCTGTTTAAGAAGCATGTTTTAGTTTTAATTTCCAGTCTCCCAACCCTGTGTGAATTTTGAGGACACAAATATGTATTCAGTAGATACTGAATGTGGGGTTCTCAGTGTTGCGTTGTGTAATCTAGATGAACTTTGGATACTTGCCTGAAGGTATGTCGGTAGAAACTCGAACCTGAATGTCCCTTGCCTGCCGTCGTGCTTGGTTTCCCCGTCCCCATTATCGTACCCTTTCCTTGGCCTCTGCATCTCAGAGGATGAATGCTACAAGCGTATCTACTCTTCTGTTTTAGAAGCTTCACTTTTGCTTGTTTCTTCTCTCTTGTGTTTATTTCTACCTTTTATATAGTTAACTTTTTTAAGTTTGTTTATGTAAGTAATCTCTACACCCAGCATGGGGCTCAAACTCACAACCCCGAGATCATGCTCTTCTGACTGAGCCAGCCAGGTGCCCCTCGTTAAATAATTTTTTTTATTTTTTTAAAGATTGATTTATTTATTTTGAGAGAGTGAGAATGAGAGAGAGAGAGTAAATGGGGGGGCGGGTCAGAGGGAGAAGCAGGCTCCTCGCTGAGCAGGGAGCCCGATGCGGGACTCGATCCCGGGACTCCAGGATCATGACCTGAGCCAAAGGCAGTCGCTTAACCGACTGAGCCACCCAGGCGCCCCGTCGTTAAATAATTTTTTAATGAAGGTTGTTTGCTTTTTCCTTCTTTAGACTGTCTGTCTGTGGGATATAAATGCAGGACCAAAGGAAGGCAAGATTGTGGATGCTAAAGCTATCTTCACTGGCCACTCGGCTGTTGTAGAGGATGTGGCCTGGCATCTGCTACACGAGTCCTTATTTGGATCCGTTGCTGATGATCAGAAACTTATGATGTAAGGTGGAAGCTTCAGTGGGGTCTTGCTATATGGGTGTCCTGAAGGACCATCAGTGATTGTGGTGGCCTGTGGTTTGTTTTTTTTTTTTTTTAAGTTATATATTGGCCTTAAAAACTTCAGTGAAGTATAATTGACATACAAGAAACCATACATGTGTAATGGCTTTTTTGCATAAAAGTTACTGTGCTATATAAATGAACACCATTTTTTACTTGAGAAAAGAAAACAGATAAGTAAATATGAAGAAACATGCTTGGTAGTGGTAAATGTCAAAATCGGTGTCGTGGTGACTTTGAAGATGAGGGCTGAGAATGATTATATCAGGTCATGGCCACAGGGCTGCATTCAGCCACCTATAATGTGTTTTATTTCATAAAGAAACTCCTATCTGAAGCAAATGTGGCCAAATAGTAAAATTTGACAAGGCTATGTTGTAGGTATCAAACTGTTACGTTATTCTATATGTAGTAGTTGGTGTATGCTTGAAATAGTTGGTATTAAGACAGGAATCTAATAAACAAGAAACTGGAAATGATAGCCCTAATTTATTTTCTGTAGGTTTAGAATATGTCACTCGGTTGGAAATCCAAATTGGCAGCTTTGTATGTGGTTGGGGTGTCTGTGAAGGAGCGAGCATGGCAGAGATAAGGGGGGGTGTGGAGTGGTGCGGACATGGAAACAGGTGTGAGAAGCTAGGGAGGGGCGGGTGGCTTCGTCTTGTGCTGTGTGCCTTGTGCTTTTCTGTTTTAGATGGGACACCAGGTCCAATACCACCTCCAAGCCAAGCCACCTGGTGGATGCGCACACTGCCGAGGTCAACTGCCTGTCATTCAACCCCTACAGCGAGTTCATTCTTGCAACTGGCTCTGCAGATAAGGTTTCTCAGTTTTTGTATATTGGGTGTTTATGAATCCAGTTTTCTTAATGCTATAGTGAGATAGTCTAAAATTCTTACATAAAGTGCACAAATGAACTCCTTTTCATTTATTTTTCTTCAGACTGTAGCTTTATGGGATCTGCGTAATTTAAAGTTAAAACTCCATACCTTTGAATCTCATAAAGATGAAATTTTCCAGGTATGTGGTGGTTTTCTCGTGTCTCTGTCAGGTTTTTAGTAACTTTTTGATGGGGGAAATTTAAAATCTTTTTGCTTTTATAGCAGGCATGCTGTGTATTTTTTTTTTTTAAGTTTCTCTTCTGTATAAGTTAACTAGTGGGAAGTAACTTGGAGCTCTGTGAGATTATGATTTTAGAAGTAGAGAATGTCTCGCAAAACAGGATCAGTTTAAAAAGTGAAATCCAAGGATTCTTTAGATAAGGTGTCCAGTGTGGTGGGTCCTCTAGTGGGGGAAAAAAAAATGCCTTGTATGTGGTTTCAAATTGCATAGGTTTAAGGTACACTTCATTGAAATGTTGAAAAGCTTCTGGGATAGTTATGGGGATTCCTAGCCAAGCTCCCCCTGTATTGGGGTGTGACGTTCCTGGAGAGCGGGCTGAGGAGATGGGCCGTTGAAGAGCACTTGAAAGGAGAGGATACAGAACAGAAGATGGAAAAATCTCAAGGATTAGAGTAATACCCACAAACATAGGAACAGATGATACTTCACACTTTCAAATCTGTGTTGCTAGGTCCACTGGTCTCCACATAACGAAACTATTCTGGCTTCAAGTGGTACTGATCGCCGCCTGAATGTGTGGGATTTAAGGTAACTCTTGAGTCCGGTGACAAGAAACCGCTTAAGTATGCTAATCTGACAGATGATGTAATTCATAAAGTAGAGAGTAGTTTGCTGACCCCAGTTTAATAAGCCAGATATTAAAGCAACTTTCAAGTACCTTCCTGAAGAGTCTTTGTTCTGTAAAATAGAAGTGAATCAGCAAATGGAATGCAAAATAAATTTATACGATGAGAGTTTTTATTGTTATTCAGGCATGAAGTTGGGGGCGTGTGTATGTCTTAACGATCCACATAATTGTATTGAAAACACTGTTGGTATAGAAAGGGGTATAGATGTTAGCTGTTCTTGTCTCATTGGAGCTCACGTGACGCCTGCACTCTTAGGGTGTTTCTATCATTTGCTCTTCTGTGCTTTCATTGGTTCATTTTGAGGAGCTGAGCCCCTGCTGTGGGCTCTGTAGCTGCTGGGGATACACTTGGGGATGGAATAAGCACACACCATGCTGTAACAGAGCTTACGTTCTTCTGGGGCTCATAGAGTTCCTGCCAATTTTGTAAAGTACCTTGATTTCAGAGTTGCCATTCTAATAATTTCAGACTCCTTTACGTTTTTTTGTCTGAGCCTTTAGAGCCATTAATAAAGATGTCCAGTTATATATACTTCCCTCTAAGATGTCATTATCCTAAGTTTAAATAATTACCAAGAAATAACTTATTTAAAATACTTCTTTTAAATGTATTGCTTTGAAGTAGACTAAGTTTTTAGTTTATTAAAACCAAGGCAGAGACCGTAGGCCGGTCCTTCAGTGTATAGAGCATAAAACATTAGAATAAAATGCTTGTATTGTAAAATTTCTGAACATCTAATGTTCTGTGTTTGTATAGAACAAACTCTGGCCATGATCAAATCTTGGAAATGTAGGGAATCTTTAAAGCAGACATTTGAGTATACACTATTTTATTTGAAAACAATTTTAGTAGTAAAATTAGAAACTGAAAACTCTAGTGGTTATATGAAGTGAAGCAGCAAGCTTTGAAAGTCTGATGCCCTGGCAGCTGAATTGTCCCTAAAGGTGCCAGTAGTAAATTTGTAGGCATTGTAGTTTCTTAACGCTTTTATGACTTATGTACTATTAAAATTATATTACATTGGATAAAATTACAGATTAAAATGGTCCTGACCAGAGGATATACATCATTGTCTAGCAGTCCCATGTGTTTGGTTTGAGTTTAATGGGAAGAAAACTAAAGTATCACTTGGAAGGTTGTGTATTTTGGTTGCTTTTTCAACAGCTCTTACTAGCAAAGTCCACCTTGGGGCTAGATATCAAGGCTGATAATTTGTTTGGTGTGTAACTTGAGTGATTTCACTGTTGGGACTGCTGGCAGATTCTACAAATTGAAGTTAAGAGAGGAAAAAAATTTTAGCCTTTCCTTGGCTTATATCTTATGTTTCACCTTTTAAATCCAGTGTAATAAACAGCCACAGTTAAAAATAATGAATTTTACATTAATATTTATTATTAACACTTTCTGTGCTGCATCCTCAGTTATGAACAGCTCTCATCATTTCTAGAAAGTGAACATCCCACCCTCCCACCAGTAATTAATATAGAAGTTGTCATTGACAGTAGTATAGAAATAAGTTGTTTCTGGAGTGTGTATGTTTTAAGATGCCCTTTGTGGGCTGATGCTGGTTTTGTGAACGTTCATGCCGTCTACAAGAATTTCAGTAATGACAGCATTATGTTCTTTCTTGATAGCAAAATTGGAGAAGAACAGTCAGCAGAAGATGCAGAAGATGGGCCTCCAGAACTTCTGGTATATATTGGCTTTCTTATGCAAGATGAAATGTCATATGCAGATTGGACTACTTGTCATTGATCCATGAATTTGGAAAATGAGTCAGAACTTCAAATGCTAGCTCTTGGAGATGATTTCAAATTGGAGGTCTTGAAGGTTATTCTGACTGGGTTTTGACGTTTATTGAAAATAACAAATAGAGCACAGTAGGTTTTTATGGATATTTAAGAACCATTTGGGCTCTTGGAAAATAGTATAATTTCTCACTGATTCCCACTTTGTAGTATTTCTGAGGGTTTTTTTGGGGGGGGGTGCTAGGTATTGATATTCGGTTAGCAATAAACATTTTCTAACAGCACAGAAATATTTTAGTGACCTGATTTTTAAGTTCCCTGCCCCGAAAATGAAAGCATTCTCGATCTTGTTGGTGCCAAGTGTCTACCATCTCCCTCCTGCTCCTAATAGAATCACTCGGCATCTCCTCGGCCCTTTGAAGGTTTCTGTGGTGTGTCTGTCCTGTCGCTCCTCGTTCTTCCTGTTTCTGAGCTCTTCGGTGTATGCTTCAGGTCCCCTTCCTGTTGAGCATGGTCACACTTAGCAGTGGTTCTTCCTCACTCAGAATCCACATTCGTCTCCACCATTTATGTGGCAGTTAGTCATTCCTTCCTCTGTGACTTATTTTTAGTTCTTAGGCCAGTACTAATTTTTGGCACACTTGGGCTTCGCCCACCACGTTTTAAAAGGTAAAGGCGGCCCTTGAAGGTGAGCTGTACGTAAAGGAGATGCTCACTAAAGCCCATGTGGCACAAACCTCCCAGATCCCCTTACTCCTTGTCCTGTGTGTGTTACCACGCCCGACAGCAGTGGCCAGAAAGTGACACAAGGTTGTGATGACGCGCAGACGCGCCAGCATGTTCTGTGCACTGCTGATTAAAGAAGAGCATTTCTCAATAAACTCTCCTAGACAGATGGACGGCACCTAAATGGTTTATGGTTTTTTGAGTGACTTAATCTGAAAAGTCTGTCTGTGATGCATGGCCTCATAGTTTTTAAAGTATTTTCTAGCCGAGGCATTGCTATCAGTTGTTTTCGTCCAGCTATTTGTACTTACTTTACTTTGGTAAAAACTTCGAGATACAACTCACATACCATACAGTTCACCTATTTAAGGATATAATTCAATGGTTTTCAGTCTGTTCACAGAATTGGCCATTGCCACAAGTCAGTTTTAGAACATTTCCTTCCCCTCTAAAAGGAACTCTACTCTTTTATCACCTCCCAGTCTGCTCCTTTCCTCAGCTCCTGGCAACCAGTGATCTACTTTGTGTCTCTAGATTTGCCTATTCTAGATAGTTCATAGAAATGTAATATAAGGTGGTCTTTTGTGACTGATTTTTGTACTTGGCATGTTTCCAAGGTTTCCAGCTATTTTGGGGTACCCTGTATATTACGGTTCTTTAACAATTTTATGGTCCTTGAGGAGATCCACTAGGATTTTGCTCCTTTCACCAGAGAGCCTGAAATCAAGGGACACTTAACTTGTAGTAAACTGGATGCTAACTAATTTTAGTATAACAATATCTTGATTTGAGGACTCCTTATATATTCCAAGCCTGTGGTCTTAACACATTTTCTCTTATGTCCCCCGTAACACAATTCTGAAAAGCTGTTTTCCTCCTATCATTTTTCAACTAAAAAAATTATTAGGTAAAATAGTTACCTTGCATGTAACCTAATTGTCAGCCTGAGTCCAATCAGACTTTGTCAGGAAGTGTGACTTCTCAGTCCAAAACCGTATATTCATATTGTCCCTCTGAGAATGGTTTCTTCAGATTAATTCTGAGCTAAGGAAAGTCCAGTGCCTTCCCATGAGGGTGTGTCTTGTAGGGAAGGAGTCTTTGCCCCCTCCATCATTTCACAGCAAAGCCCTCTGCTTAGCCTTTGTGGGGCTTTGCTTTTGGAGCCCGGGTTGGTTTGGCTTTTTGAATCCCCACCTTGAGTGATGGACCTTGGAAAGATGGAGGGTGGCTGGGAGGTGTGCCTTTCTTTTAGCAAGAGGGAGAAGGGGGAACAGGCCAAGGCTACAGAAGAACCAGAAGACTCCTCGGGTGGGCCAGTTTTGAGAGTCTATAACAGAACTTTAAGGAAATTTACTGCCTTAACTATTTGTACCAAACTACATATATTTGATAATGAAGGTAAATTAATGTTAAATGTATTAGGTATGGAAATGGTCTTGTGGTTGTATAGGAAAATGTCCTTACTTTTGGGTGATGTGGAGTGAGTACTTGGGGGGCAGGGGGCTTAGTTAGGTATGTCTGTATAAGAAAACGCACCTGTGAACATACTTGTATCAGGGGAATGTAGGCAAAGGGTATCCAGACATTCACTGTACTGTTCTTTCACCTTTTTTGAGGGTTTGAAAATTTGCAAAATAAGCAAGAGGTAGATTACTAAGGTTGTATAAGCCTGTGAAACCCCTCCCTTTAAACCTCAGTTGGAAGACTGATGCTCTAAAAGCTTCTAACATAAGATATGAAACAAAGGCTTTTTAAAATTCTTATTAACAGTTTATTCATGGAGGACACACCGCCAAGATATCAGATTTTAGTTGGAACCCCAATGAGCCTTGGGTCATCTGCTCGGTGTCTGAGGATAACATCATGCAGATATGGCAAATGGTGAGCTAAAGTATTTATTTTTCCTGAGTGAAAAGAAGAAACAAACTATTTGAAATGTTTGTTATAGATTGTTGCTTTTCTAAATTTGGTGTACCTGTATAATCTTAAAAGACATTTCTCCATTTTAACAAGTCTTTAGTTCAGTATGCACCTGTCAGGTCAGGAGAAATCTGTGTCTACACACAGATGGGGACACAGCCTCTGTTCTGCTTTGCGTGACTGTCGTCCGCTTCATCGGCTGGGCTCTTGGCATCACTGCTGTAGGTCCAGTGTCTGCTGCGTCACGGGCATGAAGCAAAGTGCCACGAGTTCTCGGATGCTGAGTACTAAGAACCTGATATTTCTGAGGTGGTGTTAACCCTCTCGTTAACTGCGGGGCCATTGCTTCATCTCAGGGATGCTTGAAATGCTTTTGGAAAACACTTTTTACAATAGAAAGTAGCAGTGCGTGGGCAGCTTGGTGTGTAGGTGGGCTCCCCTGCCAAATAAGAACACTGGCCCTGGGTTTTCCTCATTCAAGACTGGGGGGGAAACTACAAAGTAACATTACTCTAAAAATGTCCAACACAGAAACACGCTGACCAGTGAATCCTAAAATCTTAGATGGACTTAAATGCTGTTTTTAGGAAATTTTGTAAAAACCATGGGGAGTTTTACCTGTGCCTTTATTTGGTTGTCCTCTCCAGGCTGAAAATATTTACAATGACGAAGAGTCAGATGTCACAACATCGGAACTGGAGGGGCAAGGATCTTAAAACCCAAAGTACAAGAAATGTTTCTATTGAATGTATGTAATGCTACACGAATGCTTGGTTTATCAAGCGCCAAAAAGGCATTGTATAGTAGGAAATGTAAGTGGGATGGCATAGGGCGTTCTTTACCTTCTGATTCTAGCACTTTCAAGTGAGCTATTGCGTACTGTATCATATTGTAGCTTTTAGGGAAGAAAGGAATGTTGAGCGAGAACATCTCGGTTGTTTTAAAATACAAGTAGCAGGGTACTGCCTTTGATTCAACTATTTTAAGTCCTTGTTTTCTCAAACTAAGTGCTTGCTGTTCCCAAATATGCAAGAATAACTTTTACACTTTTTCCCTCCAACACTTGTTGATTGGCTTTGCAGAAATAAAGTTTTAAAATAAGTTCGGTTTTATTCTTTTAGAACCCGGGTAGGAGAGTATGAATGTGTGTTGTCCATGTGTGTCCCTTCTTGTGAGAAAGCTGGTACGTGTGTATGTGGAACTGACTTTCCAGGGTACATGAGAGTGTCCTAAATCCAAAGATGGGGCGGGAGAAGTTAGACTTGAAAACCTGGAACTACCCTATCTTACACAACCCCCCCCCCCCCCCCCCCAAGGAAAGCTTGTTTGCTTATACAGCAGGGGTTAGCCAAGGGGATAAACCAGGTTGGCCTCTCAACCTATTTTGTAGGAGCTGCCAGCTAGGAATAGTTTTTAATTTTAGCAGATCAAAAATTGACAACAAAGACCGTGTAGCCCATTAAGTCTAAAATAAAGTTGGCTGGTCCCCCTCATATTTGATTGTATGTGCTTAAATACTTTTTGCTCATCTTCAAATTAGATCATTCCCTATTTGCCTCTATAATATACCTAATTCTCTTGCTATTCAAATAGGTGCACCCTGGGATGTGCTAGGAAAAGCCAAGACTTGTGGAAATGCATAGTCTTTTTTTTTTTTCTTAAGGTTTGACAGCAGCTGAACTGTAAGATTTTTTTTTAAGTCTTTTTTTTCTAAGGGAAAAAAAAGTAGGCACAGAGGTCTGGCTACATAAAATGAGTCTTCTGCCACCCAGTCCCAGGGGTGAGCTGCTGCTCCATCCTTTCTAAGGCCTTGAGAGACCAACCATCTACAGCGGTCCTTGCAGTTGTTACAGGTAAGGTCACATGTGCGACAAAATACACAGAAACTGTTAAATTTATCATACATATTTACTTAATCTATACAGAATTGAGTAGATAAAATCAGATTCACATTAGTGAAAAATCTCTACAAAATGTCTTTGAAAAGCAAAACAAGACTGCCTCTGAACAATTCGTATCCTCATGAAAGACGTGGGCTGTAAAAATAAAGCCGTGTGTTTAGCACAAACTAGAAGATCTCTGCATCATTTGTTTTTCACAGTTATTTCCATCTACAGTCTGAAAGAGGTAGATTTTTCTGCAACACCTGAGAATTGAATTGTGATAACCAGGTGTAATAAAGGCAGTTGCATACATAACTAAAAAACACTGGTCTCAAGACCAAGAAATGTACTCCTAACAAGTCTGAGGATGAAATGGTCCATGATCCAAGACCCAAGTATTCTCTACTCCTCGGAGTCTACCGCCACTATAAATAATACACAGCAAGATTCCATGATGGTGCAACAAATGCAATTGAAGTAAATGTGACATTTAAACCTTTTGTGGACCAGCCTAACAGCATTACAGTGTTCTAGAATACGGTGGATACAGGGTGTGCTACAAAGCCACAACACTGGGCTGGTGAGGTGATTGCTTTTAGGAGGGTGTCTGCAGAGGGGCCTGCTTGTTTTTATTCACAGGGTAATGGGAGGAAAGGACCCCTCATGCATCCCAAACAGAATCGAGCTCCTTTAAATACCACGATCGCATCTAGCTACAAATACATAGTAAAAGCCGAAAGCAGCAGGCCAAGGACTGTTAAATCACATTGCTTTAGAAAGCCCTTGAAAATAGGCAACGCGTCCAAGATTTACATCTTCCACACAGGACAAGCACCACAAAGAAACGTGGTGGGCTACACGAATGGCTTCAACAGTAAGAGCTGTACATCCAGCAGAGTTCTTGTGAAATATCATTAGTACTAATTTTTAAAGATTATATTTCTGATATATACCTTCATTTCCTCCAGGGGAAATGAGTCCAACATTTCATCTAGTAGCAGAAAGGAGTATTTATACGAGGCCATTGGAGAAGGGGATTGTTTGTTTTTGCTTCCGACTCATTTTTGACAGTGTAATGAGAGAACCTGCTCTGTGGTTTTGTTTTCTTTTCCTCCACTGTCTGGCCCCTTGATTCCTGTGACAGTGGCAGAAGCTTCTATGAGACAACTTTCCAATTCTTTCAACCCACTTTAGACCATGAATATGACAGGACTTTACAAAGACAGTTTTAAAGAGAAAACGCTTTTAACTGGACAGAACGGGCTTGATTCAGTCCAGTGAGCAGTGTCAGTGTCAGTTTGATAGCTTTGCTCCGTGGAATGTGCTAATATCAATTCTAGTAGAGCCTCTTTATATTTCATAAATTATTTCAATGCAAATTTTATCAGGGACAAAGTCCAAACTTCCGTGGTGCAACCTGACTTATCATTTGTGTAACTCAGCCATATTCAACATCGTTAAGAACAAAGGAAAATTAAAAGAACTAATTCAGAAGTGACGTGCTTCGTACAGAAAGTTCCCCCAGTGCAAGTATAGAGACCTTGGTGATACTATTGGCTTTTTTCTTAAAAGACAGTAATTAAAAGGGATGAGAATCAGACCAAAAGCATCATAGATCCTGACTATTTAAAACTCTGTGCCAAGTCTTCCCACAGTTAAGTTAAAAGTGTGGGTTTCAGTCTTTCTGTTTTGGAAATAAAACCCATTTCAGTTAGCATGATCCACAATTAAAATTCCCGTTTTAAAAACCTAGAGAACTTTGCTTGGCGGGATTCACAAAACAGTCGAACATGAAATTTCAAGTAGCCAGCAGGCAGCATGGCAGCAGAGGGGCTTCTTAGTGAGGGTTAAGTTCATGTGTAGCTTTCATTGTCTTAAAATGACAACTACCGGTGGCTACCGATGGCCGCCTTCTGTGGGAGGGGGAGGATGCGTACCCAAATCCCAAACTGAAAGCAAACCACCATACTCCACAGTGAACCATCTAGGTGGTCCAAGTTCAAACATGGGTTCTAGTTCTAACCTAGAAACGAAAGCAGTGGGATTGTTTTTAGTCACAAACATTAAGCCTGTTTTTTTTTTTTGTCCATTGATCTGTATATGCTACTTTAAAAGTGACACCTTTATGTACATAATCTGCCAAAACTTTTGAGTATTTGAGGCTTGCAGCCATGTCAATTTGTCAAGGGATATAAATATTATCAAAAAGCTAATTTGATTCAAAGATGCTATGCTTATTTCTGACCCAACCCTAAGTTTATTTTTACTTGGCATGTCGGGGGGCTATTAGACAAAACTAATCATCTTGATTTTGTGTAATATTAATGGGGGGGTGGGGGCAGGATGTTTGAATCAATATTGTTTTCACATCAAGGAACCATTATCAGAACAAAGTTCCCTTGTGATGATCGGCCCTGTCTTGAGTGAAATTTTGAATAATTCTGTGCAAGGAACAGGGAAGACAGGACAAGGCGATGGTCACATGCCTTCCAATGAAGGGAAATGAGGCAGATGTGCAACACGGCTGAGGAAAATGTATAGAGGAAAACTATTCAAAACTGCTAAGCAGCCGCCTGTACCACATAAGTCCAGTAGTTCTAAGAAAATACAGATATGGTAGAAAAAGTAAGAAAATTTTCACCACAAAACCAATAGTTACTACTAACAGAAAGTTATACACAAAATATAGCTCTCGATACAGTGATCATACTTCCTTTCAGTCGACGGACTCAATACCTGGCGCGGTGCCTGCGGACACAGCTGCTTTCTCCTTTGAGGCCCTGGGCATGGCCTCCAGGGGGCCTCCCGGGGCACCTGTAGAAGCAGTGTTCGGCTCCCTGGGGGCCACCAGGCCAGTGCAGGGCTGTGTCCCGGGCAGCGCTAGATGGTCACCTGCAGCTCTCCCCGAGACCTGCTCCTTCAAGACTTCCACCCTCTCGTTGAGCTCGTTCCTCTCGGTTTGGAGAGCCCGGCACAGCTTCTCTAACCGGTCCAGTTTGATTTGAAAGGCCTTGTACTCTTTATCACGGACAGTTTTCTAGAAGGAAAAAAGATGATTTACGTAACGTCGCTGAATACAAATCAGTTCATAGGATACAAATTAACCTGAGCCATATTAGAAACTACTCGTTTAATGGCCTCTCGACCACACTGTTTCCTCACACACCACCTGACCACGTAGCTAGCTTCGCTGCATACCTATCCACGGGTACCAGGTGATACTTACCGGTTCCTACCATTCTGGGGTGACAAAAGAAATAAGCAAAATCCACTTTTAAAAACATTTTGTATTGATCAACTATTCAGAAAATTTTAAGATACTCATCACAAAGCTAAAGATCAAAAAATTAAGGGCCTGATTAAACACAGAAAAGGATTCTTTTCTACATAGATTTCTCTTGTTCTACCAATCTTTAGGTGAGAACAAGATTCAAGGTGTGAAATTTAGTGTTTTCAGAGGATACATTTCAGCTGGCAAAAAAAAATTTTTTTTTCTCCTTTGCTGCCTTTTTTGAAGACTCCGTCAAAGCAAAAAGGCAGGCACCAGAATTGTTCTCCGCACTCCTGCCCTGAGCAATGTGCTCAGCATTACTGGATATGGGCCCTGTGGCGGTGACATCAGCCCCACCTGGGTACTTGGCAGAAAGATTCTGCAACCCCACCCCAGAACTAGTCGAGCCAACTTTAGGTGGAACCTAGCCATCTTGGTCTTAACAAGCTCGAGTTCGACGCAAGCTCCAGTCTGAGAAATCACTGCTATAGAAGCAAGCAAAATCGCGATGCTTTATAGCAATCTCTAGCACAAGCCTGGTCTAATCAACTGCACGGTAGGAAATGCAGTACCTCCCTCAGGGTCCCCCACCTGCAAGCCCGAAAGACATCTACAGATTCTACGGCGCCATCCCCCTACCCCCGGCTCTAGCCAGAGCCCTCAACTATGGCAGTGGTGTCACCACACGCCCCCTGCCCTGTTAGGAGCAAGAGCTTCATGAGCCCCCATGATGACAAACACACCTTAATCATGGGAAACCACCTCACCTCTTCAGCCATTTGCAGAAGTGCTTTGTTGTTGTTTTCCCATTTGGTACGCCATATTATGGTTTCTTTTTCCAGTTTTTTAATTTTCTTTGTCATCTGTCAATCAACACAGTTGCAAATGTAAATTCTCAGTTCCATTTCTCTCTACACCCTGTCCCACCACAAGAAGGTCTGCTCCACCCCAGCCCCGTCGTTGCCCCAGCCTCGCGCAGCAGACCGCTGTGCCTGTGCATCGGCGGCAGAGCTGATCTCAGGGGCTCCTACAGTGGCAGCAGCAGGAACCGAAGTAGGGGTTTCAAATTATGAGAAAAACAAACCTAATCTCCTCAATTTCAGAGGCAGCAGCACATGGAGGAAGCGGTCAGACAGCACACTGTGAACTCTAACTTAGGCTGGAGTGCGTCTTTCATTCCAGCTGGGGTTAACAAGGAGACCTCCCCGGGCTGTACAAAAACATGTCCAGGTTAGGGGTTTTCTATTCATTAAATTAATTTGGTTCTTGGAAGTATAGGGGTTTCCAGCTCCCCCCAAAGATTGAGAATTGCTGATCTACCACAACCTCCAAGACCATATCAATCTTAGAACTATAGGGGCGCCTGGGTGGCTCAGTCGTTAAGCGTCTGCCTTCGGCTCGGGTCATGGTCCCGGGGTCCTGGGATCGAGCCCCGCATCGGGCTCCCTGCTCGGCGGGAAGCCTGCTTCTCCCTCTCCCTCTCCCCCTGCTTGTGTTCCCTCTCTCGCTGTGTCTCTCTCTGTCAAATAAAGAAAGAAAATCTTAAAAAAAAAAAAAATTTTTTTTTGGCAGTGTCCCTTTGGGAACATTCCCGTGACCAAGAAAAAGATAGCAGTAGTTTTATCCTTAGCTTTGGGCATGCCCACAACTCACGTCTGTCTTTAGCAAAACCGAAAGAAAATGGGCCCCCAAATGAGGGGAACATTCTTAAACCTATACTGAAAGAACCCAGTTTTCAGAAATTCACCATGAGACTTGTGTGTGCCTGTCACTGAGCCCGCTTTCAAGATTCCTCCATGCACTGTTGACTGTGCCCAGCTCTGATCCCAGGTGGGGCACCGAGCCACGTGCTGTCAGGGACGACAAGGCTACGGCAGCGCCGATGCCCTGTGCTGGGGGTAATCGCCCACAAAACTGCAGCACAAGGCACAGTGTGACAAAGGCCACAGGACGAGCTCGTGGAAGATTTGGCTTGAGTGCTGACCGACAGTGAACTCTGTTCAGGCTCAACAGTGCGCGGGGCCGCCGCAGGCTGGCGAAGGCGCCCGCCGGGTACAAGAGCGCCCTCGACCGCAGCCTCCGCTGAAAGCACTGGCACGCGGAACTAATCCACTACTCACCAAATTCTCCAGGTTACCGGGTCTAAAAATACCTGAAGGTGGTAATGTGAGCATTTAACATGGCCAAGCGCTGTCTGAAATACTCCACTTTAGGGAGGGTATTTTTGTTATTTTTAAAGAGGAAGACCCAGAAAGGTTAAGCAACTTGTGCCCAGTCACACATTATATGATGCAACTGGGACATTACCCAGAGCACACACTCCCAGCCACTATTTAAGATCTAGTTATAGTCACAACTAACATCTACTGAATGCTTACAAAGTGCCAGGCACCGCTCTACTTCTCCCCAACCCACCACCATCTTCCAAAGCCCCATTTTAAGGGGAATATGCCACATAAAATAAGGACAGATGGATGGACGGACAGATAGATACATATGTATATATTCTGGTTCTCAGCTTGGTATCAAGGATATCGCTTTCCTTAACATAGGCAGGAAAATTAAAAAGAAGCCAAAGAAAGAATGGGTTTGGTTGAAGGAGAAAGAATTCAGTGGGAGTATAGTTAAAAAAAAAAAAAAAAGCTAAAAAGGTAGAAACACTGGGGCACCTGGCCGGCTCAGTCGGTGGAGCGTGCAACTCTTGATCTCAGGGTTGTGAGTTCGAGCCCCATGTTGGGTGTGGAGATTACTTTAAAAAAAAAAAAAAAAAAGGTGGAAAAAAGGACAAATTTTGATTACATATAAATAAAAATACATACATAAATGTGCATGTCTGTGTGTATGTGTGTGTGTATGTATATATAAAATCAACCAACCAAATCGTGTAATTACTGTTCTGGGCTTGGATGTCTTTAAATAATCTCCAAAAACACAGCTTTGTGAAGGAGGGGCGGGGTGTCACCTGAGTGAATAAAACAAAAGACACAACAAAAAAGAAACCACTTTATGTGTAACAACAAATTGTATTTAATAGAGGAATTCACTTTAATAAAGCTAGTATTTAAAATAAGCATAGAGACCACTAGCTACATGGGCCACACCATGGGCAAAATGACCAAATGAGGCACCACTGGAGGATCAGAAAAGAGGAAATGAAGACTGTACCGTAAGAACATCAACTCATCCAGGTCGTGATCGTGCTTAAAACAGCTTCTTACATAAATGCCCTTTTAGGTCATATTCTACTTAAATATGCAAATACCTTTTCCATTTCCTGCCGGAAGGTTGTAAACAGTTCGTTGCTTTTTGCCATGGTAGTCTGGAATTCTTCAAACTTATCCATATAAAGAGAAAGCTACAGAAAAAAGTATGAAATATTCTGAGTTCCTGGTAAACGATTTAAAATGACTCCAAAAGACTTTCTAAAAGGACATAATACAGTTACACGTTAGTTACTTGTTACAAGTGACAGAAATAAGAACATACACCCAGTCCTTGGCTACCACACAGAGACAGCTGAAGTTCTATAACCCACGGAAATTCATGGAAACTTAGGAAATTTTGTTGACTTAAACATCCTTAGATGTAAATGTTTAAAATGCACAAATATTTACTAGCTCCGATCCACCAATTTCCTCTCCTCGTATTTGAAAATTGTCCATGCAAAAAGAGCATTCTTTTAAAACACCACCTGCACAGTTCTTAGCTTGATTATCAAGGATAGCTCTCGCCTTAACATAGGCAGGAAAACAAAACAGAAGACAAAACATTGGCTTGGGGGGGGGGCGGAGAATTCAGTGGGATGGGGTCTTTTGACTGCTTTGATTTTAATTGATTTGGGTGTTGGGGACCATGGCTCTAAAGTACACTTCAAATACTATAAATTATCCTGCTTGTAATAACCATAATATCGCTGGTGCACTGTAGAATATCTAAAGTTTTAAATGCATGTTCATAGCTGCTTTTCTTGAAGATGGAACATCCAGGTAGACTGTCCCATCGGAAAGCTCAATGCTGGCCCACTCTGGGTAGTTCGTAAGTGGCAACTACCCTCACACCTGGACTTACATGCCTGCATTACAGAACAGCGGGTCAACCGACACCAATTCAACTCTATCCTCAACAAATGCTGGAAATTAACATGGTAAGAGCATGGAATGGGACCAACTCTTGGCAAGGACAGCCACATTTAGGGACTGGGAAAAGGAAGACGGGACAGCAAAGGCAACAAACTAATGATCAGATAACACGACCCAGGGTGACACAGATCGCCGACAACAGAAGTTTCACTGGTAACAGTCCAACAGCATCAGAGCTACCTGGGAGCTTCACAGAAGGGTCCTCCGGTGCTCTGCACTAGAGACTTGACAAGGACTCCCACATTAAAGTCTATCTTCCAAAGCCGTATATAGATAGACTTTACATACATTTTCCATATCAACACTCTTCTCCATTTATATGGACAACTGAGAGTTTACAGAGCTAATAAGGGGTTCAAATTTCCTAGAAGCAATCTAGCACAATCCTAGGTTACAGTGCAAAATTCAAAAAACTTCCTGAATTTTCAAAGTTAGGCTACTATTCTAGGAAATGAGCATCACATCGCAAAACATGCCCAAAGACAAAAATAGCATTCAAAAGAGGGGCTCATAAAGATTCAGACTAGTCTCAGTGTGTCAGTGCATTTTAGAACTAATTTAGAGACCTTACATTAAATATAAATGTATTATTTAATAAACTTTTAAAATGAATACTTTTTTCAACAGAATGTAATCTAGTTACTTGAAAAAGGGTGGACTATAGGTAAATGCCTAATTTCACCTGTCCATAAAGACATGGAAACTCTTTTCTGTACCTTTCCTTTGAGTGAGGAGGCAGCATCTGCTACCCTTACTCCACATTAAGACAAATACAGAGAAAGACTGCATTAGGACAAACTTAAGGGGTTTGGTTGAAAAATAGGGAAGCAACTAAGAAAAGCCTAGGCCCAGATGGTCTCATGGGTGAATTCCACCAAACATTTAAAGAAGAATGAATGTCAATTCTTCCTAAACGCTTCCAAAAAACTGAAGAGAAGGGACACTCCCCAACTTATTTTATATAAGGTCAGCCTTTACCCTGATATCAAAGCCAGATAAGGATACTACAGGAAAACTACAGGCCAACATCCCTGATGAATATAGCTGCAAAAATTCTCAACTAAATACTAGTAAACCAAATTCAATAGCACATTAAAAAGATCACAGACCATGACCAAATGGGATTCATCCCTGTGATGATGCAAGGCTGGCTCAACATACACAAATCAATAAATGTGACACTCCACATTGATAGAATAAAGGAGAAAAATCATATGATCATCTCAAGTGCAGAAAAAGCATTTGACAAAATACATCTATTCATGATATAAACACTCAACAAATTGGGTATAGAAGGAACACACTTCAATGTAATAAAGGCCATACATGACAGACCCACAGCTAACACCATACTCAACTGTGAAAGGTTTAAAGCTTTCCTTCTACGATCAGAACAAGACAAGGATGCCCACCCTCACCACTTTTACCTAACCCAGTACTTGAATTCCTAGCCAGAGCAATTAGGGAAGAAAAATTAAAGGCATCCAAATCAGAAAGGAAAAAGTAAAACTGTATCTGTTTGCTGATGACATGATCTTATATATAGAAAATCCTGAAGACTCCACCAAAAAACTGTTAAAACAAATTCAGTAAAGTTTCAGAATGTGAAACCAACGTACAGAAATCAGTTGCACTTCAATACACTAATAACAAAATATCTGAAAAAGAAATTAAAAAAAACCCAATCCTATTTACAATAGCCTCAAAATCAATAAAATACTTAGAAATAAATTTAACCAAGGATATAAATGATCAACTCACTGAAAACTAAGACACTGATGAAAAAAACTTGAAGAAACACAAAGTGGAAAGATATCCTGTGTTCAAGGATCAGAAGTTAGTATTATTAAAATGTCCACACTATCCAAAGCCATCTATATTTAATCCCTATCAAAACCCCAATGGTATTTTTACAGAAACAAAAAAAACAATCCTAAAATTTGAATGGAACCATAAAAGAGCTGGAATAGCCAAAGCAATCTTAAGAACAAAACCGGATGGAGGCACCATGCTCCCTGACTTCAAACTTTTAACTATACTACAAAGCTAAAGCAATCAAAACAGTATGCTACCAGCATAAAATCAGAGACACAAGGGAACAGAGTTGAGAGCCCAGAAATAAACTCATACAATATGGTCAACTAATATTTGACAAGGAAGCCAAGAATACTCAGTGGGGAAAGGACAGTCTCTTCAATAAATGGTGTTGGGAAAACTGGACCCCTCTCTTAACACTATTCACAAAAATTAAAGACTTAAACATAAGACCTGAAACCATAAAACTCCTGGAAGAAAACACAGATAAAACACTCTCTGAAAGCAGTCTTGGAATTTTGGTTATGATACCAAAAGCACCAGCAACACAAGCAAAAATCAACAAGTGGGACTACACTGAACTAACAAGCTTCTGCACAGCAAAAGAAATAACAAAATGAAAAGGCAACTATGGAATGGGTAAAAACATCTGCAAACCATGTACCTGATAAGGGGTTAATATACAACATATATAAGGAATTCATACAATTCAAGAGGAAAAAAATATATAATCCAATTTAAAAATGGACAGAAGGCTTGAACTGACATTTTTCCAAAGAAGACATACAAACAGTCAACAGGAACATGAAAAAGTGCTCAACACCACTACTCCTCAGGGACATGCAAATCAAAACCACAATGAGATGTCATCTCACACCTGTTAGGATGGCTATTATAAAAAAGACAAGAGATGACAAATGTTGGCAAGGGTGTGGAGAAAAGGGAAACATTGTGCACTGCTGGTGGGAAGGGAAATCGGCAGCTGCTATGAAAACCAATATGGAGGTTTCTCAAAATTAATAACAGAACTAGCATGTGATCTAGGAATCCTACTTCTGGGTATAAACCTCTTGAAGAAGATGAAATCACTATCTAAAAGAGATATATATGCACTCCTGTGTTCACTGCAGCATTATTCAAAATAGCCAAGATATGGAAACAGCCTAAGTGCCTACTAACAGATGAATGGATAAAGAAAATGTGGTATAAATACACAAGGCAGTATTACTGAGCCATTAAAAAAAAAAAAAAGGAATCTTGCCATTTGTGATAATATGGATGGACCTTTAGGGCATTATGCTAAGTGAAATAAGCCAGACAGAGAAAAGACAGTGTATGGTCTCACTTACATATGGAATCTAAAAAAGTCAAACTCCTAGAAATAGAAAGTGGAATGGTGGTTATCAGGGGATGGACGGGAGGGGGAAATACAAAGATGATGGTCAGAGGGTACCAATTTTCAGTTATAAGATGAATACGTTTGGAGGATCTAATGTACAGCATGGTAACCATACTTAACAATCACGTACCATATACTTAAAAAGAGAAGAAAACTTGGGAAGGCCCCCATTAACATCACCATCTCCATGGCTCTGAGAGTAGAGTGGTTAATAGGCAATTTTTAAAATGGGTTATGTGCTCACAGCACAAAACTCTGAAGATTTTAGGTTCAAATATGAAAATGCCATTTTTTTAAGTCAAAAACATATCAGCAATTTCATGTAATTCAACTTAATACACAAGAGCTCCAATCTGCAAACTGCTCAGTTTTTCTTTAGTTGGAAGTTAGCAGACACATGTGGAAAAAGACTGAGAAAGGGAGGAAATACCTGGGATATTGGAAAGGGAACACTGCAGAAAGCATCAACTGCCCCAGTCTGCCTGAGACCTAAGTGTCTCCTGGGACACGGGACTCTGAGTGCTAAAACCAGGGAAAGTCCTGGGCAAATCAGGATGAGCTGGTCACCCTAAACGAAGAGGAAAACTCCAAGAGGGACACGTGATCTACTCTCAGTCCTGGCTGGCTCTGGCTGGGAACAAGCACAAGCATCTTAGAGAAGATTCAAGGTATATATCAAATGAACCATTTTTTTTTTTAAACAAATGCTACTATCCCCTCAAGTTACCTGCTGTTTTAGTTGTACTTCTTGCTGTTTCATTTGTTCATATTTGTGCCTCGATTCTGTTGCTTCTTTTAATAACTAGAAAACAGAAACATTCTGGCAAAATACTAATAGTAATTACAAATATGACTATAATGTCAAATGACCAGAGAGACAGTTAGGCTTAATCCTTCCACTCATTATTTTAGCAAGAACTCTAAGTCTATAGATAAAATTTTCGGTTACATCAATTGCTCATTACCTATTATCTTCAATCTGTTCTACTTGTTAACACTCAGGAATGTTGGAACAATCTTTTACTGCTTAGAAAGAGTAACCTGGAGGCCTAATAATAGGTTTACAAAACTCAGGGTTAAATTGTTATGTTTCAGGTGAAAATAATTAGAAGTCTGGTATTAGCAGAAAACATGACTAGGAATCTTGACATGATCTAGGTGACTTAGAAAGCCACTTTACTCCTTGAGAGTCCAGATGAGGCAGAGTGAAAGGGTATGGAGCAAAGCAATGAAATTAGAGACCAGTTTCCGATCACTTCTTAAAAAGCAGGGCAGAAGTGGATGAGAGCTTTATATACTACTTGGGTTTTCAAGAAAATTATATAGTGAAATTGCATAGTAACAGACTGTTGAAATTCAGCCCCTGAAGTAAAAGGTCACATGTAGTCCAAATAAGCCCTAAAAAGTCATTAAACCAACTACAAAGTATATACGTGCAATGTATGTATATGTCTGTGAATATATGAAATTTATACCCCCACTTTGCAAAGAACAACCGTTTCTTCAAGTACACACAGAATAGCATTATCAGTTCACACAGAAGATGGTGCTGTATGAAAAACAGGTCTCTCTTAAGCCTAGACTCACACTCAACATGGTAAGTTCACATCATGAAGGCCACTCACAGAGTCTTCATACCTGGTTTGCCTCAAGGCCTATGCTACTTGAGTGAAAACTGGATGAACAGTCCTCATTGCCATAATCATTTCTCACTTTTTGGGGGCAGGGGGTTAAGCACATAAACTTGAACTTGCATATGTTAAACATACATACCCAATGAGATTCCACTGTATTCACAATTACTGACAGGCAATATAGTCTGAACATACACTCTGGGAACGATGCTGAGTGATTAGGTACAGAGAATTCTGTTAAAGTTTTATCAGAAAATTATACCAGAGTAAGTAGACAAATAGTTTCCCTAGTTTCAAGTTACTTGTCTGTAAACAAAATATCACACTATATAGGAGACCAGTGTTTGGTAAGCTCGATATTAAATTGAGCTGCCAAATTTAATGTGCTAAATACTGGTATAATTCTTGAACTTGGTGACCATTACCAAAGAAGTGAAATAATTATAAGCATGAAAAAGTCAAATGAGTGCAGGTCTTTCCACTAATTTGGTCTAATCTCTCCAGTGGTCTTCTGTATAAAAAAAGTTAAACAGAAATAAAAAGCCAAATACTTTCTAACACACACATGCCCTTCTCAATCTAGAACAAAAAACCAATTAGCATGACCCAGGAGCTCTATTAATGTAGAATAAGTTTAAGTATTTTAAATGGCTTTGGTTACAATTTTGACAATAAATTTCTTTTTTTAAGAGAACTTACAAACTCTCTCTCTCTTTGATGTTTTTCATCAGCTTCTTTTATTAGCTGTGTCGTCTGCTGAAGCTTGGCATCCACAAGCTGCTGTTGTAATTCCTTATGTTTGAACACTTTATCAATATGCTATGGGAGAAGTAAAATTTCTTACATCACTTAATGAAAAAGGAACACAATGATAAGGAAACACAAGTTACAATACCTTGCTTATTCTTAACCCTGCTTTTCCTGCTAATACCACCATAGCTGAAGACACTGGGTCAACGAGTTTGTAGAAGCGTGAGCTTTACATCACCTTGCAAGCCCTCCTGCACTTGCAGGAAAGGAGCCTTCCCGCTACTACCCTGTACCCCCTCCCTTTTGGAGGTGGGCTGTCAAGGAGCCTCAATAACCACACATTTTTACTTCCTATTTCTGCCCTACAACGAAAATGAGGCTCAAAGTGTATCAAGAAAAAGATGGATAAGGAGATCAAACTGTTAAACCCGTACATCAAACACATTAATTCCTGGATATTTTTCTCCCCTTTAAATTTCCCCAAATTTCTCAGTTGGAAGCAGCATGCAGCGACAACTGGAGTGGTCCCAGGTCAAATCCTGGCTGGTGTGTGGCCCAGGGCAGATTTTCCCTTGCTGATTCTCACTTCCCTCCTCCAAGCACAGATAACCACACTCGCTGTACAGCTCTAAATGCCAAAGTGGTGGTTCTGCTGTGTAAGGTGCCTGGTACCCAGCACATATTAGACATTTGCTAAAATGTCATTATGATTTCCAAACGAAATTGTTAAGTGGTTATTTATCCACAATAAAGTCATCAGAACATCTCCTCAGATGTACAAAGAGTAACTCTTCCTGACCAAAGAACACTTGATAACGTTCAAAATAAGACGACTCACATGTAATGTGATTTAAACATATCTAATTTTCAAGTTTTCTCCATCACGTGGCAGACTGTCATATTAAACAAAACTAAAAGAACAATTTTAAGAAAATTGAGGGTTTTATAATCTAATACAAAATTTATTCTCTAGGACAAAAAAGTTCCTTCAATAAATACTCTAAGAAAAAAAAACAGTGAAGAGGAAATCTTCATGTTACAGATTTGAGACCGATCAACCAGTGAAACAGATGCACTTTACTTAGAGCTTGATTCAAATAGCTTAAAAAAAAAAAAAAAAGGCACGGGGGGACTACAGAAAATTGAATGACTCAATATTTAACATTAAGTAATTACTGTTAATTTTGTTAGGTGTGAAAATGATAGCATGGTTGTGCTTAAAAAGGAATCCTTATCTTTTTGAGGTATACCCTCAAATATACATGAACAGAATGGAAGAGGACACCTTGAAGTTGTATCAAAATAACCCAGGGCAAGCCGATGGGAATAAAGCTGAAACTATGGTTTCATCTGCTAAAACCAGATGACATATTCTCTCTCTACTTTTAAGTTTGTAATTCTCCATTTAAAAAAAAGGGGGGGCAGAAGGCAGAGAAGTGATTAAGGGGCTCCTGGGTGGCTCAGTCGGTTGAGCGTTCGACTCGTGATTTCGGCTAAGGTCATGATCTCAGGGTCCTGATGTTGGGCTCCATGCTCACCATGAAGTCTGCTTGGGATTCTCTCCCTCCCTCTCCCTCTGCCCCTCCCCCACCCCGTATGCACTCTCTCAAATAATAAACCATCTTTAAAAAAAAAAGTTTTTGAAGGGCTGAATGTAGGACTCTAAGTATGATCTGAAGTTTGCCTTCAAAACTGGACACAGTAACCCACAGAGGTGCCAATCTTTTTTTTTCCCCTTTAATCAGTTATTTTAACCTACTTGTGTAGGGTTCTAACACACACAAAAGCACATTTCCCTAACTTCAAAGGCAGGGGATGCACTGTTTAAGAAGCCTGAGGCCATCAGAAAGGATGAATACCTACCATTTGCATCGAAATGGGTAGAACTGGAGGGTATTATGCTAAGTGAAATAAGTCAAGCAGAGAAAGACAATTATATGGTTTCACTCATACGTGGAACATAAGCGATAGCGCAGAAGGACCACAGGGGAAGGGAGGGAAAACTGAAGGGGAAGGAATCAGAGAGGGAGACAAGCCATGAGAGACTCTGGACTCCGGGAAACAACCTGCGCGTTACAGAGGGGAGGGGGGTGGGTATTAAGGAGGGCCCGTGTTGTGATGAGCACTGGATGTTATATGCAACTAATGAACCACTGAACATTACATCAAAAACTAACAATGGCTAATTGAAAATAAAACTTTTTAGCATATAAACATGAAAGAAATTAATGTCATTTTCTTTGACAAAATAAAATAAAAAGCCTGATGCCTCTAATCTTGCCCATTTGGCCTCTAAAAATGAGGAACCTTAAAAAAAACAAACAAAACAAACAAAAAACAGGCCATCACCTATTTGCTTTTATTTTTTTTTTAAGATTTTATTTATTTATTTATTTGACAGAGAGACACAGCGAGAGAGGGAACACAAGCAGGGGGAGTGGGAGAGGGAGAAGCAGGCTTCCCGCCGAGCAGGGAGCCCGATGCGGGGCTCGATCCCAGGATCCTGGGATCATGCCCTGAGTCGAAGGCAGACACTTAACGACTGAGCCACCCAGGCGCCCACCTATTTGCTTTTAATTGACACCTCTGAATTTCCTGACTAGATTGAAAAAGTCTTAATTGGAGGCCAATGATCAAGATCAGCAGGCATGGATCCTTCCGATAAACTTTTTACTTCAACGGGTATGAGAGTTTAGAAATAGGTTCTATTTTTTCCTCTCAAATAGTATAAAACCCTCATTAAAAGAAAAAAATCTAAAACACAGGTATAACACAATGGTAATGTAGACTGTACAGGTTATCACAGATGTCTGAATTAGAGCATATTTGGGGGCCAAATATTTATTATTAGTCCAGACAAGGGGAAAAATTTGTATGCTCCAAACGCAGTCTTGTAGTAGCACACACACAGAAGACAAGCAGTACCCAATGCTTCCCTAAGAAGTTGCCTCACCCTACCCAAACCCATGGACTCGTCACCTATCTATGTCCCCAAGACTCCCATTCTCACGGTGGCTGAAGATTTCCTAAGAAAAACCCAACTGCCATTATGCAGATATAAAAGTTGTAAAACATCCTGTGATGGTAGTTTTACTCTGGTAGCGAATGGTGAAAAATTCTTGCCGATAATGAGAAGCTGTGTAAACCAATAAAATGGCTTTACCTCCTCTCTCAGCGCATACTGTTCAATGAGCTTCTTCAGCTTCTCGCCCAGTTCAATGTTTTCCTGGCGGAGCTTGGCATTGTGTATGTCATGTTGTTCCAGCTGTGCCTGGATTTCATTTAAAGTGACCTGGAAGTGGGCGGTAGCTTCTTTCCGTCTTTCTTCCTCCTCTCGTGCCTGCTGCATATTTTCTTCCTTATCATCCAAAATAATCTCTGTTAATGGTATAGACCTATACAGAAGATGCTCATAAAAGCTTCTGCTGCTCCGGGGGTTTATTTATTGCTTCTGAACTCTGATTCCCCTTCCCTTTATTTGTGATGAGAAAGTGCTCATTTAATAAGCAAGCAGCTCTTCCTGAGCAGATAATGAGAGAGGCAAGCTGCCCTGCTGTAAAATGAGGCTACGTCCAATCTAAATCACCATACTGAAAATTAATTAATTAAACGGACTACCCTGAAAGACAAGGAGCTTCTCCACGTGGCCAGCTCCCTCCATTGTACGTTCCCCAACACTCTCCGGTTACACAGCGGCATCTTACGTGAGCCTGATGGGAGAGACCCTTCTTGCAGCTTACTTTCTGGGTACACCTGACCTCCTAGAAGGCAAGGGACTACTTCCATCACTTGCCAAAGATACAAGTGTTAAAAGACTTTCACGTGTTTAAACGGCTATCCAGTCTAATCAAAATGTTGATTTTTCTATAGGAAAAAAAATACCACCTACTTTAGTGAATAATTAAATCCAAGAGTTCAAAAGCAAAGAAAAAACTAACAGCTCCCAGAGTGGTGAAGATCCATTTCCGAGTGTTCCTGGATTCTAGGACCTTGGGCATCTGCTGTGCTGGGGCAGTTTGATGAGAGATCCTGCTCAGTCAAAATCATACCAACACTGTACATGAGGACAGGCCCACCTCCAACGTCTCTGGCTCCTTCTCCTTCTTCCCCTGCTGGCACCAGCTCATCTTTGGGCACCTGCTCCCTCTTCCTTTTTTCAGCCATGGCTTAAGTACTATTCTGAAAGTACTTAGCCACTGGGTACTGGGGGGTAGGCAAGGGTAGTCTGGCAATGCAGCTGGTGAACAGCCCCTACAGAGCTCAGCAGATGTTTTCCCTCCCCAGACTCAGTTTCTGCCTCAAGTCTGTTTCTACTCGGCTCCTCATTCACGTCAGCTTTTCCTACGTGGTAATTAACTACCTCAGTGCTCAGCAGAAAATTGGCAACTTTGAGTTTCCTAAGCCAGGGCTCCAGGCAGGTAAGCTGTGGTCTAAATACCAATCTCAATTCGATTCCCCATGATCATATATGAGGTTCATTAAGAACCATCAGGCCAAGCAAAACAGTAGAAAAGTGGTTGCTGTCTCCATGTAGAGATAAAAGATGTACTTCAAATAGGTACACAGTGATTATAAAACAAGCTAAGTGTCAGTCCCTCCTAAAAAACAGAAAAGCGAACCAACTAACCTTTAATGTCTTATTGTGACGCTGAAGTTCCCTGCAAAGAGACTCTAGTTTGCTTCTTGCCAAGATAGCCTTGCTGTGTTCACTCTGCAAGTGAACTTTCTCTTTCACAATTTGGGCTTGTTTCTTCTGCAGAATCTTCATTTGCTTCTGAACATTCCTGCTCTCCTCCAGCTAAAATTAATAAGCACTTTACAATCAGGAAGTACAATGAAAACCTTTGAGTTATGGCTGGAGAAATTACACTAAGAACTATGGAACACATTTTCAAAAAACAAATATTAGCCTTTTTTTTTTAATTATTTCGTGCCATATTACTCTCCCAACCTTCTCTCTCTTCCAGTTGTGATAGGAAAGTAAGCAAATAATTAAGGGTAGGGAAAAAACAATCTTAATCCATTTTTTTTTAAGTAAACCCTACCCCCAAAGTAGGGCTCAAACTCACAACCCTGAGATCAAGACTCACATGTTCTATCTACTGAGCCAGCCAAGCACTCTTAATCTTTTATTAAAAATTTTGAAAAATGCTGTTTTTGGAAAAACTTTAGAGACCAACACAATCGAGTTTTACTTTTCTGAAAAAACACACACAGGCTACTCTACTGAAATGGTAGGGCGCCTGGGTGGCTCAGTCAAGCGTCCGACTCCAGATTCCGGCTCAGGTCATGACCTCAGGGTTGTGACACTGAGCCCCACACCAGGCTCTATGCTGGGTGTAGAACCTGCTTAAGATTCTCTCTCTCCCTCTGCCCACACTCTCCTCAGCTCAGGCACATGCACACGCTCTCCCTTAAAAAAAAAAAAAAAAAAAAAAAAGAATAAGCAGCACTCAGGGTTCTTTGTGAGAAAGAGGAATTGCTGCAATTTTAGGTCTGGAGCATATAAATATATTTCAAGGTTAAATCAACAGTAACAGATTAAGACTCAGACTGAGTTTCACAGAAAGCAAGGATGCTGAGTCAATTTCAGGAGCAAGAGTGACACCTTGTGGCCTATCAAAACACACCCAGCATCCTTACATGCCATATGCTTACAGCTATTAGAAACATCCTTACAGAAAGTCCTGCGGAAAAAATAGTTTTTTGTTTACTACTTTTGCAAAGTAATCTTAGATGACTGTGGGTACAGCACAGCTGCAAGAGGCTTCCAGTCTGTACATACTATCTGGAGCTCCACTGAGAGCGGCAACCCCCCTGCCCTCTCGGACTCAAGGTAATCACAATCCTGAATCCCAGGCTCACAATTCCTTTGCTCTTCTCTTTTATCTCATTTGTGTGTGGTCCTAAAAGAATCGTTCTGGTTTCAGTTATTTTGACTCTGTTGTGGCTAGTGCAACTGAAGAACTGAATTTTTTCTTGAATTTAAATTGAGCTTAAATAGCCGCATGTAGCTCATGGCTACCATTTTGGACAGCACAGCTGTAGATTATATTGCTAGAACTCATCCAAATCATTTGCACAGATCAGGGAACAGCAAACTTTTTCTGTAAAGGGCCAAAAAGTAAGTGTTTTAGGCTTTG
The DNA here is from genome assembly GCF_003265705.2 of Callorhinus ursinus. NCBI lineage: Eukaryota > Metazoa > Chordata > Mammalia > Carnivora > Otariidae > Callorhinus > Callorhinus ursinus. The sequence continues at coordinate 30,992,002 of NW_027397078.1, forward strand.
CAAGCCACATACTCTGTCTGTTGCATCATTGTCTTTTTTTTAAAACACTTTAAAAATGTAAAACCATTCTTAGCTTGTGGGCAGTACAAAAACAGGCCTCGCCAGATTTGGCCCACTGGTTATATGATATCTCACTTAAAAAATATACCACACACAACATACTTTACTGATCCATTCTCAAGTCAATGGGCATTTGGGTTGTTTCCAGACTTGATTACTTAGAATGATACGAACACTGTCTTATGCGTTTCCTGCTATACACATGCAAGAATTTCTCTGGGTGCAAACCTAAGCGTGGGACTGCTAGGCAGTGATTAATGTTCTATTTCACATGACAATGCTAAACTCTTTTCCAGAGTGGCTGACAAATTTATTCTCCCATCAGCAACTTATAAGAGATCATGCAGATAGATGTACATCCTCTCCAAAACAAAGTACAATCAGAATTCTTAATTTATGCCCCTACAATGGACATAAAATGGCACCTCCTTCCGGTCCAGATTTGCATTTCCCTGATCACTAATAAAGTCACACATCTCTTTGTATCTTCATGTTTTTCCACTTCTATAAAATGCCTCTTACATGTCTCTTGCCCATTTTTCCGTTGGGTTATTCTTTTCATATTCATTTGTAGGTGTTCCTTACATATTCTTGAAACTAAATATTCTGCTGGTTGTATTTGTTGGAATATGTTCTTCAGGTTTTTTAATTTTTTTTCTTTTTTAAGAGTTTATTTATTTATTTGACAGAGACACAGCAAGAGAGGGAACACAAGCAGGGCGAGTGGGAGAGGGAGAAGAAGGCCTCCCGCCGAGCAGGGAGCCCGATGCAGGGCTCGATCCCAGGACCTGGGACCATGACCTGAGCCGAAGGCAGACACTCGACTGAGCCACCCAGGCGCCCCTTCTTCCCAGTTTTTTAATGTGACTTCTGTCTTTTGAAGTGTCTTTTGCTGAACAGAAACTTAATTTCAACACAGCCCATTCTTGCAATCCTTTCTCTGATAATGCTTTTTGTGTTGCAAGAATTCCTTCCCTTGGGACGCCTGGGTGGCTCAGTCAGTTAAGCGTCTGCTCAGCTCGGGTCATGATCCCAGGGTCCTGGGATCGAGTCCTGCATCGGGCTCCCTGCTCCGCGGGAAGCCTGCTTCTCCCTCTCCCCTCTGCTTGCCACTCTGCCTACTTGTGTTCTGTGAAATAAATAAAATCTTAAAAAAAAAGAAAAAAGAAAAAGAAATCCTTCCCTTGGGGCCCCCTGGGTGGCTCAGTCAGTTAAGTGTCAGACTCTTGATACCGGCTCAGACCACGGTCTCATCAGGTTTGTGAGATGGAGCCACACATCAGGCTTCGTGCTCAGCGGGGAGTCTGCTTGTGCTTCTCTCTCTTCCTCTCCCCTCCCCCTCCCCTTTCTCTCTAAAATAAATAAATAGGGGCACCTGGGTGGCTCAGTCGTTAAGTGTCTGCCTTCGGCTCAGGTCATGGTCCCCGGGTCCTGGGATCAAGCCCCACATCGGGCTCCCTGCTTGGGAGGAAGCCTGCTTCTCCCTCTCCCACTCCCCCTGCTTGTGTTTCCTCTCTCGCTGTGTCTCTGTCAAATAAATAAAATCTTTAAATAAATCTTTAAAAAAAAAAAAAAAACCCTTAACCCAAGTTTAGAAAAATATTAATATATCTAAATAAACCTAAATATCTAAAATAAATTTTTTTAAAGATTTTATTTATTTACTTGACAGAGAGAGAGACACAGCAAGAGAGGGAACACAAGCAGGGGGAGCAGGAGAGGGAGAAGCAGGCTTCCCGCAGAGCAAGAAACCCGATGCGGCGCTTGATCCCAGGACCCTGGGACCATGACCTGAGCCAAAGGCAGACGCCTAACGACTGAGCCACCCAGGCGCCCCTAAATATCTAAAAAAATTTTTAATATTTTATTTATTTATTTGCTAGAGAGAGAGAGAGAGAGTACAAGCGGGGGAGTGGCAGGCAGAGGGAGAAGCAGGCTCCCCGCTGAGCAAGGAGCCTGATGCGGGGACTCGATCCCAGGACCCTTGGATCATGACCTGAGCCAAAGGCAGACGCTTAACCGACTGAGCCACCCGGGCATCCCTAAAATTTTTAAAGCTTAGTTTTTAACATTTAAATCCTCAATCCATTTGGAATTAATCATTGTGTAGTATGATATATAAGAATCTAATTCATTTCCCATAAGGATATACACCTTAAGTAACTCTACACCCAACATGAGGCTCCAACTCATGACCCCGAGATCAAGAGTTGCATGCTCCATCAATTTAAACAGCCAGGTGCCCCAGGATATACACTTTTTTAAAGATTTTATTTATTTATTTGACAGAGAGAGACAGCGAGAGAGGGAACACAAGCAGGGGGAGTGGGAGAGGGAGAAGCAGGCTCCCCGTGGAGCAGGGAGCCCGATGCAGGGCTCGATCCCAGGACCCTGGGATCATGACCTGAGCCGAAGGCAGACGCTTAACGACTGAGCCACCCAGGCGCCCACGATATACACTTTTTAAGTTCCATTAATTTCATGAGGATGGCAACTCTCCCCCAAATGCACCAAGAGAATCCATGAAATGTTCTTCTAAATCCCCAACTGGTGTTTCTTCCCCCCAATTTTTCCCAGTAAGTTGAACCTAAAATTTTAGAGTAAAGAGCCAAGACTAGCCAAGATACTTCTAACAAAAAGAATAAGAATATACACACCTACCCCAGCAGATATCAAGATTTATTATTACACTATGATACTCTACACACGGGATGCCTGGGTGGCTCAGTCGGTTAAGCGTCTGCCTTCAGCTCAGGTCATGATCCCAGGGTCCTGGGATCAAGTCCTACATCAGGCTCCTTGCTCAGCGGGGAGCCTGCTTCTCCCTCTGCCTGCCGCTCTGACAAATAAATAAAATCTTTGAAAATAATTATAATAATAATCTACCCAAACTGACTCAGGAATGGGAAAGAATAGCACTATAACAAGTACTCAATCATGTTACGGGGCGCCTGGGTGGCTCAGTCGTTAAGCGTCTGCCTTCAGCTCAGGTCATGGTCCCAGGGTCCTGGGATCGAGCCCTGCCTTGGGCTCCCTGCTCCGCGGGAGGCCTGCGTCTCCCTCTCCCACTCCCTGTGCTGGTGTTCCTGCTCTCGCTCTGTCAAATAAATTAAATCTTAAAAAAAAAAAAAAATGTTACAAACCTAATATATCCACACTTAGCAAGTGAAATGTGAGGATTTCAAGAACCCATGTTATCTGGTAAACATGGAGGCCACAAGGTCTCCCCAGTGGACAATCCCAGTTACAGTGCAGCACGCCATACCACCTGCTCTACAGGACTTTTCTACTTATCCATGACACAAGCACCAATGATCTCAGATGATGCTATCACAAAAAGGGCAGAGGGCAGTGATGGCTAAAGGGAAGTTTTCTAAATAACCCTTAGGAAGAGGCTACTCCATTGATGGTCTCACTGCTACATAACCTATATACTCTACCTTTTAAAAGAAATGAGTGTGGTTTCAAGAAATAAAGCTTTAGAACATTTTCTGAAAACGGTACACATTTCATCCTTCATACATTCAGCACAAATCTAAATCAAAGAGAGGTTACTACTAGGCAAGTCTTCAATGTGTCACACATCCTAAAATGAATGTAGCAATTATCACTGCGACTTAAAAATAACCGTACCCACCTCCACACACAATAAAAGTCACAAACAAAAACAGCCTAGACCCCTGCTACTTAAAGTGTGATCTAAGGGCTAACAACATCAACATCATCACCTGGGAGCTTGTTAAAATACAGACTCTCAGGCCCCAATCCAGACCCAGCGAATCAGAATGTGCCTTTTAACAGAAGTCCCAATGATATGGATGAATCTGAGGACTGCCCTAGGCAACTATTCGCCCTTTCTTCTTATAGTCTCTTCGTGGCTGTCTGCCTTGTCCCAGTACACGGCCAAGCAGCTAGCTAATCCTCTACACTGCTTTTGGTCTTTTACTCTTCTTTTTTTTCTTTTCCCTTTTTTTTTTCGTGTCTTCTTTTTCCACCACTTCTTGCAGAAGTCCCATGTGGATGGAACCAATAGGAGTGGTCTTCCCCAGACAGAGGAAGAGTTCCTTTCCTGAAGCCAGCAATCAGACCAACACGGGGTTTTCTTCCATCTTTGTATCTGTGACTGTTCTAGGCCATTCATACTGACGCACAGGGCTTCCTGCTGCTCTGAATAGAAGGTGCTAGGGTGCTGAATGCCAGCTACATGGGCATATACACACACCCCTTTATAAACCAAGGGAGAGTAACTATAATTCTTTGAATAATAAACAGAATTAATTTTTAGAGCTGGCCAATGACAAAAAGTAGTATTTGTGATATGGAATAACTGCTTCAACAACAGATGAAAATGCATAAAAATCGTCAATAGTTCACGTAAGTTTTTCACAAAAGGCATTATTTTTAGCATTCATATTACATTTATTCTAAGTTCCCACAAACCTTACACTTCAAAGGGTTCTAGGGCTTCCCCATTCTTCAACCTAAACAGGATGGCAGGGTTTCCATGTTGAGACTTCTTTCATAATTTTAAAAAGAGAATTAATGCTACTTGAAATAACATAGGCCCAGAACAAATGAGGTCAGTTTCTTTTGAAGATGGAAAAAGAAATGCCTGGCACATAGTAGATGTGAAATAAATATTTCCTGAGACAAAGTATTGTTTTAGTAGACTATTTCATCTAACTCACAATTTCAATCACAATGGCTAGAACCTTTATCTCTAAAATTCTCTTGGGAAAAGTTAAATACAGGAACCACTACACCCAGACTAGCATGTACAGCATCACAACAGAGTATTTCTAAGTCAGCTTTTTCATTTCTAAAACTGAGTTTTAGAAAATCTGTGCCATATCTTAGCATTATAATGTCCTATAGGTATCACCTTACAAAATGAAGTTATACAAGCAACAAAAAGCCCCAAGAAATGACATTCTCCTCTTCAATTTTGGAATACAATGTAATTTTACATCTAAAGCTATATCAAAGTATTTTCAAAAGCTTATCAAGTACATACACATTTTGCTGTATTTCATATGAACCTTACTCCCTTGATTTAATACTCACGAGATCAGCATATTTCTTACAGAGAGCTGCCAGCTTCTCTTCTGGAGTTGAAAGCGTGTTTAGGGCTTGCATCAATAATAAAACTTCTTTTCCTGATGATTAACAAGATAAGAAGAATAAGATCAAGTCTAACCTGTAAATTCTACGTAACACTTCCTAGGTTCTGACATCCAGAGTAAAATAATTTATGCCTGTATCTAGACATAAGAGATTTACCAGCTAAATTAAAGAAAGCTATTTTTATTTTATTTTTTTTAAAGATTTTTTTATTTATTTGAGAGAGAGAATGAGAGAGAGAGCACATGAGAGGGGGGAGGGTCAGAGAGAGAAGCAGACTCCCCGCCGAGCAGGGAGCCCGACCGATGCGGGACTCGATCCAGGGACTCCAGGATCATGACCTGAGCCAAAGGCAGCCGCTTAACCAACTGAGCCACCCAGGCGCCCGAAAGCTATTTTAAAATTCTGGATTAGCGGGCACCCTCCCTTCCCACTCCCACCCCAAATTTCTTCATTCATTAATACCACTAGCTATTTGTAAGAACTCTTGCTGAAGGCTTAAAAATTCCCTTGCTTAACCATTGACGTCCAAGTTAAGACAAATGTGTTTTTTTTTTTAATATTTTATTTATTTGACAGACAGAGACACAGTGAGAGCAGGAACACAAACGGGGAGTGGGAGAGGGAGAAGCAGGCTTCCCGCGGAGCAGGGAGCCCGACGCGGGACTCGATCCCAGGACCCTGGGATCATGACCTGAGCCGAAGGCAGATGCTTAACCATCTGAGCCACCCAGGCGCCCCGACAAATGGTCTTTTAAAATAAGTGATAATAGGGCGCCTGGGTGGCTCAGATGGTTAAGCGTCTGCCTTCGGCTCAGGTCATGATCCCAGGGTCCTGGGATCGAGTCCCGCGTCGGGCTCCCTGCTCCGCGGGAAGCCTGCTTCTCCCTCTGCTTCTCTCTCTCTCTCTCTCTCTCCCCCTCTGTCTCTCATGAATGAATAAATAAAATCTAAAAAAATAAATAAATAAAATAAAATAAAATAAGTGATAATATTTTACTTCTTAAGGAACCATTTTTATTTTTTAAAATGTTTACTCTTATACATAGGATATTGCATTTAAAAATATATATTAAAAGGACTGGTATGTGATATACAGACTGATATGAAGAAAAAATGCAGGCTGACTTCAAAATAGAACACCTTCCTATCCACACGAAATTTCAGTAACAAAACCTCTCAAAGCCCAAGGTCAGTAAGAATTTTAAAAGAGATGACTAAACATAATTATTAAATATGATTAGAAGTAACCATAATGTAACCTGCAATTTTTAATCAAGATCTTAAAACCCATATTCCATCTGGTTTTTTTTTTTTTTGAGACACAATTCACATACCATAAAATTCACCCTTTTAACTTAGAAGTGTACAACTGAGTACATTCACAAAGTTGTGCAACAATCACCATTGCCTAATTCCAGAACATTTTCATCACCCCAAAAAGAAACCCCATATCCTTTAGCAGTCCCTCCCTCTTGCTCCCCCCCCCCCCCGCCCCAGGACCCTGGCAACCACTTTCTGTCTCCATGGACTTGCCAATTCTGAACATTTCATATAAAACAGAATCCTATTATGTGGCCTTTTGTGTCTGATTCCTTTCATTTAGCATGTTTTCAAGGCTCACCCATGTAGGATGTTATCACTACTTCATTCCTTTTTATAGCTGAATAATATTTCATTGTACAGATATAATACACATTTTGTTTATCCATTCATCAGATGACGGATAACTGTTGTTTCAACTTTTGACTACTATGAAAAAGGCTGCCATGAACACTCATGTACACATTTTTGCACAGACATGTGCTTTCAACCCTCCTGGTTACATACCTAGAGGTATCACATGGCAACATTATGTGCAATTTTTTTTTTTTAAATATTAAGTAATCTTTACACCTAACATGGGGCTCAAACACAACCCCAAGATCAAGAGTCGCATGCTCCTCCAACTGAGCCAGCAAGGCGCCCCATTCTGTGTAACTTAAGACTCCATATCTGCTTTTACACATATAATTGGGGCTGCTGATTTTGAAGAAGTAAGTTTGTAAGGAATTAAAATTATTTCTTGTATTTCTATAAGAATTTTTAGGTTTTCCAAGTTAGCGAAAAATAGATTTAATAAGGACAGTTCTGTAGAGAAAACCATACAAATCAAACACTGTTCATCTTAGGTATACTGAGTATAAAAAATTTAGGGGCAGGGCGCCTGGGTGGCTCAGTCAGTTAAGAGTGTACTTTCGCTTGCGTCATGATCCCAGGGTCCTGGGATTGAGCCCTACATTGAGTTCCCTGCTCAGCAGGGAGCCTGCTTCTCCCGCTCCATCTCCCCCTGCTTGTACTCACTCTCTCTGTCAAATAATTAAATAAAACTAAGAAAAAATTTAGAGGCAATGAGTAAGGATAAAATAAAAGGGGATTTCAGATTTCATAACAAGATTTAACATATTACTTTCTTAGTCCTAAATCTCAAACACAGCAGGAAGAAAAAAAAAAAACATACCCTTGAAAGCCAGTCTTTTTATTTTTTTTTTTAAAGATTTATTTATTTGACAGAAAGACACAGCAAGAGAGGGAACATAAGCAGGGGGAGTGGGAGAAGGAGAAGGAGAAGCAGGCTTCCCACCAAGCAGGGAGCCCCAGTGTGGGACTCGATCCCAGGACCCTGGGATCATGACCTGAGCCGAAGGCAGACGCTTAATGACTGAGCCACCCAGGCGCCCCTTGAAAGCCAGTCTTAACCCACTTTCTGAACTACAGATAACATTATGTTGTCTCTAAAGTGTTGTGACTAGATTTTAAATAAAACAAGCAAATAAATATAGTTTTCACAGTAAATTTCAGTCAAACTACATTAAAGATGCAAACAAGGAAGTCAAATACCACTTTGCCAAGTTGGCCCCAAATTTTGTCAAGAAAGCCTATTCCTGGGGCGCCTGGGTGGCTCAGTTGTTAAGCGTCTGCCTTCGGCTCAGGTCATGATCCCTGGGTCCTGGGATCAAGTCCCACATCGGGCTCCCTGCTCAGAGGGGAGCCTGCTTCTCCCTCTCCCACTCCCCCTGCTTGTGTTCCTGCTCTTGCTATCTCTGTCAAATAAATAAATAAAATATTAAAAAAAAAAAAAGAAAGCCTATTCCTGATTACTTAGAGAAAATGACTTCCTACTCTGCTATCTCTGTCTCCTGCACAAAATGCAGTAAATACACACATTGACCCCACTGAAGACAAGAGATGTATTAGCTAAACATCTACCTCAACACTGGCCACGTTCATAACCACCTGTGCTGCAGAAAACAGAAGTAAAAAGAGCAGCATGTGAAAATGTCCAACCACTGAGCACAGATTATTACCTAAAGTTTTCTCTTTGTTCCTGCTGCATTCTGAATCCTGCTGACCGTCAGGCGGATCTATTCGAGCTTCTCGCCCAGGAATTTCCTCTCTTGACTCTTGTGTGCAGTATGCTGGGCTCATCAAACTCCTGTTCTTTGTAATAAAATCACTGCTCTCATCTTCTTCCAATGAATGCTTGTTACTTGTGCCACAATTCGAGTCTTGATGTTGAAGAATATCATTTGATTGAGAGTTGTGTAACATATCTGCCTTCACCCCTAACCCACACATTCCAGCTTCTTCCATTGTGCCAATCACAAACTAGAGGGAAAGAGGAAAAGAAAAAATATGGAAAGAGGGGTTAAGTCAAATGTAATCAATGTTTACGTCCAATGATACACCATAGGTTGATAGCTTTTCTTTCTTAGTGATATGTAAAACTGATGTAAATATGGTAATTTCTTTTTTTTTTTAATTTTATTATGTTATGTCAGTCACCATACAATACATCATTAGTTTTTGATGTGGTAATTCATGATCCATTGTTTTCGTATAACACCCAGTGCTCCATGCAGTACGTGCCCTCCTTAATACCCATCACCGGGCTAACCAATCCCCCCCACCCGCCGCCAAAACCCTGTTTGTTTCTCAGAGTCCATAGTCTCTCATGGTTGATCTCTCCCTCCAATTCCACCCCCCCTCATTTTTCCCTTCCTTCTCCTAATGTCCTCCGTGCTCTTCCTTATGTTCCACAAGTAAGTGAAACCATATGATAATTGACTTTCTCTGCTTGACTCATTTCACTTAGCATAATCTCCTCCAGTCCCATCCATGTTGATGTAAAAGTTGGGTACTCATCCTTTCTGATGGCTGAGTAATATTCCATTGTATATATGGACTAAATATGGTAATTTCTAAGTTTCACAGAGAGGGGGACATAACTGTAAAGTATAAGAAAATTAAAGTTAAAACAAATCACATAACTAAGTGGTACCAAAGGAAGTGAGAAATGCCATTTAGGTGTACTTATTTCCCTAGGGGCGCCTGGGTGGCTCAGTCCGTTAAGTGTCTAAGTGTCTGCCTTTGGCTCGGGTCGTGATCCCGGGGTCCTGGGATCAAGCCCCACATCTGGCTCCTTGCTCAGCGCAGAGTCTGCTTCTCCCTTTCCCTCTGCCCCTCCCCACCACTCATGTTCTCTCTCTCCCTCTGTGTTTCAAATAAATAAAATCTTAAAAAAAAAAAAATTTAAAAAGGGGCACCTGGGTGGCTCAGGTCATGATCCCAGAGTCCTGGGATTGAGCCCGAGTAGGGCTCCCTGCTCAGGGTGGAGCCTGCTTCTCCCTCTCCGTCTCTCCCCCAGCTTGTGCTCTCTCTTGCACTTAATTTATTCTCTCAAATAAAATAAAATCTTTAAAAAAAAGAGAAAGTACTCAAACTTCCTTTAAAAAAATAAACTTTTTTCCCTATAAGAATTCACCATTAAAATAATCAGCATCGTGTTCGCTTTGGCAGCACGTATACTAAAATTGAAAATAATCTGCATCTTAGAAATGAAATTATCCCATTAGTGAACATTAATTATTCTGTTCCTATCCTTGAAGAGATGGTACAGCAGAGATGGCTCACTAGCTATCCAGCAAAAACCTTGCTCCTCCAATATCCTGTGGAGCTGGCACTGCTGGACAAATGCTCAGCCTGGGACTCCATTTCCCAACCCCCTGTATCTAAGTGGAACTCCCATGTAAAGTTCCCACCAATGAAATATAAGACAAAATAATGACTGTCCCTTTTTCAACAGGACTTTCATTGTTAGAAGCATACATTCTTTCCCCACCATTTCTTCCCCACTCTGGCTGAATGCAGATGTCTCCTAGACCCTGAGAGATGGCACAGCCATAGGATGAAATAAGTAACAGTCTAGCCCCTAAATCCCATGTACATACAAAAGAAGGCTGCCCTTCTTACAAAGAACACCCGCACTGGACTATTAGACGAGTACAAAAATAAATTTCTCTCACGTTAAGCCACAGAAACTGAGAACAACGTTTTAAGCAACTATCCCTGCCCTAACAAATGTAGATAGTAGCCATGGGAGTGAAGGCATTATTCTAGTATTTTATTCTCAAATCAGTAAAATTTACCTTGCTCTCTCTTCTATTATATCGTTAACCCTATTTATGGGTTCCCCCCCTTAACATATGATGTGGCACAAATTTGAATTCTATCCATTCTATACATTCCCTCTCTGTATGAAAGAGGGCCTCTTCCCTTTCTGAATAATACAGTTGGAGGGAGGAGGTATCTAGTATCTTTCTCTTATCACAACTGGACAAAAACTACTTTCCAAAGTTAATAGGAGAGCAGAGATTCATTATTTCAAGTTATAAGAGTACTTCCAACTGAAGAACTAAAATTGATTTAAAGTATCAAAGTAGCAGGGGAGGCGGAGATTATATCACGTCCTTATCTTTTACAGCCTAATGTTGATAATCAGGTACTATGCTTCTGGAAGGACAAATTGGTATAACCACTTTGAAAAACTCTTTGACCAATACGGATACCTTCCAACCAAGTTAATTCTACTCCTAGGATTTTCCCCAAGTGTGTACATATGTGCAGCCAAAGGCCGAGAATGTTTAAAGCAGGGCTATCTGTAATTGCCCCAAAATGGAATCAACCCAAATTTGTATCAACAGAAGAAGGGATACATCGTACTATGCACATACCATCCAGCAACAAGAACTAACTACTGCTAGATGCAGCAACACAGATGAGTCTCATAGACCAAACACTATGAGGAAGGAGCCAAGGAATCCATACTGTAGGAAACCACTTATATATAAAGTTCAAAAACAGGCAAGGCTAATCAATTGTGCTGGAAATCAACAGAGTGGTTACTTTTGGGGGTAGGGTCTTTTGGGGTGCTTGGTAATATTCTACTTCTTGATCCAGATCGCGTAACACAGATGTTCACCTTATGAAAATTCATGAAGCCTTAAACATTTGCAATTCGTCTACTTTATTGAAGTAAAACATATTTCAGAAAAGTTTATTTTAAAAGTTGCAATTTATACATTATTCAAGAGTTATGAAGAAACAGAGTATTTTCCTCTGGATAGAAAGATTAGCAATATGTTGCTTTTTGTGATACTTTTAAAATAATGTGCATGCAGGGCGCCTGGGTGGCTCAGTTGGTTAAGCAACTGCCTTCGGCTCAGGTCATGATCCTGGAGTCCCAGGATCAAGTCCCATATCGGGCTCCCTGCTCAGCAGGGAGTCTGCTTCTCCCTCTGACCCTCCTCCCTCTCATGCTATCATTCTCTCTCTCTCTCTCAATAAATAAAAATCTTTTTTTAATAAATAAAAAATCTTTAAAAATAAAATAATATGCATGCAATACTTTCATTTCTTAAAAAAATTAATGCATTAAGGGGAAATGGGTTATCTATTTTCAGAGTTACTGTTTGATGCCACACTCTAAGCCTAAAAACTTAGAAATATTGAAAAGACTCTTAAATTCTTTCAAAAACTTTTATTTTTTTAAGATTTTTTAAAATTTATTTGAGAGAGAGAGAGAGCATGAGAGGGGAGGGTCAGAGGGAGAAGCAGACTCCCTGCTGAGCAGGAAACCCGATATGGGACTCGATCCTGGGACTCCAGGATCATGACCTGAGCCAAAGGCAGTCGCTTAACCAACTGAGCCACCGAGGCGCCCTTTCAAAAACTTTTTAAAACTCACTTCCATATGTAATGCATTCTGTGGAATGAGATTACTCAAGTGTAATCCATAGGTATTAAATTTATAAAATATTCATGATGAAGTTTCAAGAACTTCAAAACAAACATCTTTCATCAAATTTCATTCCTGCAGAAACTTCTTAAAGCCATGAATATGCCCAAATAACATACTACCTACATATTAATCTCAAACTAAATGCAAAGTGACCATTTATTGGTACACTAGACATAGGGCTATTAGTTCTACCTCTGCTTTCTATCAAATACTGAACTGCCATTTACTATTGGGCACATGGATAACGTTAACAGCCACCCTCTATACAAAAGCAGTAGAGGAAAAATAATACGTGCTGTTAATATCATCTTTCCCAATTTTTAAATTATTTTTTTAATTTTATTTTTATTTATTTGGGGGCGGTCCAGTGGGGGAAGGGAGCGGCAGAGGGAGAAGGAGACTCCCCACTGAGCAGGGAGCCCGACGCAGGGCTTGATCCCAGGACCCCAAGATCATGACCTGAGCTGAAGGCAGACGTTTAATCAACTGAGCCACCCAGGCGCCCCTTCCCCAATTTTTAAAAAATAACTTTTAAACCTATCCCCTGAAAACCGTTAGTATAAGAATGGGTTCACACAACCACAACATTGGTTTTAAATACCAGATGAAAGTCTGTTAAGAAATAATTAAAATGGAAGATTGCTATCTCTAATACATGACAGAATTTCTCAGAAGTGTAATGATAAAATCCACATCGTACGAGAAAATGTTTTGCCATGCCACACTAAAAATATAATGAGCAAGCAATTTGTTGGAAGAAGGGGGAGCCATCATTTAATTAATGAGTAATTTTTACCAAGGAAAACCTGAGGCCTCTCCTAGGATCAATTTTAATAAGAAAGGTATCTGAGGGATGGAATTTGTTAATTTCACGTTTTTCAGTTCTATTAGTGCTTCTCATAACCTTTACTGAGCTATAATTCACATGTAATTCACCAATTTAAAGTGTGCAATCCACTGGTTTTTAGTATTATTCACAGAGTTGTGCAACCATCACTACAATCAATCTTAGAATACTTTTATCACCTCAAAAAGAAACCCTCCCATTACTCCCAGCCCTAGGCAACTAATGTACTGTGTCTCCACAGATGTGTTTGTTCTGAACAGTTCACATAAACACAATCAGATAATATGTGGCCTTTTGTGTTTGGCTTCTTTCACATAGCATGATTTCAAAGTTCATCCATGGTGTAGTATGTATCACTACTTCATTTCTTTTTATTGCCAAATAATATTCCACAATTTGGATATACCATATTTTATTTATCCATTCATCAGTTGATGAGACATTGGATTATTTCTAACTATTGACTATTATGAATAATTCTGTTATGAACATTAATGTACAAGCCTTTATGCAGACATATGTTTACATTTCTGCAGGCTATATACCTAGGAGTAGAACTGCTGGGTCATATGGTCACTCCATCTAACCTTTTGAGGAACTGTGACACTATTTTCCTAAGTGACTGCACAATTTATATTCCCACCAGCAGTGTGTTAGGGTTCCAGTATTTATACATTCTCGCCAACACTTGTTATTGTCTGTCCTTTTGATAACAGCCACTACAGTGTGAAGGTATCTCATCTAATGACTAATGATGTTGAGAATCTTTTCATGTGCTTATTTGGCCATCTGTATACCTCCTCTGGAGAAATGTTTATTCAGATCCTTTGCCCCAATTTTTTAACTGGTTATTTGTAATTTTCTTATTGAGTTGTAAGAGTTCTTTATATATGCCAGATACAAGTCCCTTATCAGATATGTGATTAGCAAGTATCTTCTATCACTGTTCTCTCAATTTTGGAGAAAAAGCACAATATACTGACCTATTTCAAAATGTCATAAATTTAATTAAAAGTTACTCTGGCCTTCAGATTAAAGGCATACAGGTCAATTTCAACTATCAGACAGAAAAAAATTGAAGGACTAGAAAGGTCACAATGTTTACCTAACTCAAAATAGTAGCTGGTGGCACTGAGCATAAATAAGGACATGGAATTAATGTGTAGAGTTAATAACCACCACATCTCATGCTGTCCTTCTATTTCATTGTTCTCTATTTTTAGTTAATACTATTTCTTTTTGTCTTTCCAGACACTGCCCTTTGGCCTCTCAGATCCTGTCACACACATTACATTATCACTTATTTGGTATGCATATCCAATTAGACACCAAAAGCTTATGCATAAAAGGTAGTCAGTTGTCAACTGATGGAGAACACAAGGGGCCAAAATGGTTGCTGAAAACAAGCCATGGAAAGTACCTAAACATTACTATGCAAGTTAGAGGAAAATACCACTATTGCTACTTTATCTTTAGAAGCAATACAGTACTACATTTCCCTTCTTTCCTGTGCAACTAATTTTGATGTATTTTTCACACTTGCTAATGAAAGACTAACTTTGGCGCTACAAAATCTTTGTTTATGAATAAGCCCAGGTCCAGCTGGACTCTTGAAATAGCAGGCCCCAATTTTTCTACTGTAAGGACCATTGTTCAAGAACCTACTTGAGGCTCTGCACTGGGCCATGATATAAAGCAAATTCTTAGGCCAACAACTTTATTTTTTTTTAAGATTTTATTTATTTATTTGACAGAGAGAGACACAGCGAGAGAGGGAACACAAGCAGGGGGAGTGGGAGAGGGAAAAGCAGGCTTCCTGCCGAGCAGGGAGCCCAATGCGGGGTTCGATCCCAGGACCCTGGGATCATGACCTGAGCTGAAGGCAGAGGCTTAACGACTGAGCCACGAAGGCGCCCCAGGCCAACAACTTTAAATGGTAAATTATTTCTCAGCCCTCATCTCCTCAAGCAGAGACCTCTACATCACATGGCCAATACAACTCCCTACTCTGCTCTGAAAGCCACTGTGAATGCCTTTTCTTGGGTATAATTTCCTGTATAAACAGCAGCAGTATTTATACAGCAAATACTACATACTGGCACAAGCGTAAGCACTTTCCTATATTAACTAATTTAATCCTCACAATGTCACAAGATAGGTATTATTACCTCCATCTTACAGATGAGCAAACTGACACGGTAAAGTCAAGTATCATGCCAAAGGTCACAATTAGTAAACAGAAGAACAAAGATTTGAACCCTGGCAGTCTGGTTTCTGAGTTCACTCTTTTAACCACAGTGATATACTGCTTCATGACTACCCTTTGTCTACTATACAAACACCCTTGTCCTGGCCCAGACATCTATTTAATAATGGGTAGAGACGCTCCCCATATGTATAAAAACAAATTGCAAAACAGTATGTACCACATATTTTATACACACACGTATATTATGCATGTATATACACACACATTAAAATGTTGGGAGAAGGGGTACCTGACTGGCTCAGCTGGTAGAGCATGCAACTCGATCTGAGGGTTGTTGGTTTGAGCCCCATGTTGGGTGTAGAGATTACTTAAAAATCTTTAAAAAAAAAAAGCTGGGAAGAAATACATCTACATTAGAGGGGGAGGGATAGAGGGAGAGGGAATTTTTTTTTTTTTAAGAGAGAGTGAGAGAGAGCACAAAGTGGGGAGGGGAAGAGGGAGAGAGAGAATCTTAAGCAGGCTTCATGCCCAGCATGGAACCTCACGCAAGGCTCATTCTCATGACCCTGAGATCATGACCTGAGCTGAAATCAAGAGTCACTTAACCAACTGAGCCAACCAGGCACCCCAATAATGTTTATTTTTATTTTTATTTTTTTTTTTAAAGATTTTATTTATTTATTTGAGAGACAGTGAGAGAGAGAGAGCAAGCACATGAGAGGGGGGAGGGTCAGAGGGAGAAGCAGACTCCCCGCCGAGCAGGGAGCCCGATGCGGGACTCGATCCCGGGACTCCAGGATCATGACCTGAGCCGAAGGCAGTCGATTAACCAACTGAGCCACCCAGGCGCCCCAATAATGTTTATTTTTAAATAGTAAAATTACGGATGGTACTTCTTTATCCTTCTCTGTATCTTCTAGTTTAACTACAGTGAATTTTTATTACTCTCGGAATTGAAAAAAAATTCAAAAACTACTCATACTAGGGGCGTCTGGGTGGCTCAGTCGTTAAGCGTCTGCCTTCGGCTCAGGTCGTGATCCCGGGGTCCTGGGATCGAGCCCCGCATTGGGCTCCCTGCTCCGCAGGAAGCCTGCTTCTCCCTCTCCCACTCCCCCTGCTTGTGTTCCCTCTCCTTCTATCAAAATAAATAAATAAAATCTTTTTTTTTAAAGATTTTATTTATTTATTTGACGGAGAGAGACACAGTGAGAGAAGGAACACAAGCAGGGAGAGTGGCAGAGGGAGAAGCAGACTCCCCGCAGAGCCGGGAGCCCGATGCGGGGCTCGATCCCAGGACCCCGGGATCACAACCTGAGCCGAAGGCAGACGCTCAACTACTGAGCCACCCAGGCGCCCCAATAAATAAAATCTTAAAAAAAAAAAACCTACTCATACTAATAACAACACTGGAAGCATCATAGAACATATGTCAATTTTATTAAAATTTCTACAGTCATTTAAGGTAAAAAAAATTTTTAATTTTATTTTTTTTTGAGAGAGAGAGGAGTGTGTGCACCGGGGGAGGGGGGTGGGCAGAGGGAGAGGAAGAGAGAGAATCCCAAGCAGGCTCCATGCCCAGCACAGAGCCAGACACAGTGCTCCAACCCACGACCCCAAGATCATGACCCGAGCTGAAATCAAGAGTAGGATGCTCAATCGACTGAGCCACCCAGGCAGCCCCAAAATTAATTTATTGTTTTAACACAAATGGATACTCAAATGAAATAAAAAACGTTAAGACCTACAACCCAACAAAAATGGGCAAACAACATGAAGTAAGAAATCACAGAAAAGAAAATACAAGTGGCTAGTAAACACATATGTAACTTTACTCACAAGAGAAGTGCAACTTAAAACTATCAGATACCATTTTCACATTAAAAACTTTGACCAGTGTGGGAAAGGATGTGGGGTACTCTCAAGCATTCCTGCTTGGGGAACAAATTGGTTTAACCACCAAGCAGTCTAATTTAGGGGCGCCTAGGTGGCTCACTCAGTTAAG
Organism: Callorhinus ursinus; assembly: GCF_003265705.2. Classification (NCBI taxonomy): domain Eukaryota; kingdom Metazoa; phylum Chordata; class Mammalia; order Carnivora; family Otariidae; genus Callorhinus; species Callorhinus ursinus. Next base: position 31,009,361 of record NW_027397078.1, read on the forward strand.
CGTCTGCCTTCTGCTCAGGTCATGATCCCAGCATCCTGGGATCGAGCCCCGCATTGGGCTCCCTGCTCAGCGGGGAGCCTGCTTCTCCCTCTCCCTCTGCCTGCCCCGTCTGCCTACTTGTGATCTCTGTCAAATAAGTAAAATCTTAAAAAAAAAAAAAAAATGAGTCTAATTGAGGACAGGGAGTGTGTGGAAAGGGGCACAAAGGACTTTCTGGGGTGATGGGACTGCTCTATGACTTGATTAGGGTTTGGGTTACAGAGCTGCATGCATTTGTTAAAACTCAGCATGTACATATAACATGGCTTCACGGGTGAAAGGACCAACAGATGGATAGATAAATGAAAAGGTATAGTAAACTACCAATGGTAGAATCTAGGTGGTGGCAATATAGATGTTAGTATCAAATTCTTTCAACTTTACTTTATGTTTAAAAATTTCCATAATAGGGGCGCCTGGGTGTCTCAGTCGTTAAGTGTCTGCCTTCGACTAGGGACATGATCTCAGGGTCCTGGGATCGAGCCCCCCGTAGGGCTCCCTGTTCCGGGGGAAGTCTGCTTCTCCCTCTCCCACTCCTCCTGCTTGTGTTCCCTCTCTTGCTGCCTCTCTCTCTCTCTCTCAGAAATAAATTTTTTTTTAAATAACTTCCATAATAAAATGTTGGAAAAAAATCATGCCACAATGATTCAACCCATCAAACTCCTTTCTTATTAATTTCTTTTATGGACAAACCAGTACATCTGTGAAATTATATACATAATGACATTTATGTAGCAATATTTGTAGTAAGAAAAAAAAATCAGAACTACCCTAAATGTCCATTAATAATGAACTGGATGGTAATAACTTTGTATGGTGAGAGATGATAAACTGTGGTGAGCATTTTGTAATGTACATAAATGTTGAATCACTATGTAGTACAGCTGACACTAATACTGCATGTGAACTATACTTCAATTAAAATAAATAATTAAAACTACATCCAAAATAATGGACTGGATAGATCAACTGTGGTATATCCATACAACGGAGTACTTTGGCACCTATTAAAAAATAAGGTAGTTGTAGAACTATTGATCTGTAAGGGTAAGTTGAAAGGGGAATAAAGAAAAATGCCCAACACTATGTACTGCATGCCATAATTTGGATGTGTGTGTGTGTGAGGGGGGTGGCTGCATAAGTTTATGAGTGGGAATCATATACAATCTCTGGAACGATACAAAGAAACACACTAATGGAGGGAAACTGGAGATGGCAGGGAAGGAAGGGGACACCAAGCTTTCACAGAATGCCTGTTATCTTTTTTTTTTTTTTTTTAAGTTAGGGACCATGAGTTACCTTCATAACATTTTTTTTTAAATACCAAGATGAATAGAATAATATAGTACCTATCATTAGGAAAAATGAGGAGGAAGTGTTTATTGAAATTCCAATCTCAAATGAAAATGAAACTGACAATAAGTGATTTCAAGATAAACTTCTATTCGAACTTTTCCCTGAAAACCACAAAACGAGCTATCACATTTTCATTTTGTTTATGAGTCTACAGTCATGAGCAGCACACACAGCTCTTATAGCTTGAAAGACACTAGACAGAGCAGGTCATTCGGCCACAGCAGTGTTTACTAGAGCCCTAACCCCCAACAATCCTCCACCCCAGCCACTCCCCTCCTGTCAAACGATACATTTCTCAACCTTCCTCCTATTGTCTACATACTTGAAGCTAAGATGATTCCTTAAGTGAAGAAGAGATGCCTTCAAAATGGATAGCCACCAGTTCACCAACCATTAATTGTAGGAGCAAATAGCTATTACAGCAATTTTTGCAAACATGAATACACTGTATTCATCTACTACTTGTAATAGCTTTTCCATCAACACATTTGAAACAGATCACACAGGAATTAAGAACTTGAAGAAAAAAGTATTTAAATAAGTTTCTTTCCCTTCTACTCTGTAAAGAGAAAGATGAACAATTTTAAAGTTTAAAACTTTCAGTTATGCTCTTTCAAATATTATTGAAGCTAAAGAACCATATTTCTTTAGCTTATTGTTTAAAGGGCTTAAAAGTTTTTAGTAATGACTGTTCTTTTACTAACACTCGTCTAAATAACAAACAAAAAAGCCACCACCACCCACATTCACTTCCTAATTATTTCAACTACCATCTGCTTAAATGAGATCAAATGTCTTCAACCAGTGCCAGGCATGTGTTAAAAGCAGAAATCACTCAATCCTTGCCACTGAAGGCTAGGGTGGCCCTTGAGAGGAAGCAAGTGGGAAAGACTGTGCACATTTATGCATTTTCCTGAGGAGACAGCCATAGCTTGCCTTGGGTTCCCAAAGAGTCTTGGAAAATTTTATCGAGTAGGTAAAGAGAACCTTCAGAACCTGCGGGTCCCTTTATTACCCCCATTTACCCTTCCCCTCTGAGAGGTGGGACTTATTGTTCCCAAATAAGAAAAATGAAACTTAGTGAGTTGAAGTAACTTGCCCACGATCATATTAAAGTCAATAAAAGGAACTCACAAAATTCAAAAGCAGGTCTGTCAAACTCAAGAGCCTAGGTTTTCTTCATTATACAACTCCCCTCACATTTCATACATTAGCCTTGAAAAATGAAAGGTCAAACAGATCTCTCATGTGGTTACAAAATAAACCTAAGAAATTAAATGATGTCTAAAAATATAAAGCATGCTAGATACACAAGGATGAAATTAGGAAAACGTTGGGAAAGAGCTTTAAATTTTTAGCAGTGATTAACTCTGGAATTTAGGGAGGTGAGATAGAACTAATTTGGGGGTGGGGATATCTTTAAATAATTTAAGTGATTTTTTTAAGGTATTGAGGTTGTTGTTTTAGTTTTTTGGCTCAAGTTGGGGCTTGAACTCTCGACCCTGAGATCAAAACATGAGCAGAGATCAAGAGTCCGGTGCTTA